>NC_089840.1:904799-1268549 GCF_035609145.1 Eleutherodactylus coqui | reverse complement strand
TAACTGCTATAATACTGCTCCCTATGTACAAGAATATAACTACTATAATACTGCCCCCTATGTACAAGGATATAACTTCTGTAATACTGCCACCTATGTACAAGAATATTACTACTATAATACAGCCCCCTATGTACAAGAATATAACTACTATAATACTGCCTCCTATGTACAAGAATATTACTACTATAATACTGCTCCTATGTACAAGAATATAACTACTATAGTACTGCCCCCTATGTACAAGAATATAACTACTATAATACTGCTCCCTATGTACAAGAATATTACTACTATAATACTGCCCCCTATGTACAAGAATATAGCTACTATAATACTGCCCCCAATGTACAAGTATATAACTACTATAATACTGCTCCCTATGTACAAAAATATAACTACTATAATACTGCCCCCTATGTACAAGAATATAACTACTATAATACTGCCCCCTATGTACAAGAATATAACTACTATAATACTGCCCCCAATGTACAAGTATATAACTACTATAATACTGCTCCCTATGTACAAAAATATAACTACTATAATACTGCCCCCTATGTACAAGAATATAACTACTATAATACTGCCCCCTATGTACAAGAATATAACTACTATAATACTGCCCCCAATGTACAAGTATATAACTACTATAATACTGCTCCCTATGTACAAGAATATAACTACTATAATACTGCCCCCAATGTACAAGTATATAACTACTATAATACTGCTCCCTATGTACAAAAATATAACTACTATAATACTGCCCCCAATGTACAAGTATATAACTACTATAATACTGCCCCCTATGTACAAGAATATAACTACTATAATACTGCCCCCTATGTACAAGAATATAACTAGTATAATACTGCCCCTTATGTACAAGAATATAACTACTATAATACTGCCCCTTTGTACAAGAATATAACTACTATAATACTGCTCCTATGTACAAGGATATAACTACTATAATACTGCCCCTATGTACAAGAATATAGCTACTATAATACTGCCCTCTATGTACAAGAATATAACTACTATAATACTGCCTCTATGTACAAGAATATAACTACTATAATACTGCCCCTTTGTACAAGAATATAACTACTATAATACTGCTCCTATGTACAAGAATATAACTACTATAATACTGCCCCCTATATACAAGAATATAACTACTATAATACTGCCCCTATGTACAAGAATATAGCTACTATAATACTGCCCTCTATGTACAAGAATATAGCTACTATAATACTGCCTCCTATGTACAAGAATATAGCTACTATAATACTGCCCTCTATGTACAAGAATATAGCTACTATAATACTGCCCTCTATGTACAAGAATATAACTACTATAATACTGCCCCCTATGTACAAGAATTTAACGACTATAATACTACCTCCTTTGTACAAGAATATAACTACTATAATACTGCCCCTATGTACAAGAATATGACTACTATAATACTGTTCCTATGTACAAGAAATAACTACTATAATACTGCCCCCTATGTACAAGAAATAACTACTATAATACTGCCCCCTATGTACAAGAATATAACTACTATAATACTGCCCCCTATGTACAAGAATATAACTACTATAATACGGCCTCCTTTGTACAAGAATATAACTACTATAATACTGTCCCCTATATACAAGAATATAACTACTATAATACTGCCCCCTATATACAAGAATATAACTACTATAATACTGCCCCCTATGTACAAGAATATAACTACTATAATACTGCCCCCTATATACAAGAATATATCTACTATAATACTGCCCCCTATGTACAAGAATATAACTACTATAATACTGCCCCCTACGTACAGGAATATAACTACTATAATACTACCCCTATGTACAAGAATATAACTACTATAATACTGCCCCCTATATACAAGAATAGAACTACTATAATACTGCCCCCTATGTACAAGAATATAACTAATATAATACTGCCCCCTATGTACAAGAATATAACTACTATAATACTGCCCCCTATGTACAAGGATATAACTACTATAATACTGCCCTCTATGTACAGGAATATAACTACTATAATACTGCCCCCTATGTACAAGAATATAACTAATATAATACTGCCCCCTATGTACAAGAATATAACTACTATAATACTGCCTCCTGTGTACAAGAGTATAACTACTATAATACTGCCCCCTATATACAAGAATATAACTACTATAATACTGCCTCCTGTGTACAAGAGTATAACTACTATAATACTGCCCCCTATATACAAGAATATAACTACTATAATACTGCCCCCTATGTACAAGAATATAACTACTATAATACTGCTCCTATGTACAAGAATATAACTACTATAATACTGCCCCCTATGTACAAGAATATAACTACTATAATACTGCCTCCTATGTACAAGGATATAACTACTATAATACTGTCCCCTATGTACAAGAATATAACTACTATAATACTGCCCCCTATGTAGAAGAATATAACTACTATAATACTGCCTCCTATGTACAAGAATATAACTCCTATAATCCTGCGCCCTATGTACAATAATATAACTACTATAATACTGCCTCCTATGTACAAGAATATAACTACTATAATACTGCCCCCTATGTACAAGAATATGCCTACTATAATACTGCCCCCTATGTACAAGAATATAACTCCTATAATCCTGCGCCTTATGTACAATAATATAACTACTATAATACTGCTCCCTATGTACAAGAATATAACTAGTATAATACTGCCCCTTATGTACAAGAATATAACTACTATAATACTGCTCCTATGTACAAGAATATAGCTACTATAATACTGCCCTCTATGTACAAGAATATAACTACTATAATACTGCCCCCTATATACAGGAATATAACTACTATAATACTGCCCCTATGTACAAGAATATAGCTACTATAATACTGCCCTCTATGTACAAGAATATAGCTACTATAATACTGCCCTCTATGTACAAGAATATAGCTACTATAATACTGCCCTCTATGTACAAGAATATAGCTACTATAATACTGCTCCTATGTACAAGAATATAGCTACTATAATACTGCCCCCTATGTACAAGAATATAACTGCTATAATACTGCCCCCTATGTACAAGAATAAAACTACTATAATACTGCCCCCTATGTACAAGAATAAAACTACTATAATACTGCTCCCTATGTACAAGAATATAACTACTAAAATACAGCTCCCTATGTACAAGAATATAACTACTATAATACTGCCTTCTATGTACAAGAATATAACTACTATAATACTGCTCCCTATGTACAAGAATATAACTACTATAATACTGCCTTCTATGTACAAGAATATAACTACTATAATACTGCCCCCATATGTACAAGAATATAACTACTATAATACTGCCCCCTAATGTACAAGAATATAACTACTATAATACTGCCCCCTATGTACAAGAATATAACTACTATAATACTGCTCCTTATGTACAAGAATATAACTACTATAATACTGCCCCCTATGTACAAGAATATAACTACTATAATACTGTCTTCTATGTACAAGAATATAACTACTATAATACTGCCCCCTAATGTACAAGAATATAACTACTATAATACTGCCCCCTATGTACAAGGATATAACTACTATAATACTGCCTCCTATGTACAAGAATATAACTACTATAATACTGCCCCCTATGTACAAGAATATAACTACTATAATACTGCCCCCTATGTACAATAATATAACTACTATAATACTGCCCCCTATGTACAAGAATATAACTACTATAATACTGCTCCCTATGTACAAGAATATAACTACTATAATACTGCTCCCTATGTACAATAATATAACTACTATAATACTGCCCCCTATGTACAAGAATATAACTACTATAATACTGCTCCCTATGTACAAGAATATAACTACTATAATACTGCTCCCTATGTACAAGGATATAACTACTATAATACTACCCCTTATGTACAAGAATATAACTACTATAATACTGCCTCCTATGTACAAGGATATAACTACTATAATACTGTCCCCTATGTACAAGAATATAACTACTATAATACTGCCCCCTATGTAGAAGAATATAACTACTATAATACTGCCTCCTATGTACAAGAATATAACTCCTATAATCCTGCGCCCTATGTACAATAATATAACTACTATAATACTGCCTCCTATGTACAAGAATATAACTACTATAATACTGCCCCCTATGTACAAGAATATGCCTACTATAATACTGCCCCCTATGTACAAGAATATAACTCCTATAATCCTGCGCCTTATGTACAATAATATAACTACTATAATACTGCCCCCTATGTACAAGAATATAACTACTATAATACTGCCCCTTATGTACAAGAATATAACTACTATAATACTGCTCCTATGTACAAGAATATAGCTACTATAATACTGCCCTCTATGTACAAGAATATAACTACTATAATACTGCCCCCTATATACAAGAATATAACTACTATAATACTACCCCCTATGTACAAGAATATAACTACTATAATACTGCCCCTATGTACAAGAATATAGCTACTATAATACTGCCCTCTATGTACAAGAATATAGCTACTATAATACTGCCCTCTATGTACAAGAATATAGCTACTATAATACTGCCCTCTATGTACAAGAATATAGCTACTATAATACTGCTCCTATGTACAAGAATATAGCTACTATAATACTGCCCCCTATGTACAAGAATATAACTGCTATAATACTGCCCCCTATGTACAAGAATAAAACTACTATAATACTGCCCCCTATGTACAAGAATAAAACTACTATAATACTGCTCCCTATGTACAAGAATATAACTACTATAATACAGCTCCCTATGTACAAGAATATAACTACTATAATACTGCCTTCTATGTACAAGAATATAACTACTATAATACTGCTCCCTATGTACAAGAATATAACTACTATAATACTGCCTTCTATGTACAAGAATATAACTACTATAATACTGCCCCCATATGTACAAGAATATAACTACTATAATACTGCCCCCTAATGTACAAGAATATAACTACTATAATACTGCCCCCTATGTACAAGAATATAACTACTATAATACTGCTCCTTATGTACAAGAATATAACTACTATAATACTGCCCCCTATGTACAAGAATATAACTACTATAATACTGTCTTCTATGTACAAGAATATAACTACTATAATACTGCCCCCTAATGTACAAGAATATAACTACTATAATACTGCCCCCTATGTACAAGGATATAACTACTATAATACTGCCTCCTATGTACAAGAATATAACTACTATAATACTGCCCCCTATGTACAAGAATATAACTACTATAATACTGCCCCCTATGTACAATAATATAACTACTATAATACTGCCCCCTATGTACAAGAATATAACTACTATAATACTGCTCCCTATGTACAAGGAAATAACTACTATAATACTACCCCTTATGTACAAGAATATAACTACTATAATACTGCCTTCTATGTACAAGAATATAACTACTATAATACTGCCCCCTAATGTACAGGAATATAACTACTATAATACTGCCCCCTATGTACAAGAATTTAACGACTATAATACTACCTCCTTTGTACAAGAATATAACTACTATAATACTGCCCCTATGTACAAGAATATGACTACTATAATACTGTTCCTATGTACAAGAATATAACTACTATAATACGGCCTCCTTTGTACAAGAATATAACTACTATAATACTGTCCCCTATATACAAGAATATAACTACTATAATACTGCCCCCTATGTACAAGAATATAACTACTATAATACTGCCCCCTATGTACAAGAATATAACTACTATAATACTGCCCCCTATATACAAGAATATATCTACTATAATACTGCCCCCTATGTACAAGAATATAACGACTATAATACTGCCCTCTATGTACAAGAATATAACGACTATAATACTGCCCCCTATATACAAGAATATATCTACTATAATACTGCCCCCTATGTACAAGAATATAACTACTATAATACTGCCCCCTACGTACAGGAATATAACTACTATAATACTACCCCTATGTACAAGAATATAACTACTATAATACTGCCCCCTATATACAAGAATAGAACTACTATAATACTGCCCCCTATGTACAAGAATATAACTAATATAATACTGCCCCCTATGTACAAGAATATAACTACTATAATACTGCCCCCTATGTACAAGGATATAACTACTATAATACTGCCCTCTATGTACAGGAATATAACTACTATAATAATGCCCCCTATGTACAAGGATATAACTACTATAATACTGCCTCCTATGTACAAGAATATAACTACTATAATACTGCTCCCTATGTACAAGAATATAACTACTATAATACTGCCCCCTATGTACAAGAATATAACTACTATAATACTGCCCCCTATGTACAAGAATATAACTACTATAATACTGCCCCCTATGTACAAGAATATAACTACTATAATACTGCCCCCTATGTACAAGAATATAACTACTATAATACTGCCCCCTATGTACAAGAATATAACTAGTATAATACTGCCCCCTATGTACAAGATTATAACTACTATAATACCGCCCCCTATGTACAAGAATATAACTAGTATAATACTGCCCCCTATGTACAAGAATATAACTACTATAATACTGCCCCTATGTACAAGAATATAACTACTATAATACTGCTCCCTATGTACAAGAATATAACTAGTATAATACTGCCCCCTATGTACAAGAATATAACTACTATAATACTGCCCCCTATGTACAAGAATATAACTACTATAATACTGCCCCCTATGTACAAGAATATAACTACTATAATACTGCCCCCTATGTACAAGAATATAACTACTATAATACTGCCCCCTATGTACAAGAATATAACTACTATAATACTGCCTCCTCTGTACAAGTATATCTACTATAATACTGCCCCCTATGTACAAGAATATAACTACTATAATACTGCTCCTATGTACAAGAATATAACTACTATAATACTGCCCCCTATGTACAAGAATATAACTACTATAATACTGCCCCCTATGTACAAGAATATAACTAGTATAATACTGCCGTCTATGTACAAGTATATAACTAGTATAATACTGCCGTCTATGTACAAGTATATAACTACTATAATACTGCCTCCTATATACAAGAATATAACTACTATAATAATGCCCCTATGTACAAGAATATAACTACTATAATACTGCCTCCTATGTACAAGAATATAACTACTATAATACTGCCCCCTATGTACAAGAATATAACTACTATAATACTGCCCCCTATGTACAAAAATATAACTACTATAATACTGCCCCCTATGTACAAGAATATAACTACTATAATACTGCCCCCTATGTACAAGAATATAACTACTATAATACTGCCCCCTATGTACAAGAATATAACTACTATAATACTGCTCCTATGTACAAGAATATAAGAACTATAATTCTGCAGCCTATGTACAAGAATATAACTACTATAATACTGCCCCCTATGTACAAGAATATAACTACTATTATACTGCCCCCTATGTACAAGGATATAACTACTATAATACTGCTCCTATGTACAAGAATATAACTACTATAATACTGCCCCCTATGTACAAGAATATAACTACTATAATACTGCCCCCTATATACAAGAATATAATTACTATAATACTGCCTCCTATGTACAAGAATATAACTACTATAATACTGCCCCTATGTACAAGAATATAACTACTATAATACTGCCCCCTATGTACAAGAATATAACTACTATAATACTGTCCCCTATGTACAAGAATATAACTACTATAATACTGCCCCCTATGTACAAGAATATAACTACTATAATACTGCCCCTATGTACAAGAATATAACTACTATAATACTGCCCCCTATGTACAAGAATATAACTACTATAATACTGTCCCCTATGTACAAGAATATAACTACTATAATACTGCTCCTATGTACAAGAATATAACTACTATAATACTGCCCTCTATGTACAAGAATATAACTACTATAATACTGCCCCCTATGTAGAAGAATATAACTACTATAATACTGCCCCTATGTACAATAATATAACTACTATAATACTGTCCCTATGTACAAGAATATAAGAACTATAATTCTGCAGCCTATGTACAAGAATATAACTACTATAATACTGCCCCCTAAGTACAAGAATATAACTACTATTATACTGCCCCCTATGTACATGGATATAACTACTATAATACTGCTCCCTATGTACAAGAATATAACTACTATAATACTGCCCTCTATGTACAAGAATATAACTACTATAATACTGCCCCCTATGTACAAGAATATAACTACTATTATACTGCCCCCTATGTACAATAATATAACTACTATAATACTGCCCCCTATGTACAAGACTATAACTACTATAATACTGCCCCTATGTACAAGAATATAACTGCTATAATACTGCCCCCTATGTACAAGAATAGAACTACTATAATACTGCCTCCTATGTACAAGAATAGAACTACTATAATACTGCCCCCTATGTACAAGAATAGAACTACTATAATACTGCCTCCTATGTACAAGAATATAACTACTATAATACTGCCCTCTATGTACAAGAATATAACTACTATAATACTGCCTCCTATGTACAAGAATATAACTGCTATAATACTGCCCCCTATGTACAAGAATATAACTACTATAATACTGCTCCCCTATGTACAAGAATATAACTACTATAATACTGCCCCCTATGTACAAGAATATAACTACTATTATACTGCCCCCTATGTACAAGGATATAACTACTATAATACTGCTCCTATGTACAAGAATATAACTACTGTAATACTGCCCCCTATGTACAAGAATATAACTACTATAATACTGCCCCCTATGTACAAGAATATAACTACTATAATACTGTCTCCTATGTACAAGTATATAACTACTATAATACTGCCTCATATGTCCAAGAATATAACTACTATAATACTGCCTCATATGTACAAGAATATAACTACTATAATACTGCTCCCCTATGTACAAGAATATAACTACTATAATACTGCCTCTTATGTACAAGAATATAACTACTATAATACTGCTCCCCTATGTACAAGAATATAACTACTATAATACTGCCCCCTATGTACAAGAATATAACTGCTATAATACTGCCCCCTATGTACAAGAATATAACTACAATAATACTGCTCCCTATGTACAAGAATATAACTACTATAATACTGCTCCTGTGTACAAGAATATAACTACTATAATACTGCCCCCTATGTACAAGAATATAACTAGTATAATACTGCCCCCTATGTACAAGAATACTACTACTATAATACTGCCTCATATGTACAAGAATATAACTACTATAATACTGCCCCCTATGTACAAGAATATAACTACAATAATACTGCCCCCTATGTACAAGAATATAAGAACTATAAATCTGCAGCCTATGTACAAGAATATAACTACTATTATACTGCCCCCTATGTACAAGAATATAACTACTATAATACTGCCCCCTATGTACAAGAATATAACTACTATAATACTGCCTCCTATGTACAAGAATATAACTGCTATAATACTGCCCCCTATGTACAAGATCAGAACTACTATAATACTGCCTCCTATGTACAAGAATAGAACTACTATAATACTGCCCCCTATGTACAAGAGTATAACTACTATAATACTGCCCCCTATGTACAAGAATATTACTACTATAATCCTGCCTCCTATGTACAAGAATATAACTGCTATAATACTGCCCCCTATGTACAAGAATAGAACTACTATAATACTGCCTCCTATGTACAAGAATAGAACTACTATAATACTGCCCCCTATGTACAAGAATAGAACTACTATAATACTGCCTCCTATGTACAAGAATAGAACTACTATAATACTGCCCCTTATGTACAAGAATAGAACTACTATAATACTGCCCCCTATGTACAATAATATAACTACTATAACACTGCCCCTATGTACAAGACTATAACTACTATAATACTGCCTCCTATGTACAAGAATATAACTGCTATAATACTGCCCCCTATGTACAAGAATAGAACTACTATAATACTGCCTCCTATGTACAAGAATAGAACTACTATAATACTGACCCTATGTACAAGAAAATAACTACTATAATACTGCCCTCCTATGTACAAGAATATAACTACTATAATACTGCCCCCTATGTACAAGAATATAACTACTATAATACTGCCCCCTATGTACAAGAGTATAACTAGTATAATACTGCCCCCTATGCACAAGAATATAACTACTATAATACTGCCTCCTATGTACAAGAATATAACTGCTATAATACTGCCGCCTATGTACAAGAATAGAACTACTATAATACTGCCTCCTATGTACAAGAATATAACTACTATAATACTGCCCCTTATGTACAAGAATATAACCACTATAATACTACCCCTATGTACAAGAATATAACTACTATAATACTGCCCCCTATGTACAAGAATATAACTACTATAATACTGCCTCCAATGTACAAAATTATAACTACTATAATACTGCCTCCTATGTACAAGAATATAACTACTATAATACTGCCCCCTATGTACAAGAATAATACTACTATAATACTGCCCCTTATGTACAAGAATATAACCACTATAATACTACCCCTATGTACAAGAATATAACTACTATAATACTGCCTCCAATGTACAAAATTATAACTACTATAATACTGCCCCCTATGTACAAGAATATAACTACTATAATACTGCCCCCTATGTACAAGAATATAACTACTATAATACTGCCCCCTATGTACAAGAATATAACTACTATAATACTGCCTCCCACGTACAAGAATATAACTACTATAATACTGCCCCCTATGTACAAGAATATAACTACTATAATTTTGCCCCCTATGTACAAGAATATAACTACTATAATACTGCCTCCTATGTACAAGAATATAACTACTATAATACTGCCCCCTATGTACAAGAATAATACTACTATAATACTGCCTCCTATGTACAAGAATATAACTACTATAATACTGCCCCCTATGTACAAGAATATAACTACTATAATACTGCCCCCTATATGCAAGAATATAACTACTATAATACTGCTCTCGATGTATAAGAATATAACTACTATAATACTGCTCCTATGTACAAGAATATAACTACTATAATACTGCCCCCTATATACAAGAATATAACTACTATAATACTGCCCCCTATGTACAAGAATATAACTACTATAATACTGCCTCCTATATATAAGAATATAACTACTATAATACTGCCCCCTATGTACAAGAATATAACTACTATAATACTGCCTCCTATATATAAGAATATAACTACTATAATACTGCCCCTATGTACAAGAATATAACTACTATAATACTGCCCCATGTACAAGAATATAACTACTATAATACTGCCTCCTATGTACAAGAGTATAACTACTATAATACTGCCCCCTATGTACAAGAATATAACTACTATAATACTGCCTCCTATGTACAAGAATATAACTACTATAATACTGCCCCCTATGTACAAGAATATAACTACTATAATACTGTCCCCTATGCACAAGAATATAACTACTATAATACTGCCCCCTATGTACAAGAATATAACTACTATAATACTGCCCCCTATGTACAAGAATATAACTACTATAATACTGCCTCCTATGTACAAGAATATAACTACTATAATACTGCCCCCTATGTACAAGAATATAACTACTATAATACTGCCCCCTATGTACAAGAATATAACTACTATAATACTGCCTCCTATGTACAAGAATATAACTACTATAATACTGCCCCCTATGTACAAGAATATAACTACTATAATACTGCCCCCTATGTACAAGAATATAACTACTATAACACTGCCCCTATGTACAAGAATATAACTACTATAATACTGCCCCTATGTACAAGAATATAACTACTATAATACTGCCTCCTATGTACAAGAATATAACTACTATAATACTGCCGCCTATGTACAAGAATATAACTACTATAATACTGCCTCCTATGTACAAGAATATAACTACTATAATACTGCCCCCTATATACAAGAATATAACTACTATAATACTGCCCCTATGTACAAGAATATAGCTACTATAATACTGCCCTCTATGTACAAGAATATAACTACTATAATACTGCCCCCTATGTACAAGAATATAACTACTATAATACTGCCCTCTATGTACAAGAATATAGCTACTATAATACTGCTCCCTATGTACAAGAATATAACTACTATAATACTGCCTCCTGTGTACAAGAATATAACTACTATAATACTGCCTCCTATATATAAGAATATAACTACTGTAATACTGCCCCCTATGTACAAGAATATAACTACTATAATACTGCCTCCTATGTACAAGAATATAACTACTGTAATACTGCTCCCTATGTACAAGAATATAACTACTATAATACTGCCTCCTGTGTACAAGAATATAACTACTATAATACTGCCTCCTATATATAAGAATATAACTACTGTAATACTGCCCCCTATGTACAAGAATATAACTACTATAATAATGCTCCCATGTACAAGAATATAACTACTATAATACTGCCTCCTATGTACAAGAATATAACTACTGTAATACTGCCTGCTATGTACAAGAATATAACTATAATACTGCTCCTATGTACAAGAATATAACTACTATAATACTGCCCCCTATGTACAAGAATATAGCTACTATAATACTGCTCCTATGTACAAGAATATAACTACTATAATACTGCCTCCTATGTACAAGAATATAACTACTATAATACTGCTCCTATGTACAAGAATGTGACTACTATAATACTGTCCCCTATGTACAAGAATATAACTACTATAATACTGCCCCTATGTACAAGAATATAACTACTATAATACTGTCCCCTATGTACAAGAATATAACTACTATAATACTGCCCCCTATATACAAGAATATAACTACTATAATACTGCCCCTATGTACAAGAATATAACTACTATAACACTGCCCCATGTACAAGAATATAACTACTATAATACTGCCCCCTATGTACAAGAATATAACTACTATAATACTGCTCCTATGTACAAGAATGTGACTACTATAATACTGCCCCCTATATACAAGAATATAACTACTATAATACTGCCCCTATGTACAAGAATATAACTACTATAATACTGTCCCCTATGTACAAGAATATAACTACTATAATACTGTCCCCTATGTACAAGAATATAACTACTATAATACTGCCCCCTATATACAAGAATATAACTACTATAATACTGCCTCCTATGTACAAGAATATAACTACTATAACACTGCCCCTATGTACAAGAATATAACTACTATAACACTGCCCCATGTACAAGAATACAACTACTATAATACTCCTCCTATGTACAAGAATATAACTACTATAATACTGCCTCCTATGTACAAGAATATAACTACTATAATACTGCCCCCTATGTAGAAGAGTATAACTACTATAATACTGCCCCCTATGTACAAGAATATAACTACTATAATACTGCCCCCTATGTACAGTAATTGATAGTATTTTCCCGTCCCAGTACATTATATATTTGCTTCTTATAGTATTGTACCGCCATCAGTATATATTATTACTACGTATAAACTACTTACTGCCATCGTAATTCAGCGTTGCAAAATTGGCCTGCTTCTCTGCGCAGCCGGCACTGTTGCACACTCTCATCTGCAGTTCGTACCACATCGCCTCCTGCAGGTCGTACAGTATATAGGACTTAGACAGTGAGGTTCTTTGTGCCAAGGTCCACACCATGGTGCCAAATGGTCGGTACTCCAGGTTAAAGGATGTGATCGGGCACCCGCCATCATTCCAACCAATTAAATTGAGCCTCACCCGGGTGCTGTTGACACTGGCAAACAGGTCTTGCTCTTTTGAGAACTGGGGCTCTAGAGCAGGAGAGGAAGGAGAAACGTCATTACTGAAAACAGGGAAACAGCAAGAGTTGATTAGTAGCGCATCATGCACGCCTACGGGGTCACCTGCTTTGTGTTAGAAGGTCTCCACAATAATAAGCTGCACGCTGGAGGAAGTGCTCATTTCACTGCTGCGCCACCACAGGAGAACGCAAGTATTACATGATGCCTACTGAAAGCAATAGACTGTCCATGGTATTCACGGACGTATTGGGTCCTCCAGAGAGAGCAAGACCGTCATGTACCCTGTTTACTGCTTATTGAGGAAGGTCCAGGACTAAGACCCCCTCTGGTAACACAGGATGGGCATTTATAAAGCAGAGGACCCCGTTATAGCGGTGCGCCTAGATTGTATCTATACATGAATCAATAGATAAGCTTTAAGAGAATTTGCAGATTAAAGATGTAATTGTGGGGGCAAATACTTTATGTGCTACCTGTTCGTCATCCCAATGAAGAATCGCCCCAGCTTCACAAGGCTGACACCAGGGAACAATAGTTTTATTTCAATTGCCCAGTAAATATTGATACGCTGTACATGAGGTTGAGCATCATTAAAGGGGATGTCCGGGTATTGGAGAACCCTGCCTCAGTAGCACTCCCTGTCTGCTGCCGGGATCCAGCACTGCAGCCCCGCTGTGGTCCTAATGGTTGCAGTGCTGATGTCACATGAAATCAGGTGACCGCTGCAGCCAATCAGAGGCTACAGCATCAAGCTCCTGACTTGGTGGCGCTGAGAATGTGAGCGCTGAGGCCAGGAGAACAAGCAGTCACCTGATATCCTGTGACATCACAGTAAAGGTCGGGACCACAGCAAGGCTGCAGCGCTGGATCCCGCCAGCAGCAGAGAGGTAAGTGGACTTCACTTTAGTGCTACTGAAGCGGGGCCATCCACCAACTGAAGGACCCCTTTAAAAGGGAATCCAGCTCTCTACTATGGCTGACCTATTTTCAGGTAATAAATAGTTGCTCGGCGGGGGTCCGCTGCATCGGACCCCACTAATCAGCCGGAGGCATGCAGAGTCAGTACATAGCCGCCGGGAATGGAACCTCAGACGTCAGTGCATGGGAACGTCATCCGCAATCCCGCGCCTTGCAGGCGCCTCCAGCCATACAAGAGTTCCACTGCTGATCTCCGGAGGCCAAAAACACTTTGTGGGAAAACCGCTTCAAAAAGTGGATCTTCTTGAAATAATCCTGACAGTCCATTATATTTGGTGGGGGTCTCTCCAGCAACTGCCCCTCTATTGAAGATCCTTTACTTCAGCCTCACCCACAACATGTGACGGGGTATTGGTCCCCAATCTGTACTCTGCTGCATGTCCTTCCTCTTCTCGTGGGGCTCCAGAGCTCCCCTAGTGGCAGTTCCGTTGCTGCAGTTCTGCTAGTGTCTGTGTGCCTCATTTGGCAACTTTTGGAAGACTCTAAACGCAATATAATCCTCCGTAGACATGTTGTGCTCCTGGGACCTGTAGTTCTTTGGGTTTCCAAGAGCAGATTATTATATCCCGTTCGAGTGGGTAGTGGAAACAACAACCTACACGGACGCAACCCAGACAAGGGCTGGAGGGAAAGGATTGGGCCAGGGAATGTGCAGACACGCTGAACACCATAACAGTTAGTGAACTGCAGACGGGACTTGTGAGCCGACATCCAAAAAACAACTGACAACCACCAAACACTTACCTAGAACACCCGCACATAGAAGCCGATGGAACCGCTAAAGTACGGACGAGGTATTGGCTCAGATTGTGGCCAAGATATTAAAGCTCACGAGTCCACGTCAAGGGTCCTTGTTGTCTAGTGGGTCCCTAAGTCTAAGACAACTTAAGCCCAGGAGTCCTGCCTAGAAGTGTGGTGTTGTCCTAATAGGCCCCCTGCTGGAACCTCTTTGCCCAGCATGCTCTCGATGGTAAATGGCATACAAGCAGAACAGGACACCGTTCACAGCAACAGATGAGGGAATTCCACACAGAACCTCATGCAAGCAGCAACACCAAGCAGAACATGGCGGACTCCAAGCACCAGGGTCTGGGAGAGAATGAGGAGAGGGATAAATGACCATCAGCCTCTAGTAAGAGCGGCTGGCATTTATGTGCAGCAGACTGGTGGGGATTGGCTGACCGGAGCAACACACACCCAGCCAGCCAATCATCCCACACCAGTGCCGATGCACTCCTAGAAACCCATAGAACTACAGATCCCAGGCGCACAACGTGACACCAGGGTCCTGCAAGTGTGTGCTGTTCATGACTTCGGGCAGAAGGGAAGGCGCATCTTAATGCTGGAGGAACTTGTATTACAAACTGGTGGCAACAAATATAGGAAATCTCTGGAGTCCAAAACTTCTGAACAAACTGATGCAACAAGAGCTCAGCGGCACAACGGAGCGGAGGCGGCAATGAGCTCTGATGCAGTCTGCACTTCAGGCTGCAGACCCGGATCTCTCAGGCTGCTGGAGGGTCAAATCCTTTCCTGGAGGGAGCAGCACTCAAGACCACGTCCACGGGACAGGAGGGTCACGCTGGCAGCCTTAGGCTAGCAACATGTCTGTCCTCTGACTCTACTGTGGCATCTGCTACTGTTCCCAGCGGTCCCTCTGAGTGTCCTAGGCACCTTTGCGGTCCCATTAGGGGTGCTACACACCACATCCTGCATGCACGCACCGAGCACACGTTGGGGGCCACACTTACAACATGACCATGCGTGCACCGAGCACACGTTGGGGGCCACACTTACGATATGACCATGCACGCACCGAGCACACGTTGGGGGCCACACTTACAACATGACCATGCGTGCACCGAGCACACGTTGGGGGCCACACTTACGATACGACCATGCACGCACCGAGCACACATTGGGGGCCACACTTACAATATAACCATGCGTGCACCGAGCACACGTTGGGGGCCACACTTACGATACGACCATGCACGCACCGAGCACATGTTGGGGGCCACACTTACAATATGACCATGCGTGCACCGAGCACACGTTGGGGGCCACACTTACAATATGACCATGCGTGCAACGAGTACACGTTGGGGGCCACACTTACAATATGACCATGCACGCATCGAGCACACGTTGGGGGCCACACTTACAATATGACCATGCGTGCACCGAGCACACGTTGGGGGCCACACTTTCGACATGACCATGCGTGCACCGAGCACACGTTGGGGGCCACACTTACGATATGACCATGCGTACACCGAACACACGTTGGGGGCCACACATACGATAAAACCATGCGTGCACCGAGCACACATTGGGGGCCACACTTACAATATGACCATGCGTGCACCGAGCACATGTTGGGGGCCACACTTACAATATGACCATGCGTGCACCGAGCACACGTTGGGGGCCACACTTACAATATGACCATGCGTGCACCGAGTACACGTTGGGGGCCACACTTACAACATGACCATGCGTGCACCGAGTACACGTTGGGGGCCACACTTACAATATGACCATGCACGCAACGAGCACACGTTGGGGGCCACACTTACAATATGACCATGCACGCACCGAGCACACGTTGGGGGCCACACTTACAATATGACCATGCACACACCGAGCACACGTTGGGGGCCACACTTTCGACATGACCATGCGTGCACCGAGCACATGTTGGCGGCCGCACTTACGATATGACCATGCGTGCACTGAGCACACGTTGGGGGCCACACTTACAATATAACCATGCACGCATCGAGCACACGTTGGGGGCCACACTTACGATACGACCATGCGTGCACCGAGTACACGTTGGGGGCCACACTTACAACATGACCATGCGTGCACCGAGTACTCGTTGGGGGCCACACTTACAATATGACCATGTACGCATCGAGCACACGCTGGGGGCCACACTTGCAATATGACCATGCGTGCACCGAGCACACGTTGGGGGCCACACTTTCGACATGACCATGCGTGCACCGAGCACACGTTGGGGGCCACACTTACAACATGACCATGCGTGCACCGAGTACTCGTTGGGTGCCACACTTACAATATGACCATGTACGCATCGAGCACACGCTGGGGGCCACACTTACAATATGACCATGCGTACACCGAACACACGTTAGGGGCCACACTTACAATATGACCATGCATGCACCGAGCACATGTTGGCGGCCGCACTTACGATACGACCATGCGTGCACCGAGCACACGTTGGGGGCCATACCTACAATATGAGCATGTGTGCACCGAGCACACATTGGGGGCCACACTTACGATACGACCATGCACACACCGAGCACACGTTGAGGGCCACACTTACAATATGACCATGCACGCATCGAGCACACGTTGGGGGCCACACTAACAATATGACCATGCGTGCACCGAGTACACGTTGGGGGCCACACTTACAACATGACCATGCGTGCACCGAGTACTCGTTGGGGGCCACACTTACAATATGACCATGTACGCATCGAGCACACGTTGGGTGCCACACTTTCGACATGACCATGCGTGCACCGAGCACACGTTAGGGGCCACACTTACGATAAAACCATGCGTGCACCGTGCACACGTTGGGGGCCACACTTACGATATGACCATGCGTGCACCGAGCACACGTTGGCGGCCACACTTACGACATGACCATGCACGCACCGAGCACACGTTGGGGGCCACACTTACGACATGACCATGCACGCACCGAGCACACGTTGGGGGCCACACTTACGACATGACCATGCACGCACCGAGCACACGTTGGGGGCCACACTTACGACATGACCATGCACGCACCGAGCACACGTTGGGGGCCACACTTACGACATGACCATGCACGCACCGAGCACTCGTTGGGGGTCACACTTACGATAAAACCATGCGTGCACCGAGCACACGTTGGGGGCCACACTTACGATATGACCATGCGTGCACCGAGCACACGTTGGTGGCCGCACTTACGACATGACCATACGTGCACCGAGTACACGTTGGCGGCCACACTTACTATACGACCATGCATGCCACGAGCACACGTTGGGGGCCACACTTATGACATGACCATGCGTGCACCGAGCACACATTGGGGGCCACACTTACGATATGACCATGCGTGCATCGAGCACACGTTGGGGGCCACACTTACGATATGACCATGCGCGCACCGAGCACACGTTGGCGGCCACACTTACGACATGACCATGCGTGCACCGAGCACACGTTGGGGGCCACGCTTACGATATGACCATGTGTGCACCGAGCACACGTTGGGGGCCACACTTACTATACGACCATGCATGCCACGGGCACACGTTGGGGGCCACACTTATGACATGACCATGCGTGCACCGAGCACACATTGGGGGCCACACTTACGACATGACCATGCGTGGACCGAGCACACGTTGGGGGCCACACTTACGATATGACCATGCGTGCACCGAGCACACGTTGGGGGGCACACTTACAATATGACCATGCACGCACCGAGCACACGTTGGGGGCCACACTTACGATATGACCATGCGTGCACCGAGCACACGTTGGTGACCGCACTTACGAAATGACCATGCGTGCACCGAGCACACGTTGGCGGCCACACTTACGATATGACCATGCACGCACCGAGCACACGTTGGGGGCCACACTTACGACATGACCATGCACGCACCGAGCACACGTTGGGGGCCACACTTACGACATGACCATGCACGCACCGAGCACACGTTGGGGGCCACACTTACGACATGACCATGCACGCACCGAGCACTCGTTGGGGGTCACACTTACGATAAAACCATGCGTGCACCGAGCACACGTTGGGGGCCACACTTACGATATGACCATGCGTGCACCGAGCACACGTTGGTGGCCGCACTTACGACATGACCATGCGTGCATCGAGTACACGTTGGCGGCCACACACGATATGACCATGCGTGCACCGAATACACGTTGGCGGCCACACTTACGACATGACCATGCGTACACCGAGCACACGTTGGGGGCCACACTTACTATACGACCATGCATGCCACGAGCACACGTTGGGGGCCACACTTATGACATGACCATGCGTGCACCGAGCACACATTGGGGGCCACACTTACGATATGACCATGCGTGCATCGAGCACACGTTGGGGGCCACACTTACGACATGACCATGCGTGCACCGAGCACACGTTGGGGGCCACGCTTACGATATGACCATGTGTGCACCGAGCACACGTTGGGGGCCACACTTACTATACGACCATGCATGCCACGGGCACACGTTGGGGGCCACACTTATGACATGACCATGCGTGCACCGAGCACACATTGGGGGCCACACTTACGACATGACCATGCACGCACCGAGCACACGTTGGTGACCGCACTTACGACATGACCATGCGTGCACCGAGCACACGTTGGCGGCCACACTTACGATATGACCATGCACGCACCGAGCACACGTTGGGGGCCACACTTACGACATGACCATGCACGCACCGAGCACACGTTGGGGGCCACACTTACGACATGACCATGCACGCACCGAGCACACGTTGGGGGCCACACTTACGACATGACCATGCACGCACCGAGCACTCGTTGGGGGTCACACTTACGATAAAACCATGCGTGCACCAAGCACACGTTGGGGGCCACACTTACGATATGACCATGCGTGCACCGAGCACACGTTGGTGGCCGCACTTACGACATGACCATGCGTGCAGCGGGCACACGTTGGGGGCCACACTTACGATATGACCATGCACGCACCGAGCACACATTGGGGGCCACACTTACGACATGACCATGCACGCACCGAGCACACATTGGCGGCCACACTTACGATATGACCATGCGTGCACGGAGCACACGTTGAGACCACACTTACAATATGACCATGCGTGCACCGAGCACACGTTGAGGGCCACACTTACGATATGACCATGAGTGCACCGAGCACACGTTGGGGGCCACACTTACGATACGACCATGCACGCACCGAGCACACGTTGAGGGCCACACTTACAATATGACCATGCGTGCACTGAGCACACGTTGGTGGCCACACTTACAATATGAGCATGCGTGCACCGAGCACACGTTGGGGGCCACACTTACGATACGACTATGCGTGCACCGAGCACACGTTGGGGGCCACACTTTCGATATGACCATGCGTGCACTGAGCACACGTTAGGGGCCACACTTACAATATGACCATGCGTGCACCGAGCACACGTTGGGGGCCACACTTACAATACGACCATGCGTGCACCGAGCACACGTTGGGGGCCACACTTACAATATGACCATGCGTGCACTGAGCACACGTTGGGGGCCACACTTACAATATGACCATGCGTGCACCGAGCACACGTTGGGGGCCACACTTACGTTACGACTATGCACGCACCGAGCACACGATGGGGGCCGCACTTACAATATGACCATGCGTGCACCGAGCACACGTTGAGGGCCACACATTTACGATAAAACCATGCGTGCACCGAGCACACGTTGGCGGCCACACTTACGATATGGCCATGCACGCACCGAGCACACGTTGGGGGCCACACTTACGATATGACCATGCGTGCACCGAGCACACGTTGGGGGCCACACTTACGATACGACCATGCACACACCGAGCATACGTTGGGGGCCACACTTACGATATGACCATGCGTGCACCGAGCACACATTGGGGGCCACACTTACGACATGACCATGCACGCATCGAGCACACGTTGGGGGCCACACTAACGATGAGATCACGTACGCACCGAGCACACATTGGGGGCCACACTTACGATACGACCATGCACACACCGAGCATACGTTGGGAGCCACACTTACGATACGACCATGCGCGCACCGAGCACACGTTGAGGGCCACACTTACAATATGACCATGCGTGCACCGAGCACACGTTGAGGGCCACACTGACGCACCGAGCACACGTTGGGGGCCACACTTACGATATGACCATGCGTGCACCGAGCACACATTGGGGGCCACACTTACGATACGACCATGCACGCACCGAGCACACATTGGGGGCCACACTTACGATACGACCATGCACGCACCGAGCACACATTGGGGGCCACACTTACGATATGACCATGCACGCAGCGAGCACACATTGGGGGCCACACTTACGATACGATCATGCGTGCACCGAGCACATGTTGGGGGCCACACTTATGACATGACCATGCGTGCACTGAGCACACGTTGGGGGCCACACTTACGATATGACCATGCACGCACCAAGCACACGATGGGGGCCGCACTTACGATACGACCATGCACGCACCGAGCACACGTTGGGGGCCACACTTACGATACGACCATGCGTGCACCGAGCACACATTGGGGGCCACACTTACGATACGACCATGCACGCACCGAGCACACATTGGGGGCCACACTTACGATACGACTATGCACGCACCGAGCACACATTGGGGGCCACACTTACGATACGACCATGCGTGCACCGAGCACATGTTGGGGGCCACACTTACGACATGACCATGCGCGCACCGAGCACACGTTGAGGGCCACACATTTACGATAAAACCATGCGTGCACCGAGCACACGTTGGCGGCCACACTTACGATATGGCCATGCACGCACCGAGCACACGTTGGGGGCCACCCTTACGATATGACCATGCGTGCACCGAGCACACATTGGGGGCCACACTTACGACATGACCATGCACGCATCGAGCACACGTTGGGGGCCACACTAACGATGAGATCACGTACGCACCGAGCACACATTGGGGGCCACACTTACGATACGACCATGCACACACCGAGCATACGTTGGGGGCCACACTTACGATACGACCATGCGCGCACCGAGCACACGTTGAGGGCCACACTTACAATATGACCATGCGTGCACCGAGCACACGTTGAGGGCCACACTGACGCACCGAGCACACGTTGGGGGCCACACTTACGATACGACTATGCGTGCACCGAGCACACGTTGGGGGCCACACTTTCGATATGACCATGCGTGCACTGAGCACACGTTAGGGGCCACACTTACAATATGACCATGCGTGCACCGAGCACACGTTGGGGGCCACACTTACGATACGACCATGCGTGCACCGAGCACACATTGGGGGCCACACTTACAATACGACCATGCGTGCACAGAGCACACGTTGGGGGCCACACTTACAATATGACCATGCGTGCACCGAGCACACGTTGGGGGCCACACTTACAATATGACCATGCGTGCACCGAGCACACGTTGGGGGCCACACTTACGATACGAACATGCATGCACCGAGCACACGTTGGGGGCCACACTTACGACATGACCATGCACGCATCGAGCACACGTTGAGGGCCACACTTACAATATGACCATGCGTGCACCGAGCACACGTTGGGGGCCACACTTACAATATGACCATGCGTGCACCGAGCACACGTTGGGGGCCACACTTACGATACGAACATGCATGCACCGAGCACACGTTGGGGGCCACACTTACGATACGACCATGCACACACCGAGCACACATTGGGGGCCACACTTACGACATGACCATGCACGCATCGAGCACACGTTGGGGGCCACACTAACGATGAGATCACGTATGCACCGAGCACACATTGGGGGCCACACTTACGATACGACCATGCGCGCACCGAGCACACGTTGAGGGCCACACTTACAATATGACCATGCGTGCACCGAGCACACGTTGAGGGCCACACTGACGCACCGAGCACACGTTGGGGGCCACACTTACGATACGACTATGCGTGCACCGAGCACACGTTGGGGGCCACACTTTCGATATGACCATGCGTGCACTGAGCACACGTTAGGGGCCACACTTACAATATGACCATGCGTGCACCGAGCACACGTTGGGGGCCACACTTACAATATGACCATGCGTGCACCGAGCACACGTTGGGGGCCACACTTACGATACGACCATGCGTGCACCGAGCACACGTTGGGGGCCACATTTACAATACGACCATGCGTGCACCGAGCACACGTTGGGGGCCACACTTACAATATGACCATGCGTGCACCGAGCACACGTTGGGGGCCACACTTACAATATGACCATGCGTGCACTGAGCACACGTTGGGGGCCACACTTACAATATGACCATGCGTGCACCGAGCACACGTTGGGGGCCACACTTACGATACGAACATGCATGCACCGAGCACACGTTGGGGGCCACACTTACGATATGACCATGCGTGCACCGAGCACACGTTGAGGGCCACACATACAATATGACCATGCGTGCACCGAGCACACATTGGGGGCCACACTTACGATACGACCATGCACGCACCGAGCACACGATGGGGGCCACACTTACAATACGACCATGCGTGCACCGAGCACACGTTGGGGGCCACACTTACAATACGACCATGCGTGCACCGAGCACACGTTGGGGGCCACACTTACGATACGACCATGCGTGCACCGAGCACACATTGGGGGCCACACTTACGATACGACTATGCACGCACCGAGCACACGATGGGGGCCGCTCTTACAATATGACCATGCGTGCACCGAGCACACGTTGGGGGCCACACTTACGATATGACCATGCGTGCACCGAGCACACGTTGGGGGCCACACTTACGATATGACCATGCACGCACCGAGCACACATTGGGGGCCACACTTACGATACGACCATGCGTGCACCGAGCACACGTTGGGGGCCACACTTACGACATGACCATGCACGCAGCGAGCACACATTGGGGGCCACACTTACGATACGACCATGCGTGCACCGAGCACATGTTGGGGGCCACACTTATGACATGACCATGCGTGCACTGAGCACACGTTGGGGGCCACACTTACGATATGACCATGCACGCACCAAGCACACGATGGGGGCCGCACTTACGGTACGACCATGCACGCACCGAGCACACGTTGGGGGCCACACTTACGATATGACTATGCGTGCACCGAGCACACATTGGGGGCCACACTTACGATATGACCATGCACGCACCGAGCACACATTGGGGGCCACACTTACGATACGACCATGCACGCACCGAGCACACGATGGGGGCCGCACTTACGATACAACCATGCACGCACCGAGCACACGATGGGGGCCGCACTTACGATACGACCATGCACGCACCGAGCACACGTTGGGGGCCACACTTACGATATGACCATGCGTGCACCGAGCACACATTGGGGGCCACACTTACGATACGACCATGCACGCACCGAGCACACATTGGGGGCCACACTTACGATATGACCATGCACGCACCGAGCACACGATGGGGGCCGCACTTACGATACAACCATGCACGCACCGAGCACACGATGGGGGCCGCACTTACGATACGACCATGCACGCACCGAGCACACGTTGGGGGCCACACTTACGATATGACCATGCGTGCACCGAGCACACATTGGGGGCCACACTTACGATACGACTATGCACGCACCGAGCACACGATGGGGGCCGCACTTACGATACGACCATGCACGCACCGAGCACACATTGGGGGCCACACTTACGATATGACTATGCACGCACCGAGCACACATTGGGGGCCACACTTACGATACGACCATGCGTGCACCGAGCACATGTTGGGGGCCACACTTACGATATGACCATGCGTGCATCGAGCACACGTTGGGGGCCACACTTACGACATGACCATGCGTGCACCGAGCACACGTTGGGGGCCACGCTTACGATATGACCATGTGTGCACCGAGCACACGTTGGGGGCCACACTTACTATACGACCATGCATGCCACGGGCACACGTTGGGGGCCACACTTATGACATGACCATGCGTGCACCGAGCACACATTGGGGGCCACACTTACGACATGACCATGCACGCACCGAGCACACGTTGGTGACCGCACTTACGACATGACCATGCGTGCACCGAGCACACGTTGGCGGCCACACTTACGATATGACCATGCACGCACCGAGCACACGTTGGGGGCCACACTTACGACATGACCATGCACGCACCGAGCACACGTTGGGGGCCACACTTACGACATGACCATGCACGCACCGAGCACACGTTGGGGGCCACACTTACGACATGACCATGCACGCACCGAGCACTCGTTGGGGGTCACACTTACGATAAAACCATGCGTGCACCAAGCACACGTTGGGGGCCACACTTACGATATGACCATGCGTGCACCGAGCACACGTTGGTGGCCGCACTTACGACATGACCATGCGTGCAGCGGGCACACGTTGGGGGCCACACTTACGATATGACCATGCACGCACCGAGCACACATTGGGGGCCACACTTACGACATGACCATGCACGCACCGAGCACACATTGGCGGCCACACTTACGATATGACCATGCGTGCACGGAGCACACGTTGAGACCACACTTACAATATGACCATGCGTGCACCGAGCACACGTTGAGGGCCACACTTACGATATGACCATGAGTGCACCGAGCACACGTTGGGGGCCACACTTACGATACGACCATGCACGCACCGAGCACACGTTGAGGGCCACACTTACAATATGACCATGCGTGCACTGAGCACACGTTGGTGGCCACACTTACAATATGAGCATGCGTGCACCGAGCACACGTTGGGGGCCACACTTACGATACGACTATGCGTGCACCGAGCACACGTTGGGGGCCACACTTTCGATATGACCATGCGTGCACTGAGCACACGTTAGGGGCCACACTTACAATATGACCATGCGTGCACCGAGCACACGTTGGGGGCCACACTTACAATACGACCATGCGTGCACCGAGCACACGTTGGGGGCCACACTTACAATATGACCATGCGTGCACTGAGCACACGTTGGGGGCCACACTTACAATATGACCATGCGTGCACCGAGCACACGTTGGGGGCCACACTTACGTTACGACTATGCACGCACCGAGCACACGATGGGGGCCGCACTTACAATATGACCATGCGTGCACCGAGCACACGTTGAGGGCCACACATTTACGATAAAACCATGCGTGCACCGAGCACACGTTGGCGGCCACACTTACGATATGGCCATGCACGCACCGAGCACACGTTGGGGGCCACACTTACGATATGACCATGCGTGCACCGAGCACACGTTGGGGGCCACACTTACGATACGACCATGCACACACCGAGCATACGTTGGGGGCCACACTTACGATATGACCATGCGTGCACCGAGCACACATTGGGGGCCACACTTACGACATGACCATGCACGCATCGAGCACACGTTGGGGGCCACACTAACGATGAGATCACGTACGCACCGAGCACACATTGGGGGCCACACTTACGATACGACCATGCACACACCGAGCATACGTTGGGAGCCACACTTACGATACGACCATGCGCGCACCGAGCACACGTTGAGGGCCACACTTACAATATGACCATGCGTGCACCGAGCACACGTTGAGGGCCACACTGACGCACCGAGCACACGTTGGGGGCCACACTTACGATATGACCATGCGTGCACCGAGCACACATTGGGGGCCACACTTACGATACGACCATGCACGCACCGAGCACACATTGGGGGCCACACTTACGATACGACCATGCACGCACCGAGCACACATTGGGGGCCACACTTACGATATGACCATGCACGCAGCGAGCACACATTGGGGGCCACACTTACGATACGATCATGCGTGCACCGAGCACATGTTGGGGGCCACACTTATGACATGACCATGCGTGCACTGAGCACACGTTGGGGGCCACACTTACGATATGACCATGCACGCACCAAGCACACGATGGGGGCCGCACTTACGATACGACCATGCACGCACCGAGCACACGTTGGGGGCCACACTTACGATACGACCATGCGTGCACCGAGCACACATTGGGGGCCACACTTACGATACGACCATGCACGCACCGAGCACACATTGGGGGCCACACTTACGATACGACTATGCACGCACCGAGCACACATTGGGGGCCACACTTACGATACGACCATGCGTGCACCGAGCACATGTTGGGGGCCACACTTACGACATGACCATGCGCGCACCGAGCACACGTTGAGGGCCACACATTTACGATAAAACCATGCGTGCACCGAGCACACGTTGGCGGCCACACTTACGATATGGCCATGCACGCACCGAGCACACGTTGGGGGCCACCCTTACGATATGACCATGCGTGCACCGAGCACACATTGGGGGCCACACTTACGACATGACCATGCACGCATCGAGCACACGTTGGGGGCCACACTAACGATGAGATCACGTACGCACCGAGCACACATTGGGGGCCACACTTACGATACGACCATGCACACACCGAGCATACGTTGGGGGCCACACTTACGATACGACCATGCGCGCACCGAGCACACGTTGAGGGCCACACTTACAATATGACCATGCGTGCACCGAGCACACGTTGAGGGCCACACTGACGCACCGAGCACACGTTGGGGGCCACACTTACGATACGACTATGCGTGCACCGAGCACACGTTGGGGGCCACACTTTCGATATGACCATGCGTGCACTGAGCACACGTTAGGGGCCACACTTACAATATGACCATGCGTGCACCGAGCACACGTTGGGGGCCACACTTACGATACGACCATGCGTGCACCGAGCACACATTGGGGGCCACACTTACAATACGACCATGCGTGCACAGAGCACACGTTGGGGGCCACACTTACAATATGACCATGCGTGCACCGAGCACACGTTGGGGGCCACACTTACAATATGACCATGCGTGCACCGAGCACACGTTGGGGGCCACACTTACGATACGAACATGCATGCACCGAGCACACGTTGGGGGCCACACTTACGACATGACCATGCACGCATCGAGCACACGTTGAGGGCCACACTTACAATATGACCATGCGTGCACCGAGCACACGTTGGGGGCCACACTTACAATATGACCATGCGTGCACCGAGCACACGTTGGGGGCCACACTTACGATACGAACATGCATGCACCGAGCACACGTTGGGGGCCACACTTACGATACGACCATGCACACACCGAGCACACATTGGGGGCCACACTTACGACATGACCATGCACGCATCGAGCACACGTTGGGGGCCACACTAACGATGAGATCACGTATGCACCGAGCACACATTGGGGGCCACACTTACGATACGACCATGCGCGCACCGAGCACACGTTGAGGGCCACACTTACAATATGACCATGCGTGCACCGAGCACACGTTGAGGGCCACACTGACGCACCGAGCACACGTTGGGGGCCACACTTACGATACGACTATGCGTGCACCGAGCACACGTTGGGGGCCACACTTTCGATATGACCATGCGTGCACTGAGCACACGTTAGGGGCCACACTTACAATATGACCATGCGTGCACCGAGCACACGTTGGGGGCCACACTTACAATATGACCATGCGTGCACCGAGCACACGTTGGGGGCCACACTTACGATACGACCATGCGTGCACCGAGCACACGTTGGGGGCCACATTTACAATACGACCATGCGTGCACCGAGCACACGTTGGGGGCCACACTTACAATATGACCATGCGTGCACCGAGCACACGTTGGGGGCCACACTTACAATATGACCATGCGTGCACTGAGCACACGTTGGGGGCCACACTTACAATATGACCATGCGTGCACCGAGCACACGTTGGGGGCCACACTTACGATACGAACATGCATGCACCGAGCACACGTTGGGGGCCACACTTACGATATGACCATGCGTGCACCGAGCACACGTTGAGGGCCACACATACAATATGACCATGCGTGCACCGAGCACACATTGGGGGCCACACTTACGATACGACCATGCACGCACCGAGCACACGATGGGGGCCACACTTACAATACGACCATGCGTGCACCGAGCACACGTTGGGGGCCACACTTACAATACGACCATGCGTGCACCGAGCACACGTTGGGGGCCACACTTACGATACGACCATGCGTGCACCGAGCACACATTGGGGGCCACACTTACGATACGACTATGCACGCACCGAGCACACGATGGGGGCCGCTCTTACAATATGACCATGCGTGCACCGAGCACACGTTGGGGGCCACACTTACGATATGACCATGCGTGCACCGAGCACACGTTGGGGGCCACACTTACGATATGACCATGCACGCACCGAGCACACATTGGGGGCCACACTTACGATACGACCATGCGTGCACCGAGCACACGTTGGGGGCCACACTTACGACATGACCATGCACGCAGCGAGCACACATTGGGGGCCACACTTACGATACGACCATGCGTGCACCGAGCACATGTTGGGGGCCACACTTATGACATGACCATGCGTGCACTGAGCACACGTTGGGGGCCACACTTACGATATGACCATGCACGCACCAAGCACACGATGGGGGCCGCACTTACGGTACGACCATGCACGCACCGAGCACACGTTGGGGGCCACACTTACGATATGACTATGCGTGCACCGAGCACACATTGGGGGCCACACTTACGATATGACCATGCACGCACCGAGCACACATTGGGGGCCACACTTACGATACGACCATGCACGCACCGAGCACACGATGGGGGCCGCACTTACGATACAACCATGCACGCACCGAGCACACGATGGGGGCCGCACTTACGATACGACCATGCACGCACCGAGCACACGTTGGGGGCCACACTTACGATATGACCATGCGTGCACCGAGCACACATTGGGGGCCACACTTACGATACGACCATGCACGCACCGAGCACACATTGGGGGCCACACTTACGATATGACCATGCACGCACCGAGCACACGATGGGGGCCGCACTTACGATACAACCATGCACGCACCGAGCACACGATGGGGGCCGCACTTACGATACGACCATGCACGCACCGAGCACACGTTGGGGGCCACACTTACGATATGACCATGCGTGCACCGAGCACACATTGGGGGCCACACTTACGATACGACTATGCACGCACCGAGCACACGATGGGGGCCGCACTTACGATACGACCATGCACGCACCGAGCACACATTGGGGGCCACACTTACGATATGACTATGCACGCACCGAGCACACATTGGGGGCCACACTTACGATACGACCATGCGTGCACCGAGCACATGTTGGGGGCCACACTTATGATATGACCATGCGTGCACCGAGCACACGTTGGGGGCCACACTTACGATATGACCATGCACACACCGAGCACACGTTGGGGGCCACACTTACGATATGACCATGCGTGCACCGAGCACACGTTGGGGGCCGCACTTACGATACGACCATGCACACACCGAGCATACATTGGGGGCCACACTTACGATACGACTATGCACGCACCGAGCACACATTGGGGGCCACACTTACGATACGACCATGCGCGCACCGAGCACACGTTGAGGGCCACACTTACAATATGACCATGCGTGCACCGAGCACACGTTGAGGGCCACACTGACGCACCGAGCACACGTTGGGGGCCACACTTACGATACGACTATGCGTGCACCGAGCACACGTTGGGGGCCACACTTTCGATATGACCATGCGTGCACTGAGCACACGTTAGGGGCCACACTTACAATATGACCATGCGTGCACCGAGCACACGTTGGGGGCCACACTTACGATACGGCCATGCGTGCACCGAGCACACGTTGGGGGCCACACTTACGATACGACCATGCGTGCACCGAGCACACGTTGGGGGCCACACTTACAATACGACCATGCGTGCACCGAGCACACGTTGGGGGCCACACTTACAATATGACCATGCGTGCACCGAGCACACGTTGGGGGCCACACTTACGATATGACCATGCACGCACCGAGCACACGATGGGGGCCGCACTTACGATACGACCATGCACGCACCGAGCACACGATGGGGGCCGCACTTACGATACGACCATGCGTGCACCGAGCACACATTGGGGACCACACTTACGATATGACCATGCGTGCACCGAGCACACATTGGGGGCCACACTTACGATATGACTATGCACGCACCGAGCACACATTGGGGGCCACACTTACGATACGACCATGCGTGCACCGAGCACACGTTGGGGGCCACACTTACGATATGACCATGCACACACCGAGCACACGTTGGGGGCCACACTTACGATACGACTATGCACGCACCGAGCACACATTGGGGGCCACACTTACGATACGACCATGCGTGCACCGAGCACATGTTGGGGGCCACACTTACGATATGACCATGCGTGCACCGAGCACACGTTGGGGGCCACACTTACGATATGACCATGCACGCACCGAGCACACGTTGGGGGCCACACTTACGATATGACCATGCGTGCACCGAGCACACGTTGGGGGCCACACTTACGATACGACCATGCACGCACCGAGCACACGTTGGGGGCCACACTTACGATATGACCATGCGTGCACCGAGCACACGTTGGGGGCCACACTTACGATATGACCATGCACACACCGAGCACACGTTGGGGGCCACACTTACGATACGACTATGCACGCACCGAGCACACATTGGGGGCCACACTTACGATACGACCATGCGTGCACCGAGCACATGTTGGGGGCCACACTTACGACATGACCATGCACGCACCGAGCACACGTTGAGGGCCACACATTTACGATAAAACCATGCGTGCACCGAGCACACGTTGGGGGCCACACTTACGATATGACCATGCGTGCACCGAGCACACGTTGGGGGCCACACTTACGATACGACCATGCACACACCGAGCATACGTTGGGGGCCACACTTACGATATGACCATGCGTGCACCGAGCACACATTGGGGGCCACACTTACGACATGACCATGCACGCATCGAGCACACGTTGGGGGCCACACTAACGATGAGATCACGTACGCACCGAGCACACATTGGGGGCCACACTTACGATACGACCATGCACACACCGAGCATACGTTGGGGGCCACACTTACGATACGACCATGCGCGCACCGAGCACACGTTGAGGGCCACACTTACAATATGACCATGCGTGCACCGAGCACACGTTGAGGGCCACACTGACGCACCGAGCACACGTTGGGGGCCACACTTACGATATGACCATGCGTGCACCGAGCACACATTGGGGGCCACACTTACGATACGACCATGCACGCACCGAGCACACATTGGGGGCCACACTTACGATACGACCATGCACGCACCGAGCACACATTGGGGGCCACACTTACGATACGACCATGCGTGCACCGAGCACACATTGGGGGCCACACTTACGATACGACCATGCGTGCACCGAGCACACATTGGGGGCCACACTTACGATACGACCATGCACGCACCGAGCACACATTGGGGGCCACACTTACGATACGACCATGCACGCACCGAGCACACGTTGAGGGCCACACATTTACGATAAAACCATGCGTGCACCGAGCACACGTTGGCGGCCACACTTACGATATGGCCATGCACGCACCGAGCACACGTTGGGGGCCACACTTACGATATGACCATGCGTGCACCGAGCACACGTTGGGGGCCACACTTACGATACGACCATGCACACACCGAGCATACGTTGGGGCCACACTTACGATATGACCATGCGTGCACCGAGCACACATTGGGGGCCACACTTACGACATGACCATGCACGCATCGAGCACACGTTGGGGGCCACACTAACGATGAGATCACGTACGCACCGAGCACACATTGGGGGCCACACTTACGATACGACCATGCACACACCGAGCATACGTTGGGGGCCACACTTACGATACGACCATGCGCGCACCGAGCACACGTTGAGGGCCACACTTACAATATGACCATGCGTGCACCGAGCACACGTTGAGGGACACACTGACGCACCGAGCACACGTTGGGGGCCACACTTACGATATGACCATGCGTGCACCGAGCACACATTGGGGGCCACACTTACGATACGACCATGCACGCACCGAGCACACATTGGGGGCCACACTTACGATATGACCATGCACGCAGCGAGCACACATTGGGGGCCACACTTACGATACGACCATGCGTGCACCGAGCACATGTTGGGGGCCACACTTATGACATGACCATGCGTGCACTGAGCACACGTTGGGGGCCACACTTACGATATGACCATGCACGCACCAAGCACACGATGGGGGCCGCACTTACGATACGACCATGCACGCACCGAGCACACGTTGGGGGCCACACTTACGATACGACCATGCGTGCACCGAGCACACATTGGGGGCCACACTTACGATACGACCATGCACGCACCGAGCACACATTGGGGGCCACACTTACGATACGACTATGCACGCACCGAGCACACATTGGGGGCCACACTTACGATACGACCATGCGTGCACCGAGCACATGTTGGGGGCCACACTTACGACATGACCATGCGCGCACCGAGCACACGTTGAGGGCCACACATTTACGATAAAACCATGCGTGCACCAAGCACACGTTGGCGGCCACACTTACGATATGGCCATGCGTGCACCGAGCACACGTTGGGGGCCACACTTACGATATGACCATGCGTGCACCGAGCACACGTTGGGGGCCACACTTACGATACGACCATGCACACACCGAGCATACGTTGGGGGCCACACTTACGATATGACCATGCACGCATCGAGCACACGTTGGGGGCCACACTTACGATATGACCATGCACGCATCGAGCACACATTGGGGGCCACACTAACGATGAGATCACGTACGCACCGAGCACACATTGGGGGCCACACTTACGATACGACCATGCACACACCGAGCATACGTTGGGGGCCACACTTACGATACGACCATGCGCACACCGAGCACACGTTGAGGGCCACACTTACAATATGGCCATGCGTGCACCGAGCACACGTTGAGGGCCACACTGACGCACCGAGCACACGTTGGGGGCCACACTTACGATACGACTATGCGTGCACCGAGCACACGTTGGGGGCCACACTTTCGATATGACCATGCGTGCACTGAGCACACGTTAGGGGCCACACTTACAATATGACCATGCGTGCACCGAGCACACGTTGGGGGCCACACTTACGATACGACCATGCGTGCACCGAGCACACGTTGGGGGCCACACTTACAATACGACCATGCGTGCACAGAGCACACGTTGGGGGCCACACTTACAATATGACCATGCGTGCACCGAGCACACGTTGGGGGCCACACTTACAATATGACCATGCGTGCACCGAGCACACGTTGGGGGCCACACTTACGATACGAACATGCACGCACCGAGCACACGATGGGGGCCACACTTACGATATGACTATGCGTGCACCGAGCACACATTGGGGGCCACACTTACGATACGACCATGCACGCACCGAGCACACATTGGGGGCCACACTTACGACATGACCATGCACGCATCGAGCACACGTTGGGGGCCACACTAACGATGAGATCACGTACGCACCGAGTACACATTGGGGGCCACACTTACGATACGACCATGCACACACCGAGCATACGTTGGGGGCCACACTTACGATACGACCATGCACGCACCGAGCACACGTTGGGGGCCACACTTACGATATGACCATGCGTGCACCGAGCACACGTTGGGGGCCACACTTACGATATGACCATGCGTGCACCGAGCACACGTTGGGGGCCACACTTACGATATGACCATGTGTGCACCGAGCACACATTGGGGGCCACACTTACGATATGACCATGCGTGCACCGAGCACACATTGGGGGCCACACTTACGATACGACCATGCACGCACCGAGCACACGATGGGGGCCGCACTTATGATACGACCATGCGTGCACCGAGCACACGTTGGGGGCCACACTTACGATATGACCATGCACGCACCGAGCACACGATGGGGGCCACACTTACGATATGACCATGCACGCACCGAGCACACGATGGGGGCCGCACTTACGATACGACCATGCACGCACCGAGCACACGATGGGGGCCGCACTTACGATACGATCATGCACGCACCGAGCACACGTTGGGGGCCACACTTACGATATGACCATGCGTGCACCGAGCACACATTGGGGGCCACACTTACGATACGACCATGCACGCACCGGGCACACATTGGGGGCCACACTTACGATATGACCATGCACGCAGCGAGCACACATTGGGGGCCACACTTACGATACGACCATGCGTGCACCGAGCACATGTTGGGGGCCACACTTATGACATGACCATGCGTGCACTGAGCACACGTTGGGGGCCACACTTACGATATGACCATGCACGCACCGAGCACACGTTGGGGGCCACACTTACGATATGACCATGCGTGCACCGAGCACACATTGGGGGCCACACTTACGATATGACCATGCACGCACCGAGCACACATTGGGGGCCACACTTACGATACGACCATGCACGCACCGAGCACACGATGGGGGCCGCACTTACGATACAACCATGCACGCACCGAGCACACGATGGGGGCCGCACTTACGATACGACCATGCACGCACCGAGCACACGTTGGGGGCCACACTTACGATATGACCATGCGTGCACCGAGCACACATTGGGGGCCACACTTACGATACGACCATGCACGCACCGAGCACACATTGGGGGCCACACTTACGATACGACTATGCACGCACCGAGCACACAATGGGGGCCACACTTACGATACGACCATGCGTGCACCGAGCACATGTTGGGGGCCACACTTATGACATGACCATGCGTGCACTGAGCACACGTTGGGGGCCACACTTACGATATGACCATGCACGCAACAAGCACACGATGGGGGCCACACTTACGATACGACCATGCACGCACCAAGCACACGTTGGGGGCCACACTTACGATATGACCATGCGTGCACCGAGCACACATTGGGGGCCACACTTACGATATGACCATGCGTGCACCGAGCACACGTTGGGGGCCACACTTACGATACGACCATGCGTGCACCAAGCACACGATGGGGGCCACACTTACGATACGACCATGCACGCACCAAGCACACGTTGGGGGCCACACTTACGATATGACCATGCGTGCACCGAGCACACGTTGGGGGCCACACTTACAATATGACCATGCACGCACCGAGCACACGTTGGCGGCCGCACTTACGATACGACCATGCACGCACCGAGCACACGTTGGGGGCCACACTTACGATATGACCATGCGTGCACCGAGCACACATTGGGGGCCACACTTACGATATGACTATGCACGCACCGAGCACACATTGGGTGCCACACTTACGATACGACCATGCGTGCACCGAGCACATGTTGGGGGCCACACTTATGACATGACCATGCGTGCACCGAGCACACGTTGGGGGCCACACTTACGATATGACCATGCGTGCACCGAGCACACGTTGGGGGCCACACTTACGATATGACCATGCACACACCGAGCACACGTTGGGGGCCACACTTACGATATGACCATGCGTGCACCGAGCACACGTTGGGGGCCGCACTTACGATACGACCATGCACGCACCGAGCACACATTGGGGGCCACACTTACGATACGACCATGCGTGCACCGAGCACATGTTGGGGGCCACACTTACGACATGACCATGCACGCACCGAGCACACGTTGAGGGCCACACATTTACGATAAAACCATGCGTGCACCGAGCACACGTTGGGGGCCACACTTACGATATGACCATGCGTGCACCGAGCACACGTTGGGGGCCACACTTACGATATGACCATGCGTGCACCGAGCACACGTTGGGGGCCACACTTACGATACGACCATGCACACACCGAGCACACATTGGGGGCCACACTTACGATACGACCATGCACACACCGAGCATACGTTGGGGGCCACACTTACGATACGACCATGCGCGCACCGAGCACACGTTGAGGGCCACACTGACGCACCGAGCACACGTTGGGGGCCACACTCACGATATGACCATGCGTGCACCGAGCACACATTGGGGGCCACACTTACGATACGACCATGCTCGCACCGAGCACACATTGGGGGCCACACTTACGATATGACCATGCACGCAGCGAGCACATGTTGGGGGCCACACTTATGACACGACCATGCACGCACCGAGCACACGTTGGGGGCCACACTTACGATACGACCATGCGTGCACCGAGCACACATTGGGGGCCACACTTACGATACGACCATGCACGCACCGAGCACACATTGGGGGCCACACTTACGATACGACTATGCACGCACCGAGCACACATTGGGGGCCACACTTACGATACGACCATGCGTGCACCGAGCACATGTTGGGGGCCACACTTACGACATGACCATGCACGCACCGAGCACACGTTGAGGGCCACACATTTACGATAAAACCATGCGTGCACCGAGCACACGTTGGCGGCCACACTTACGTTATGGCCATGCACGCACCGAGCACACGTTGGGGGCCACACTTACGATATGACCATGCGTGCACCGAGCACACGTTGGGGGCCACACTTACGATACGACCATGCGTGCACCGAGCACACATTGGGGGCCACACTTACGATGAGATCACGTACGCACCGAGCACACATTGGGGGCCACACTTACGATGAGATCACGTACGCACCGAGCACACATTGGGGGCCACACTTACGATACGACCATGCACACACCGAGCATACGTTGGGGGCCACACTTACGATACGACCATGCGCGCACCGAGCACACGTTGAGGGCCACACTTACAATATGACCATGCGTGCACCGAGCACACGTTGAGGGCCACACTGACGCACCGAGCACACGTTGGGGGCCACACTTACGATACGACTATGCGTGCACCGAGCACACGTTGGGGGCCACACTTTCGATATGACCATGCGTGCACTGAGCACACGTTAGGGGCCACACTTACAATATGACCATGCGTGCACCGAGCACACGTTGGGGGCCACACTTACGATACGACCATGCGTGCACCGAGCACACGTTGGGGGCCACACTTACAATACGACCATGCGTGCACCGAGCACACGTTGGGGGCCACACTTACAATATGACCATGCTGCACCGAGCACACGTTGGGGGCCACACTTACAATATGACCATGCGTGCACTGAGCACACGTTGGGGGCCACACTTACAATATGACCATGCGTGCATCGAGCACACGTTGGGGGCCACACTTACGATACGAACATGCATGCACCGAGCACACGTTGGGGGCCACACTTACGATATGACCATGCGTGCACCTAGCACACGTTGAGGGCCACACATACAATATGACCATGCGTGCACCGAGCACACGTTGGGGGCCACACTTACAATACGACCATGCGTGCACCGAGCACACGTTGGGGGCCACACTTACGATACGACTATGCACGCACCGAGCACACGATGGGGGCCGCACTTACAATATGACCATGCGTGCACCGAGCACACGTTGGGGGCCACACTTACGATATGACCATGCGTGCACCGAGCACACGTTGGGGGCCACACTTACGATATGACCATGTGTGCACCGAGCACACATTGGGGGCCACACTTACGATATGACCATGCGTGCACCGAGCACACATTGGGGGCCACACTTACGATACGACCATGCACGCACCGAGCACACGATGGGGGCCGCACTTATGATACGACCATGCGTGCACCGAGCACACGTTGGGGGCCACACTTACGATATGACCATGCGTGCACCGAGCACACGATGGGGGCCGCACTTACGATACGATCATGCACGCACCGAGCACACGTTGGGGGCCACACTTACGATATGACCATGCACGCACCGAGCACACGATGGGGGCCGCACTTACGATACGACCATGCACGCACCGAGCACACGTTGGGGGCCACACTTACGATATGATCATGCGTGCACCGAGCACACATTGGGGGCCACACTTACGATACGACCATGCACGCACCGAGCACACATTGGGGGCCACACTTACGATACGACTATGCACGCACCGAGCACACATTGGGGGCCACACTTACGATACGACCATGCGTGCACCGAGCACATGTTGGGGGCCACACTTATGACATGACCATGCGTGCACTGAGCACACGTTGGGGGCCACACTTACGATATGACCATGCACGCACCAAGCACACGATGGGGGCCACACTTACGATACAACCATGCACGCACCGAGCACACGTTGGGGGCCACACTTACGATATGACCATGCGTGCACCGAGCACACATTGGGGGCCACACTTACAATATGACCATGCACGCACCGAGCACACGATGGGGGCCGCACTTACGATACGACCATGCACGCACCGAGCACACGTTGGGGGCCACACTTACGATATGACCATGCACGCACCGAGCACACATTGGGGGCCACACTTACGATATGACCATGCACGCACCGAGCACACATTGGGGGCCACACTTACGATACGACCATGCACGCACCGAGCACACATTGGGGGCCACACTTACGATATGACTATGCACGCACCGAGCACACATTGGGGGCCACACTTACGATACGACCATGCGTGCACCGAGCACATGTTGGGGGCCACACTTATGACATGACCATGCACGCACCGAGCACACGTTGGGGGCCGCACTTACGATACGACCATGCACACACCGAGCACACATTGGGGGCCACACTTACGATACGACTATGCACGCACCGAGCACACATTGGGGGCCACACTTACGATACGACCATGCGTGCACCGAGCACATGTTGGGGGCCACACTTATGACATGACCATGCGTGCACTGAGCACACGTTGGGGGCCACACTTACGATATGACCATGCACGCACCAAGCACACGATGGGGGCCACACTTACGATACGACCATGCACGCACCGAGCACACGTTGGGGGCCACACTTACGATATGACCATGCACGCACCGAGCACACGATGGGGGCCGCACTTACGATACGACCATGCACGCACCGAGCACACGTTGGGGGCCACACTTACGATATGACCATGCGTGCACCGAGCACACATTGGGGGCCACACTTACGATACGACCATGCACGCACCGAGCACACATTGGGGGCCACACTTACGATATGACTATGCACGCACCGAGCACACATTGGGGGCCACACTTACGATACGACCATGCGCGCACCGAGCACATGTTGGGGGCCACACTTACGATATGACCATGTGCGCACCGAGCATACGATGGTGGCCACACTTACGATACGACCATGTGTGCACCGAGCACACATTGGGGGCCACACTTACGATACGACCATGCGCGCACCGAGCACATGTTGGGGGCCACACTTATGACATGACCATGCACGCACCGAGCACACGTTGGGGGCCGCACTTACGATATGACCATGCACGCACCGAGCATACGATGGTGGCCACACTTACGATAAGACCATGCACACACCGAGCACACATTGGGGGCTGCTGAGTATTATACCTGCTCATACCCCCGTTACCCCGAAAATAAGAAAGGGTCTTATATTAATTTTTGCTCCACAGTATTTCTTTTCTTGTAAAGCTGACGGGACGCTATTAAACATCATGCTAGGGCTTATTAAACATCATGCTAGGGCTTATTTTGGGGGAAACAGGGAAGAGCAAGCATAGACAAAGCACAAGTTCTACGCCGGCAGGAGCATGGCCTTGTAGATTCCCTATACCCGGATGGTGGGACGCCCGAGGCCTTGCAGCCATACTGTAACACTTGCAATTGTTCCCTACGTTCTGCTGACCCTGAAAATGTGTCATCGGGAAGAAAAGTCACCAGATCCATTGTAAAAGCAGAGGCTGCAGGTCGCTGTGCCGCATTCTACTCCATTCACATCCAAAGCGGCTCTTTAGAAGCAGTCATGTGGTCTGAGCTTGGACAATCACTGGGCAGAGCGGCTGGAAGGTCCAAGGACGAGCAGATTTACTCCTACAGATCATGAAGCTCTACAAGAAGTGCAAACTGGATAGATGGGACCCCGGAAGCTGCGAGCGGTGCAGCAGTGGACAAAAGAAAGCTGGACCCCCGAAAGTCACAAACCGCCATGACCAAGGCAAGTCATGTGCATCCAGTAGATGGTCCTCTGCAGAGCGAGGCCCCGACTCCATACAGTGCTCAAAGATGTGGGGCAGAGATGGGCATCATGTTGATGGCAGCTTGGAGGCGAGGATCTGACAACTCCTGCACAGGCCATGTATCCTCTGACAAAGGTGTCGCCTTCTACACGATAGTGCCAAATTCTACTATTCAAGGGGCTGTGATAAAATAGAAAGTGCTTGTCTCAACCTCAAGACAGGTCATTAATAGCTGATCAGCAGGGGTCCGCCGCCCAGGACCCCCACCAACCATGCAGTTCCCTGGGGCCAATGCACGGAGCTGCTTTGTTGCCGGAAGCAGTGGTCTGGCTATAGTCACATTCACTTTAATAGGACTCAGCCTGCAGTACCAACCTAGGTCACTGCACTATGTATGGCGCTGTCTGCTTCCTGTGGCAAAAGGACATTAGAACACTGGCCTCAGAGATCAGTTGATTGGTGGAGATCCTGGGCAGCGGACTCCCGCTAATCAGCTAATAATGACAAATTTGGAGGACAGGGTATCTATCTTAGAAGTGGGACAACCCCTTAAAGTCCTCCCCACCCTGTGCCAGCCTCAGAGTGCCCTGTAACTTAAAACTGCCACAGAGTACCCCCATTAACTGTGCTCCACCAGACCCAGCCTGCCCCATGTGCCCCGTCTCGAAATGACACTCATCTAAGTGTGGTTTGTGTAGCTGTAATAGATGAGGCATGCCTTCTACTTGGCTCCCGACCAGCAGGAGGGGCCGTTCACACTCCGGCTCTGGGTTTGTGCTGGCTTACAGTTGAATCTTGATTTGGAGGATACAGAGGTAATCTTAATGGGGAGCAAGGGGATTTCATAAAAAATGAAGTGTGAACGGCCCCTATAAGTGTGATATTATCTGCCCCCGGTAAACACCCGGCTCCTGGTAAATACCCAGCCCCCGGTAAACACCCGGCTCCCGGTAAATACCCGGCCCTCGGTAAATACCCGGCTCCTGGTAAATACCCGGCCCTCGGTAAACACCCGGCTCCTGGTAAATACCCAGCCCTCGGTAAATACCCGGCTCCTGGTAAATACCCAGCCCTCGGTAAATACCCGGCTCCTGGTAAATACCCGGCCCTCGGTAAACACCCGGCTCCTGGTAAATACCCAGCCCTCGGTAAATACCCGGCTCCTGGTAAATACCCAGCCCCCGGTAAATACCCGGCTCCACATTATAATGACTTTTGCCCCCTCATTTACATACAACATCAGTAATCATAAAAAGGATAAAGCGGGATAACGAGTAATTACTTCCTGCTTCGGGGGGGCAGGACAAGACTCCAGTACCTTTCCCAAGGGTTTTTGCCTCTATGATCTCACTGATGCGTCCCGGTCCCACTCCGTTCTGGGCCGTCAGAGTAAATTTGTACCAAGTGCCACATTTCAGGTTTTCTAGGCGGTAGGAACGTTCGCTGGGACTGATGGGAAAACTGCCCCACTGTTCACTGTTGTCCTCGGAGTACTGAAGTATGTAGCCTGCAGCGTGGGGAGAGAAATGCGTCAGTAAGAGTCACAACAAGCCGCGGATAGAAGAGGATGCTGCCGGGATTCCACATCCTTCCTCTTCCGTTTACCAGCTAAAGCCCGTTTCTCGCACGGCCCAATAAACGTTTGTGTGACCAATCGGCGGGCCGTGTGACCCCAGCAAACCCTCATTCATTAGCCAATCAAATCCTTGTGCAGCAAGGAACCTCTCCGTGGAAACGTGGGGTGTGCCGCCCACAAGGACGGCACTGGATTGTCCCCACTGCAGACCGCTTTGGCCTTGGCCGGTAAAACAGGCGCTGATCTCATTGACCGGCTGTCGGCCTTTATACTCCAGTCACAGCTAAAGCTGCTTGCAAAATCCATCTGGTTTCTCACAGTGCACCGTTCTCCTATATTCACTATGCACCTAACTTGTGATTGGTGGGGGGTCTTACTGCTGGGAACCCCACCGATCCCCATATCTGAGGTCCAGAGCATCCTGCGCGGAGGGTGGTGGCCGTCCATTCTCATTGCTGGATGTATAGCGCAGCGCTTGAACTATCAGTGGCGGTCCTAGTGCGGTGCTGTGCATGTCCTCTGGATCACTAGGGGTCCCAGCGGTTGGACCACCAGCTTTCAGATGTGTTATCCCGGACAAGTGCGATATCGGTCTAAGAAAACCAGACGGATATGGCGTTCCTAAAGCTTGGATTTCACCCCCCAAAACATGATACAACGCATCATATCTCATCGCTGTGAGAACAGAGAATCAGTCGCATGAAACACTCATCAACTCACCAGCGCCTCCCATAGGAAAGGATGGGCAATTCCAGAACAGAATCCCCCAAAAACCGGACGCGCTGCGACTTTTGTATCACAGACTCAGTCTGAGAGAAAGATCACTGATAGTAAATAACGGCTCGGCGCATCTCACAGGCGGACGGAACTCACCTGTGATTCTCCCCTGCCCGCGGGGCCATGCCTACATTGGGGCAGATTCACTGCCAGTCTTGTGGTGCAAACTGTGCATAAAACGATCTTGCAGGCTTTGCACTACATTTATCATATGAATTGGACAATTTCTAACACTTTTAAAAAAAATGCATCTGTAAAGGGGTGCGGCCTTGTGAAAGGAGGCGTGTCCTAACTGTGACATCATGTAATAGAAATTGTGTCAAATTTGCACCATAAAAACTGGGCATAAACTAAAAAGTGGAGTACGGTCGGTCTGGCGGTTTTATCAGTCACTGCGAACCATCTGACTCGCTAGTGTAACTACAGAATTAGTAAACCCACCCCTTTCATCAGACCAGAGGCTTAGGGGGAGGGGCATGACACAGGGATGCTCTTTACTTTATCAGGCTTCGCCCTCCTAATCAGTTTGTTGCCTGGTTGCTAATCGGACGAAAGGCTTGGCGGAGGAGTAGGCATTCTCCACTCACTGAACTGCACCTTCCAGGTCATTCCCCCGGTTCGAAGTCCATACCCTATGATTCTTCTGCCCAGTGGAAACACTACTCCTGGTCCCTCCATAAATGTCAAACATGTCATATCCTTTGTGTGGATGCACTGTGCACATTGTCTTGTCTCCTGTTATGTGTATTGCACAGCTGCAGCAGATGAAGGGTTAATGACTGCATGAGACTGGGAGATGTCTGTAAATGTATCAATTTATGCCTTGTCATGTGGTATGTGAGAGATGATAAATATGAGTGCTGGAGAGCAAGGTGGGGTTCCAGAATTGTCAACGGCTAGGAGAGGAGTGTAGAGCCAGCCACATGGGGGTACCTTCAACCCTCATGTGGTGAAGAGGTTGGAAGAGAAAGAGAGGTATCTTCAGTACCCCAATGCCAGCAGCTAGTAGAGAGTGAGAGAGCGCGAGTCAAGCGAGTCAAGAACACCGTGCAGAGGTACTTTATCTGAGGAGAGTTTGTCCCCCACCCCTTGCAGGAGCGGCATCATACAGATAACGAGGACTATAGGGCTGGTATCATCCCAAGTTCCTCCTTGACCTCCCTTCTCTTGTCTTGCCTGCACCGGTGTATTCATAAATTGTCAAGTGTCCAAGTTTTGCAATAAAGTTTTGCCAGGCCCTGACCGTTCCCAGGGACTGGGGTACTTAAATACCAAAACGTGCCTGGAGTGTCTTTTTTATCGCCGAGGTTCATTCTAGTGAGTAAAGGAACAGTGACATCACGTGACAATCTAAAGTTCTACGGCATGTATATTGGCCATCCCTCTCCTAGGGGTGTCCGGAAGAGGCCCAGCGATACTCTGGCCGAGGCTGCGTGTGTCCCTCTGGGGAGGAGTCTGGTAAGTGCCACCATGACAAGTGACAGCTTTACCCTCCCAGCTCCTCAGCGTATGCCCCGTGTCCTGAGTTACCCTTTAGGACGCTGCAGCTGTCCCTACGTGTCGCTGCTATCTACTGCCCCCTGGTCCTCCCTGCCTGGTCCTAGACCACTTTGTCGCCTGACTCCCTCACATCTTATCCTGCGAACTCTCAACACTCATCCTTGGTGACTAACATCCCCACCCAATGACCCAGTCTCATCATTCGCCTACCAGCTTTTATTGCTTATCTCCTCTCTTGGTCTATTACAACTCTCAGACTCTCCCACTCACAGAGATGATAACGCTCTCAACATAATCTTCCTCCTCCTCTGCTCTGCTCTGCCTCTCACTTTACTAACTCCCCCTTTCACTCTCAGATCACAACCTCCTTCTCCATCAAGCAGTCTAACATCTCCCCAGACCCTCCCATCTATCGCACCTCTAGCAACCTCCACACCGTCCACACCAAACAGTTCGCCAAGACCATCCAGTCCTCCCTGTCCCCCAACCCTCTCCTCTCCTGCCCCAACCTGGCTGCTCACTACTCCACCACCTTCAGACGCACCCTGGACTAAGCAGCACCCCCTGTGACCAGAGCCGTCCACTGCAGACCACAAAACTTCTTTCAGCAGTGCTCTTGGTGCGCTGAATGGCTGTGATGCAAATCCAAACAGCCTGTGGACTTCACCCATTTCAAATTTCTGCTCAAAACCTACAACCTCACCCTCTACCACGCCAAACAAGTCTACTTCACCTTCCTCATCTCTTCACTATCTTACAACCCCAAACAACTCTTCGATACTTTCCACTGCCTCCTCAGCCACATAGTACCGGCCCCCGAGACGGATCTCAATGCTGGAGAGCTAGCCGCCCATTTCAAAGAAAAAAATCAAAAACATCTGTAAAGAAGTCTCCGAACATTACACGACTAGCCCCGATCCAGGTCTCTTCAGCATCCATCACTCACTCACTATCTATACTAGAACCAACGACAGAGGAAGAGGTCTCTAGACTGCTTTCCGTTGTTTGCCCCACCACCTGCACTAGCGACCATCTTCCCTCACACCCCCTTCACTCCCTCTCTCTGGTGGTCATTACCCAGCTCACCACCAACTGCAACCTCTCTCTGACCTCTGGTATCTTCCCCTCCTCATTCAAACACTCCATCACATCCCCTCTGCTAGAGATACCGACTCTTGGCCCAACAAACACTGCCAACTAGCAACTCATCTTCAAATTAAATCTTCAAATTTACTCCCGCCTCACATGCTTTCTCTTTGACACCTCTCGCCTCGACCCCATACAGTCCAGCTTCCGCCCCCTACGCTCCACCGAAACCGCCCTCACAAAAGTATCAAACTACCTGATGACTGATCCTTCTCTATCTCTCCATGGTGTTTGACACTGTGGGCCATGACCTTCTCCTTGCTATACTTTGCTCTATCGGCCTAAAGGACACTGCTCTCTCCTGGTTCTCCTCCTACCTCTCTGACCGCTCTTTCAGCGTCTTCTTCACTGGCTCTACCTGCTCTTTGCTTCCGCTCCCTCTCACTGTTGGGATCCACCAGGGCTCAGTCCTTGGCCCCCTTCTCTCTGCTCCTCCTCGCTGTTGGGATCCCCCAGGGCTTTGTCCTGGCCTTGGGGTCACACTGGATTCGGATTTCTCCTTTACTCCCCACATCCAATCTCTGCCCTGAACATGCTACCTTCACCTCAGGAATATAGGTAAAATCTGGCTGTTCCTCACCACAGACACACTAAAGACACTCGTTGTCGCCCTAATCCCCTCCCGACTTGACTACTGTTACTTGCTGCTCATCTGCCGTCCTGCAATAGACTCTCTCCATTTCATACTAAATGCGGCAGCCGGGCTCATATTCCTGTCTAGCCGCTTCTCAGATACCTCGATGCTATGCTATGCCAGTCGCTGCACTGGCTGCCCATGTATTACAGAACTCAATTCACACTCATCATCCTCACCCACAAAGCTCTACATGGCTCCGTGTAATGGAATATCCTCTCCCTCCTGTCCGTACACCACCCAGCCCGCACCACTGTACATCGCCTTCCTCCAGCACGTACATAACCCAGCCTGTGCTCTGCACCACCATACATGACCCAACACGCACCACCGTAGATCGCCTCCCTACTGTCCGTACATCACTCAGCCCACGCTCCGCACCATCATACATCATCTCCCTCTTGTCCATACACCACCTAGCCCGCACATTCTGATCCACTAACACACTCAAACTAAACCTCTCTAATACAAGCCTCACATGCTTGCCTACAGGACTTCACCAGAGTAGCACCCATCCTCTGGAACGCTCTACCCCAAAACATCCAGACAATTCCCGATGCACAGAGCTTCAGACGCGCCTTAAAATCGCACCTCTTCAGGAAGGCATACTAAATCCCCTGACCTGGTCCCCCCCCCCCCCCCCCCCCCCCCCCGCCCCCACAATATTCAAGCTTCAGAGCATGGTAGTTCTGTAGAAACTGTTTGGTTAAGAATACAAGGAGAGAACAACAGAAAGGACACCATTGTGGGCATTTACTATAGGCCGCCTGGACAAGCAGAAGATATGGAGGAACTCTTTATACATCAGATGGCCAAGCTCTCAAAGAAGCCCAACAGAGTGATCATGGGAGATTTTACCCATCCAGACATTTGTTGGGAATCTCTCAGGTAAAAGTAATGGATCCAACAGATTCTTATCCGCTCTTGTGACAACTTTATCTTCCAGAAGGTAGAAGAGAAAACAAGGGGATCTGCTATCTTGGACCTAATTCTTACCAACAGGGAGAGCATGGTTGAGGAAGTAAGGGTGACCGGGATCTTAGGAGGCAGTGATCATGATATCCTTGGAGGTTGGATAACAAGGGGAGGAAGACCTGAGAAGACTCAGACCTCAAGGTTGGATTTCAGAAAGGCAGATTTTACTGAACTCAGAAAGAGGATAGGAAGAATCCAATGGCCGGATGTTATTAAGGACAGAAATGTCCAAGAAGGTTGGGAAATATTGTCGAATGAGATTCTCAAAGCACGATCGTTACCAATCCCTAAAAGAAGGAAGAATGGGAAGCATTTAAAGAGACCAGGATGGATGAACACAGAACTTGTACACATGTTAAAGAGGGAGAAAAATGTGTTTATCAAATGGAAAGAGGAGGGAATATCTAAAGAAGAATATAATGGGGTCTGCAGAAACTGTAGGGCAAGGGTCAGAAAAGATAAAGCTAATAATGAACTGAGGCTTGTAAGAGAGGCCAAAAGCAATAAAAAAGGATTTGGGGGTTCAAAAGCTAAAGAAAAGTCACAGATGCTATTGGATGCTTACAGGATGAAAAACTTTAAAATTCCTATTTTCCATCTGTTTTCTCTCAGAAAGTAGATGTAACATCAGCTGATCTTCCCTGTGCTACTGGGGGAATAAAAGAATGCAGGCTATCTGTAAGCAGAGAGATGGTGAGAGAACACTTAGCTAACTTACATGAATCCAAGTCTCCAGGTCCAGATGAATTACATCCTAGGATACTAAAGGAAGCAGCGGAAGTAATTGCTGAGCCACTTGCCATAATCTGTGAAAATTCCTGGAGAACAGGAAAAGTCCCAGAAGACTGGAAAAAGGGCAAATGTTGTCCTTATTGTCAAAAAAGGGAAGAAGGTGGATCCAGGAAACTACAGGCCTGTGAGCCTGACTTCTGTACCGGGAAAGATCTCTGAACAGATTATTAAACAGCATGTATGCAAGTACTTGGATGGGAATGGAGTAATTAACCAGAGCCAGCATGGGTTTGTAACAAACAAGTCATGCCAGACTAATCTAATTTTCTTCTATGACAGAATCACTGACTGGGTTGATCAGGGAAATGCAGTGGATATGGTATATCTGGACTTTAGTAAAGCATTTGACAAAGTATCTCATACCATACTTATTGATGAAATGACCAAATCTGGGATTGACAAGGCAACTGTTAGGTGGATTCACAACTGGCTGAGTGATCGTACTCAAAGAGTGGTCATAAATGGCTGCACATCCAAGTGGGAGAATGTATCAAGTGGGGACCACAAGGCTCTGTCCTGGGCCCAGTGTTGGTCAACATTGTTATAAATGATCTGCAGGAGGGAATTGTGGGAAACTGATCAAATTTGCTGATGACACAAAGCTAGGAGGGATAGCTAACAATAGGGAAGAGAGAGAGAGGATTCAAAAAGATCTAGAAAAGCTTGCACAGTGGGTCGGCGACTAACAGAATGGTATTTAACAAGGAGAAATGCAAAGTCCTACATTTGGGCAAGAAAAATGAAAAAAGCCCATACAGAATGGGAGCAATTTGGCTAAGCAGCAGCACATGTGAAAAAGACTTGGGTATACTAATAGATCATAAACTGAACATGAGTCAACAATGTGATGCAGCAACCAAAAAGGCAAACCCAATTCTGGGATGTATTAAGAGAAGCATAGAGTCTAGATCACGTGAGGTCATTATCCTCCTCTACTCTTCCTTAGTCAGACCTCATCTGGAATACTGGGTCCAGTTCTGGGCACCCCACTTTATTAAAGACATTGACAAACTGGAGCAAGTTCCGTGAAGAGTTACCAAGATGGTGAGCGGTCTGCAAATCATGTCCTATGAGGAACGGTTAAAGGATCTGGGAATGTTTAGCAGAAGAGAAGGCTGAGAGGAGACTTAATAGCGGTCTACAAATATCTGAAGGGCTGTCACAGTGCAGAGGGATCAGCCCTATTCTCATCTGCACAAGGAAAGACTAGAAGCAATGGGATGAAACTGAAAGGGAGGAGACACAGATTAGATATTAGACAGTGAGGGGATCAATGAGTGGAACAGGTTGCCATGGGAGGTGGTGAGTTCTCCTTCAATGAAAGTGTTCAAACAAAGGCCGGACACACATCTGTCTGGGATGATTTAGTGATCCTGCACTGAGCAGGGGGTTGGACCCGATGACCCCAGTGGACCTGATGACCCTGCCGGTCCCATCCAATTCTACCTTCTGTGATTCTATGAACATTCCCCCTGCCGCTCCCTATGGCTCCCCACACGTTGCACTTTTGCCAATTGTGTGCATCTTCTGCCCCTCTACCTCCTGAACCACCCCCACCCCGTCTCTCTCCAAATAAGTGTATACCACATGTAATTGTCCAGTTTCTGTTCCCACGCCTTGTAAGCACTGCGGAATAAGTTGGCGCTTTACAAATAACGATTATTATTCGTTTGCCCAGGGTGATACCCGGAGTGAGCGCTCTTACAAACGCCCGTTCAGCTCATTTGCAGCTGTGGAAGGTTTGTGCGCTCATAATGCAAATCTGCTTTTCCACATCAAAAACAAAGTCAAAATCTGCACTAGTGCTGCGAATCCACTAGTGACTTCAGCCGCATGTAATGGCGCTCCTCTTGTCTCCGAATACCTGGCGCTCACTGCAGAAGACGCACAGTCACCAACTGAGCACCACCTCCAGAAGGGGGCGCCTGCAGTGAGCTAGAGGAGCGCTCGTCTGCAGGCTGAAGTCAGCGGTAGATTCGCAGCACTGGTGCAGATTTTAATGCTGAAATGCTGCGTGTAAACGGTTTTTGCTGCAGTAATCGCATGCGTCTAAAACCAGCTCACCCACAGCAGCTGACGGCAGCACAATCTTGCAGATAATGCTGCGGCTGGTGGGCGGGGTTTTGGACACATCAATACTCACAGCATAGAAAACCCACCTAAAAGGTGTGGGTCTCCTCCGTCTGCAGGGCGGTCAAGTCACATGACTGCCAGCCGCCAACTAGGAACAAACATGCGGTAAATGCAGAAATAGTCGCGCGTTCAGAGATGAAATGTGGTGGAATCCAGAAGGTTTTCCTTTTGGCTGCAGGCATCCGCTCTGCTTATGTTAGGCACTATCCATCTCGTTCAGCCTGTTGTCACCCCCCTTGTTGGTCCAGAGGAAGGCAAACCCCCAAGTGCGACAATCAGCTCCTATGGAAGAAAAAAATCCTTCCTGACTCCCTAATGGCAGCCAGAGTAATCCCCGGATCACCAACCCCGCTGGCCACCTAATGTCTATATCCCGTAATATCGTAGCGCTCTAGAATGTCGGCGGTGGCGGCAGATTCCCCAATCGTCAGGAAAGAAGGGCCAACATCCATTGTCACTGACAGCCAGCTTCTCTTAAAGGGACGGTGTAACCAATTCATCTGGAGGCAACATGCAATCCTATCCGCCCCACCCAAACACAGCCAACACTAAATCTGCCAACATCCATTTGCAGTGAGCTTGTCCTAGTGATGGCTGTATACATTGTGACAAGTTGGGGTTACTTGCCGGGGATCTCCTGCTTACTTTCCCCTGCCTAGGGGTGGCAGCACCGCGATGACGTCCAGAAACAGGGTAAAGTCCAAATGCCGATTCCTGCGGCGTTTATTTCAACATAGCAACATGGTCAGCTTACGTATACAGTCCAGCATATCATATGCAGCTTTGCCCCAACAGGCGATGAGCGAGGGGCCGACTACCCCTGTCCGCTCTGTGCTTCCAGATCCCTCACAGACCAGCACCAGGTCCACATAGACCTCAGGGCCCATAGGCCTCAATGGACCGAAGCTCCACCGGCTTCAACGACACTGAGCTTGTGAGGGTGGGGAGATTTAATCTGTGTAGCTGCAGAGGCCCCCTACAGGCCACTTTTGCTACTGCATTGTCACAACATCTATATATAGGGAACTCCGCCAAGTGTGGTGGGTGTTTACATCTACATACAGGTAGTTCCTCCTAGTGGGGGCTATATACATCTATTTACAGGGAGCTCCTCCTAGTAACGGTTGCATACATTATTTGCAGGGAGCTCCTCCTAGTGGTGGTTGTATACATTGATCAGCAGGGAGCGCCCCCTAGTGGTGGCGGTATACATCTACATACAGGTAATTTCCTCTAGTGGTGGCTGTATACATCTATTTGCAGGAAGCTCCTCCTAGTGGTGGCTGCATACATCTATAAACAGGGAGCTCCGCCTAGTGGTGGCTGTATACATTTATTTGCAGGGAGCTCCTCCTAGTGGTTGCTGCATACATCTATCTGCAGGGAGCTCCTCCTACTGACAGCTGTATACATCTATTTGCAGGGAGCTCCTCCTAGTGGTGGCTGTATACATGTACATACAGGTAATTTCCTCTTGTGGTGGCTGTATACATCTACATAAAGGGATCTCCTCCTAGTGGTGGCTGTATTTATTTACTTGCAGGGAGTTCACCCTAGTGTTGGCTATATACATCTATATACAGGGAACTCCCCCTATTGTTGGCTGCATATATCCATATGCAGGGAGCTCCATCTAGTGGTGGCTGTATAGATCTATATGAAGGGAGCCCCTCTTAGTGATGGCTGCATACATTTATTTGCAGGGATCTCCTCCTAGTGGTGGCTGCATACATCTATATGCAGGGAGCTCCCCCTAGTGGTGGCTGCATATATTTACTTGCAGGGAGTTCACCCTAGTGTTGGCTATATACATCTATATACAGGGAGCTCCCCCTAGTGGTATCTAGATGCTGCCAGAATGCTATCATTGATGCTGGCTGCAAACCGATGGGTTGGATTTGGCATGTGGGAGCCCACAGTGGAATCCGGCTCCAACCGTGGCCGGTGACTATGCTTACCTCGCCATCTGCCATGCGTATTACAAGTTTTTATTTTTCTTGAGCCTGTGCTTTTCCTACGTGGTCGCTGGGTGATGACGCAGGTACCCGTGATCTAGCCATTGTCAATTGCAGATGTGCTGTGGATTGGACGGCTTTCACTGACTGTAATGGAAGCCGTCCGTGTGGGATGCACACAAACATTGAGCGTGCTGCGATTCCCCGACCACTCGCAGAAATCGTGATTCATTTTCGTGAGTGTGTAAAAAAAAGCGATTTTTCCTAGTAGGCTCTGAATGGTATTTGCTGCAGATTGGCGGTGCGGACGGCGACCACAGATTCCGCAATGTAAATCTGTTCATGTGCTTCCAGTCCTGGTGAGGCCCCCGCTGATCGCCCCTTCCGCCTTACATGGCCCAGTTATGGCTAACTTGTTAGATCAAAGTCCTCCAGCGGGTTTATAACCAAAGACGTTTTCTCCGTAAGATTCGTGACCACAAATGTGAGAAATCAAAGATACAACACAAGATATCAAAGATGGAGGCGCGGAATGCTCTTCGGCTGCCGAGCGTTTCCTTTGATGATCTTGTGAGCAGCAGAAAACATCCTGACAAAACTTCTAAGGAGAGATGATGCAACAGCGAAGCGAGACGTGTGCAAGGATCCAGTAGAGCCGCCCGTCTCCGCCACAGCTCCGCACCTTCTCTCATCTCCGAAGACAACTCAAACAGCTGACCTCCTGCTTCCGCCATTATGGCCGCTGCCTGGCTTGGGGACCTTCGGGGGTGCTAGTCCCACCTCCTCTGCCACTCCCACTGCCAGCGTCCTTAGGTGTTATTCCACACAATTTCTGTATAAGAAGGCTGAATGGTGGGCTGACGGGCGTTGTAATAGCAGCCGTTTGGGTTGTCGGCCATCTTTTACAGAGACGTAACTTGAAGAAAAGACCTTAGGATGACGTAAAGGGGTTTCCAATAAGATGAGCGCCATCCCTGCAGCCTGCAAGAAGAGAGAAGGGGCATGTGCCAAGCCTGATGCCTGCCATCATGCTCCGCCCCCACACATGGCCACGGCCCGTTCTCCCTCCAATCCTTCATCTGCAGTATTCATGTTCATTAACCCCTTAGCATACAGTTATGTCATGGAGGTTCAGGTTTTGTATGGAGGGGGGGGGGGGGGGGGGGGTCGTGGGATGAGATCTGTTACTTTCAGCTGACACCCACAACAGTTCCAATTCGCAGCGCCGCTGAGCAGCGCCGATAACCCTTTAAATGCCTTGATCAATGTTTGGGGGGGGGGGGGGGGTCTCACACTGTCCCCCGTGATGAGATGGCAGGGTACTGTACGGCAGTCCTGTGTGGTTGTGAACTTCTGCATCTTAAATTGCTTTTACAATGTACTGCAATACTTCAACACTGCAGTGTATTGTACTTTTAATGTTAACATAGTAATGCGGCTAACTAATTGGCTGCACTCAGAGCCTTCAGCAGGCCCAGGCCTACGATGGCCACCATCAGCACCCCGCGAGCACATGGAGAATGGCGAGTCGGGAAGGGGACCACCTCCAACTGACAGACAGCACTCAGTATTGACAGTGCCTGTGAGCTGTAAAACAGCTGCGATGAGACCTCATCCTGAAGCCAACTGTTTGCGGTAACATAGTATGTAAGGCCGAATGAAGACCATGTCCATCTAGTCCAGCCTGTTGTCCTCCTGTGCTGTTGATCCAGAAAAAGGCACAAAACCCCCAAGAGGCAGAAGCCAATTAGACCTTTTGGGGAAAACATTCCTTCCCGACTCCCTAATGGCTATCAGACTAATCCCTGGATCAACCCCTAATAGTTCCTACCTGCCTGTATACCCGGATTAACAAGTAATCTAACATTTATATCCTATAATGTCCTTCCTCTCCAGAAAGACATCAAGTCCCCTCTTACACTCCTCTATGGATCCTGCCATCACCACGTCCTCAGGCAGAGAGTTCCACAGTCTCACTGCTCTTACAGTAAAGAACCCCCTTCTGTGTTGGTGATGAAACCTGCTTTCCTCTAGACGTAGCAGATGTCCTCTTGTTACCGTCGCAGTCCTGGGTATAAACAGATCCTGGCAGAGATCCTTGTATCGTCCCCTCATGGATTTATACACAGTTATTTGGTCGCCCCTTGGCCGTCTTTCCGGGGTGAATAATCCCAGTTTTGGTGCCTCTCTGGGTATTCCAGTCCCGTCATTCCATGTATTAGTTTAGTTGCCCTTCTTTGAACCCCCTCCAGTACTGTAACATCTTTCCTGAGCCCCGGTGACCAGAACTGTACACAGTATTCCATGTGAGGCCTGACAAGTGCCTTATATAGTGGGGGGATAATGTTCTCGCCCCTCGCCCCTATACCTCTTTTACTGCACCACAAGGCTGTATTAGCTTTTGCAGCAGCTGACTGGCATTGGTTACTCCAGTTTAGTTACAGCCCACTAGTACCCCCAGGTCTTTTCCCTAGCTGTACCCCCTTTAGTGTATATTGGTGACATCTGTTTCTCCTGCCCATGTGCAGAACCTTACATTTATCCACATTGACCTCCATTTACCATCCCCCCCCCCCCCCCCCCCCAAGCCCCCGGCTTATCTCCGTCCGTTTGTAGCCGCACATTGTCCTCCGTTGCATTGATTATATTGTATAATTTTGTGTCATCTACAAATACTGATATTTTGCTGTGCAGCCCCTCTATCAGGTCATTGATAAATATATTGTACAGAATGGGGCCCAATACTGAACCCTGTGGCCCCCACTAGTGACGGGGGCCCAATCAGAGTATGAGCCATTTACTCTGGTACAGAACGGACATATAATATACAGAGACGTTTAGGGGCATATTTTCTTGTTTTCAATTCTAGTGGGAAATGATCTTTTACTCAGAGGGTCCGACATAATGGAAGGTCCGTAGACCCCAATGCAGCAGAGCAGTGACCTGTCTAATATTGGACTGACGGTGGCAGATACTAGACGTCTCCTGAGAAAGATTATACGAGGGGTGTGATAAGGCTTTGGCTTTGTGTTCTTTGTTTCTATGGTAACGGATGTTACATCACATGGAAGCCTTATGTCTAATATATGTTTGTAGCTTATGACCACAGTGATCTCGGCACGCGGGAAAACAACATGGCGGAGTCTAAGGCGATATTCACAGCCAATGAGAGCAGAGGAGTGATAAAGTCGGCGCAGGATATTCCTGGTGATATGTGGCAGACATCGGGGGTCAATGCCCTTCATATCCTACAGTTATGGACTGGGGGCCACTTCAGCCCCAATGATGAGGAACATCCCGGACAACCGAGAGAGGTGGTTGTTGTTCCGGAGATCGCCGATGCTGCGCACAACCTCCTACTGGAGAATCGGCCGGCGGCAGGAATAGCCGCCATCATGGGGGTTTATGGGGAACGGGTTTGTGTCATTATCCATGAAGAAGCCATCTGCAAAGTGGGTCCCCAAATGTCTGACAACAGATTAGAAAAGCATCGAGTGACAACTCCCCGCTCCATCTGTCAGCGTTTACGGACTGATAAGAACTTCCTGGATGGACCGGTCACCATGGATGAGACCTGGATATATGTGTATGACCCTGAAACCAAGGAGCAGTCAGAGTGGAGGCCCAGTGATCCTCAGCCACTAAGGGGATGGCGTCTGTGTACAGATATATACAGCCACCACTAGGGGGAGCTCACTACATGCAGATATATACAGCCACCACTAGGGGGAGCAGTCAGAGAGTGGAGGCCCAGTGGTTGTCAGCCACTAAGGTGATGGCGTCTGTGTACAGATATATACAGCCACCACTAGGGGGGCTCACTACATACAGATAGATACAGCCACCACTAGGGGGAGCTCACTACATACAGATAGATACAGCCACCACTAGGGGGAGCTCACTACATACAGATATATACAGCCAACACTAGGGGGAGCTCACTACATGCAGATATATACAGCCACCACTAGGGGGAGCAGTCAGAAGAGTGGAGGCCCAGTGGTTGTCAGCCACTAAGGTGATGGCGTCTGTGTACAGATATATACAGCCACCACTAGGGGGGCTCACTACATACAGATAGATACAGCCACCACTAGGGGGAGCTCACTACATACAGATAGATACAGCCACCACTAGGGGGAGCTCACTACATACAGATATATACAGCCAACACTAGGGGGAGCTCACTACATGCAGATATATACAGCCACCACTAGGGGGAGCAGTCAGAAGAGTGGAGGCCCAGTGGTTGTCAGCCACTAAGGTGATGGTGTCTGTGTACAGATATATACAGCCACCACTAGGGGGGCTCACTACATACAGATAGATACAGCCACCACTAGGGGGAGCTCACTACATACAGATATATACAGCCAACACTAGGGGGAGCTCACTACATACAGATATATACAGCCACCACTAGGGAGAGCTCACTACATACAGATGTATACAGCCACCGCTAGGGGGAGCTCACTACATACAGATATATACAGCCACCACTAGGGGGAGCTCACTACATATAGATATATACAGCCACCACTAGGGGGAGCAGTCAGAGAGTGGAGGCCCAGTGATCCTCAGCCACTAAGGTGATGGCGTCTGTGTACAGATATATACAGCCACCACTAGGGGGAGCTCACTACATACAGATATATACAGCCACCACTAGCGGGAGCTCACTACATACAGATATATACAGCCGCCACTAGGGGGAGCTCACTACATACAGATATATACAGCCACCACTAGCTCACTACATACAGATATATACAGCCAACACTAGGGGGAGCTCACTACATGCAGATATATACCGCCACCACTAGGGGGAGCAGTCAGAGTGCAGGCCCAGTGATCCTCAGCCACTAAGGTGATGGCGTCTGTGTACAGATATATACAGCCACCACTAGGGGGAGCTCACTACATACAGATATATACAGCCAACACTAGGGGGAGCTCACTGCATACAGATATATACAGCCACCACTAGGGGGAGCTCACTACATACAGATATATACAGCCACCACTAGGGGGAGCAGTCAGAGTGGAGGCCCAGTGGTTCTCAGCCACTAAGGTGATGGTGTCTGTGTTCTGGGATAAGGAGGGCCTGCTGCTAGTGGACGACCTTCACAATGGTTCCACCATCAATGCAATGTATTACATTGATCTTTTGGACCAATTGAAGGCAGCTCTGAAGGCCAAAAGGTGCAGCAAGCTGTCCAAAGAAATCTTGTTCCTGCAAGACAATGCCTCCGCTCACACTGCACAAGGGACCACAGCAAAACTGGTGGAGCTAGGCTTCCAGCTGGTTGACTACCCACCTTATTCACCAGATCTAGCTCCCTCCGACTATCATCTGTTTCCAGAAGAAACACCCCAAGGGGACCAAATGTCCCATCATTTCTGATGCTATGGCTGCTACGGATGACTGGTTTGAGGCACAACCGAAATCCTCCTTTTTGCAAGGCTTACAGAACTTGGAATCCCGATGTAAGAAGTGTGCTGGCATCAGTGGAGAGGATGTGGGAGAAATGGAAAGTGTCATCTTCTATCTTTATCTTGTTTTTTCTTTCTGGGTAAGGCCAAAGACTTATCAGCAGTCCCTCCCCCTCCTACATAATGGAAGCGGCCCCTCCCACATAATGGTAGCGGCCCCTCGTACATAATGGAAGCGGCCCCTCCCACATAATGGTAGCGGCCCCTCCCACATAATGGTAGCGGCCCCTCCCACATAAAGGTAGCGGCCCCTTGTACATAATGGAAGCGGCCCCTCCCACATAATGGTAGTGGCCCCTCCCACATAATGGTAGCGGCCCCTTGTACATAATGGAAGCGGCCCCTCCCACATAATGGTAGTGGCCCCTCCCACATAATGGTAGCGGCCCCTCCCACATAATGGTAGCGGCCCCTCCCACATAATGGTAGCGGCCCCTCCCACATAATGGTAGCGGCCCCTCCCACATAATGGTAGCGGCCCCTCCCACATAATGGTAGCGGCCCCTCGCACATAATGGTAGCGGCCCCTCCCACATAATGGTAGCGGCCCCTCCCACATAAAGGTAGCGGCCCCTCCCACATAATGGTAGCGGCCCCTCCCACATAATGGTAGCGGCCCCTTGTACATAATGGAAGCGGCCCCTCCCACATAATGGTAGTGGCCCCTCCCACATAATGGTAGTGGCCCCTCCCACATAATGGTAGCGGCCCCTCGTATATGTGAATTAAATTTCTTCTACAGAAAATCTTGCAGATGAAACCAAACACGACGATCCGTTCTTTATGCTGGATCACTTATTTAGAAACCGCCTGCGTCCATTTTGGCGGTCCAGATAACAAGTATTACTCAGGAGGGCAGAGAAGTGAAGGTAGTGATCACTAATTTGTACAATCTCTCTGGTTTAACGTACAATAACGGATTCGGTTCTCGGCTCGACGCGTTTCACTGCCAAATTCGCGGCAGTTCATGAGGAACCTCATTTCCAATAGTAGCATGGACATATCAGAGATTAGTCCACCAAACGACAGACAGTGGGACATGTCTTCAGGTCTGAGTCACCATCCTAGAGACCGGCGTCTCAATTAATGAGGACCATGCGCCGAGCAGGTGGTAGAGTCCCCTCTAATGAGACCAGAGGAGGATTGGTCTCCGTGATAATGAGAGGCCTCCTCAGATTGGTTGGGACTGTATATGACGGACTTGGCTCAGCTAATGGATATGCTGACTCAGGAATAGATACAGAAGCATTCATGTTGGCGAGGAAAACTCTCCGTCAGTTCCAGCAGCGCAGCCGGGGAATATGTGACCCCAATGCAGATACTAGACTGTATGAAGGAGAGCTTCCTACGGTGAGATCCGCTCCGGGAGCTGTCTGACAGGGATAACTGAGGAGGCTAGCTCTAAATCAGTCCTCTTATGGATTGGTAGAGCTTAGTACGTAGGTCAATGGTATCTATCCCCCCACCCCCTCCCCCTCAATTTCTTAGTCTTATACCTTCCCTAAAAATAAGTAAAGGAGCTGAGAATACAAATGATCTCCCGTCCACAAGATAGGGCATACCTTGCTGAGATGGGACTCCCGTCCGCCGCAGAGATGTCCGGGTGGATGGAGCACTGGCCAACGTGCACAGTCAGCGCTCCATTCATTTCAATGGGGCTGATGGAAAGAGCCAAATGGGTGCCGCTCGGGCGTCTCCGAAGGGAATGGGGCACTACTACACCTACACGACCAGCAGTCCGTTCAGTCTACCCTTCACAGTGCAGGGCGCAGCAACCTCACGGTGAGGAGGAGGGGTGAAATGGGCACCTGTTCTCTAGATCGGCAGAGCCCTCAGCGGTAATTTGTAGCTGCTGGGTCCCAGTGCAGAATCTCCACTAGGGCCCCATTTATACTGCTGGTCTCCTCATATGGGACCCCTTATGCCCCAGTGCCCGGGAACACCTGCTGCACCGTCTATAGATACCCCAAGGAGCATTAAGACTTCAAAATCTGTCTGGAGTGACTTAGTGAATCCTGCATTGAGTAGGGGATCAGACCCGATGCCCCAGAGGACCTGAAGACCCCAATGACCACTAAGGAGCCCGATGACCCCTGAAGACCCCGATGACCCCTAAGGACTCTGATGACCCCTGAAGACCCCAATGACCCCTAAGGACTCTGATGACTCCTGAAGACCCCAATGACCACTGAGGACCCCGATGACCCCTAAGGACTCTGATGACCCCTGAAGACCCCAATCACTCCTGATGAACCACGATGACCCCTGAGAAACCCCGATGACTCCGGAAGTTCCTTCCAACTCTACTATTCTATGAAAGCCTTGCATCTTACCTCGGATAGAGCTCCCTCCATTATCTCCCGGTATCCAAGAAAGGGTTATGGAAGAAGACGTACTCTTCGACACGGTCAGCCGAGGTTGATCAGGAGGCACTAGAAGGAAACAGTTTCTACCATTAGACTGCCACACATATCTGTCTCCACCATCAGACCTCCCGATGTCAGTGCTTCCTTATAGTTGGTTCCAGGAACCATCAACATGGTGACAACATCCCTGCGGACTCTTAGGAGGCAGAGATTACCATGCTCTACCAGCACAGCAGGGGAAGGGCTCACGCCGCAGCCAGGTGCCTTACAGGCAGACAGAGCTTGGGTCTCATGTCTGGAGGCGGAATGGAGGACATATATACAAATCCTCTCTTTGTCACAGGTTTTATTGTATCACACAAGATCAAAGAAGAGGAGGATAAGAAGTCCTGAAGTGACAGCAATGGCGCGTTTATCAATGTGTGTCTTTGTAAGCATGACATCAGGGGGCACCAGGAAATTGTCATGTGACTTGCTCCATATGGATAGAACACTCACTCGTCTTCTGAGGCTATTTTTGAGTATTTAAAGGGGTGGAGCATATAGAAAAGAGGCGTGGCCTGTAAGACAGCAGGACATTACATTCACTGAAGGAGCAATCTTGACAGTAAGGCTGGGTTCACACGGGGCGGATTTTCGTAGGAAATCTCGCGGTTTGGCCGCAGCAAAAACCGCGAGATTTCCGCCGGGAGAACCGCCGCGGTTTATGCCGCGGCGGCTTTGAAGCGGCCCGGCCGCTCGCTCTTTCGCTGCGGCCGGCGCTCCCATAGAGGAGAGCGCGGCCGCAGCGGAATGAAAAAAAGAATGGACATGCTGCTTCTTTTGAAACCGCGGCCGCCGCAGCCGCGGTTTCAACCGGATTTACCGCAGCGGATTAGCCGTCCCGTGTGGACGAGATTTCTGAGAAATCTCATCCACATGGCTGGCTAATCCCGGGATTAGCGGCCGCGGGCGGTTTTGCCGCGGGCGGATCTGCTGCGGCAAAACCGCGGCAAATCCGCCCTGTGTGACCCTAGCCTAAAAGAGGAGATGCTGTAGAAAGTGTGTCCACCTCAGAAACATCGATCTTTAACCGTGAGACATTGTAAGAATGACATCACGGCTACGGTCAATGACATCACGGCTACGGCCAATCACACGGTTCCTAGTACCATAGTGATACATCTGGTTCACATATACATCAGACCCCACCAGCTGAGACTACAGCATTCTCCAAACTACAATAGAACTCCTGACAGACGAACGCTACAAATCTGCTCAAGGACCAGACGGACTGCAGATTACTGCACAACTGCCTGTGTATCACTGGAGCGAACAGTCAGAAGCCACACAGGGGCATGCTGGGAGATATCAGCTCTGAAGTATAATACATCATAAGTAATGTATGTACACAGTGACTCCACCAGCAGAATAGTGAGCGCAGCTCTGGAGTATAATACAGGATGTAACTCAGGAGCAGTACAGGATAAGTAATGTATGTACACAGTGACTCCACCAGCAGAATAGTGAGTGCAGCTCTGGAGTATAATACAGGATGTAACTCAGGAGCAGTACAGGATAAGTAATGTATGTACACAGTGACTCCACCAGCAGAATAGTGAGTGCAGCTCTGGAGTATAATACAGGATGTAACTCAGGAGCAGTACAGGATAAGTAATGTATGTACACAGTGACTCCACCAGCAGAATAGTGAGTGCAGCTCTGGAGGATAATACAGGATGTAACTCAGGGTCAGTACAGGATAAGTAATGTATGTACACAGTGACTCCACCAGCAGAATAGTGAGTGCAGCTCTGGAGTATAATACAGGATGTAACTCAGGAGCAGTACAGGATAAGTAATGTATGTACACAGTCACTCCACCAGCAGAATAGTGAGTGCAGCTCTGGGGTATAATACAGGATGTAACTCAGGATCAGTACAGGATAAGTAATGTATGTACACAGTGACTCCACCAGCAGAATAGTGAGTGCAGCTCTGCAGTATAATACAGGATGTAACTCAGGAGCAGTACAGGATAAGTAATGTATGTACACAGTCACTCCACCAGCAGAATAGTGAGTGCAGCTCTGGAGTATAATACAAGATGTAACTCAGGATCACTACAGGATAAGTAATGTATGTACACAGTGACTCCACCATCAGAATAGTGAGTGCAGCTCTGGAGTATAATACAGGATGTAACTCCGGAGCAGTACAGGATAAGTAATGTATGTACACAGTGACTCCAGCAGCAGAATAGTGAGTGCAGCTCTGGAGTATAATACAGGATGTAACTCAGGAGCAGTACAGGATAAGTAATGTATGTACACAGTGACTCCACCAGCAGAATAGTGAGTGCAGCTCTGGGGTATAATACAGGATGTAACTCAGGAGCAGTACAGGTAAAGTAATGTATATACACAGTGACTCCACCAGCAGAATAGTGAGTGCAGCTCTGGAGTATAGCACAGCATATAACTCAGGATCAGTACAGGATAAGTAATGTATGTACACAGTGACTCCACCAGCAGAATAGTGAGTGCAGCTCTGGAGGATAATACAGCATGTAACTCAGGAGCAGTACAGGATAAGTAATGTATATACACAGTGACTCCACCAGCAGAACAGTGAGTGCAGCTCTGGAGTATAATACAGGATGTAACTCAAGAGCAGTACAGGATAAGTAATGTATGTACACAGTCACTCCACCAGCAGAATAGTGAGTGCAGCTCTGCAGTATAATACAGGATGTAACTCAGGGTCAGTACAGGATAAGTAATGAATGTACACAGTGACTCCACCAGCAGAATAGTGAGTGCAGCTCTGGAGTATAATACAGGATGTAACTCAGGAGCAGTACAGGATAAGTAATGTATGTACACAGTGACTCCACCAGCAGAATAGTGAGTGCAGCTCTGGAGTATAACACAGGATGTAACTCAGGAGCAGTACAGGATAAGTAATGTATGTACACAGTGACTCCACCAGCAGAATAGTGAGTGCACCTCTGGAGTATAATACAGGATGTAACTCAGGAGCAGTACAGGATAAGTAATGTATATACACAGTGACTCCACCAGCAGAATAGTGAGTGCAGCTCTGGGGTATAATACAGGATGTAACTCAGGAGCAGTACAGGATAAGTAATGTATATACACAGTGATTCCACCAGCAGAATAGTGAGTGCAGCTCTGGAGTATAGCACAGCATATAACTCAGGAGCAGTACAGGATAAGTAATGTATGTACATAGTGACTCCACCAGCAGAATAGTGAGTGCAGCTCTGGGGTATAATACAGGATGTAACTCAGGAGCAGTACAGGATAAGTAATGTATGTACACAGTGACTCCACCAGCAGAATAGTGAGTGCAGCTCTGGAGGATAATACAGCATGTAACTCAGGAGCAGTACAGGATAAGTAATGTATGTACACAGTGACTCCACCATCAGAATAGTGAGTGCAGCTCTGGAGTATAATACAGGATGTAACTGAGGAGCAGTACAGGATAGGTAATGTATGTACACAGTGACTCCACCAGCAGAATAGTGAGTGCAGCTCTGGGGTATAATACAGGATGTAACTCAGGATCAGTACAGGATAAGTAATGTATGTACACAGTGACTCCACCAGCAGAATAGTGAGTGCAGCTCTGGGGTATAATACAGGATGTAACTGAGCAGTACAGGATAAGTAATGTATGTACACAGTGACTCCACCAGCAGAATAGTGAGTGCAGCTCTGGAGTATAGCACAGCATATAACTCAGGATCAGTACAGGATAAGTTATGTATGTACACAGTGACTCCACCAGCAGAATAGTGAGTGCAGCTCTGGAGGATAATACAGCATGTAACTCAGGAGCAGTACAGGATAAGTAATGTATATACACAGTGACTCCACCAGCAGAATAGTGAGTGCAGCTTCTGGAGTTGGGTGTGTGCTGGTTAAGCTCTGCAACTTCCAGGGTGTGGTCAGAGAAGGAGGTTTTGCTGAGTTTGGATCCCAGAGAAGGTGCACTTTTCTGGGCTTTGTTGGACATGGAGTACCGCACCTCCTCCCCCCGGGGCCACTTGGGGGGAGGGAGGGAAGTGATGGCAATGGCGGCATCAGAGTCTTCCGAAAAAACTTTGCCACGGGTGCCAGAAAAGCCAGCAGCCCGCAAGAAGACAGGAGCTGCTGGAGGTAAGAAGAGACTGGGTCCGGGCCGTGGCTGCACCAGCGTGGCTCCGTTTGTCAGCACGGCAGCTTCTGACAGCACCGGGAGTGAGATGGTTACGCGCAGCCAGACCCGCAGGAGAGCAGGTGAGCCGCAGATACCGGTAAGCACGGGAATGTGGAGTGACAAAAAGAAGGAGGAATCTGTGATTGAGCTGGCCTCCAAGCTGGCTAAAAACATCACTGACTACAACTTTGCAGGGAAAATGTTGGTGGTACAAAAAGGGAAGCTCCGTGACGCCAAAATGTTACTGGAGCAAAAAGCTTCTAAAGACAAACAGGCAGAAGCCAGGTCAGCGATAAATAAGTGCAAAGACTGCATAAAGATGTGGGAAGCGGTGAGGGCAAAGATCCTGGAGGAGAGCGGGCCCTTTAAAGAAAAAATTCTGAACGACGACCGGTTTGCTAAGATGGCGGCAAGGTGCAGTGACCATGAGTCAAGTGATGGTGAAGCCTCAGATGAAGAGTTTGAGGATGTGCAGGAGACCCTGGAGCAGCCTGTGTGCTCTCAAGACTTGGCACCAACGCCCAGAGGCACTACAAGTCCCAGAGGCAAGCTACCTGAAGAGATTGCGCTGCCTTCCACCTCAGGGGAATCTGAGGTGGAGGAAAGAACAGGGAGATTGCAGCTACAGAAGACCCCGCAGCCGGAAGCCTCTGTACATATGGAGGGCTTCATGTTTGGCGACGAGTTGCCAGAGCAGGACACAAAGATAAAGAGAAAGAAAAAGAAACCGGAGAAGCTGCAGGAAAAGCTTGTGTTCGTTCCTGGGAGCTCTGGTCTGGCTGCGAAGTCGGATCAGAGTTCTGACCCCAAAAACCCCCCTGGCTCGGGCTCTGTGGTGGGCCTGGAGCGGGAAGTTGGGGAGAAAAGGGCCCAGCTGGTCAGACCCCCTGTCCCTGTGCTAGTTGGTAACAAGGGCAAGGAGATCAGTAAGAAAGGCGCAGTAAAGGCCAGTACAGATGCAGGTCGCGGTACCGGCAAGGAGGGTGGCAGCGGTGCCACTAATGCAGCAAGTGCTGCCTGTGATGCGGAGGGGGCTGTGGACCTAAAATCTGGGGTCTCCCATAATTTGGGAGCAAGTCAGGCCGGATCCCGCGCCTCCAGTGATGCGGAGGCAAAAAAGAAAAAAAGAAAAAGTAAAAACACAAGCAAAAATCCGGAGGTTTTACCATCTACCTCTGGAGAGGCCAGGACCCATGGACCACATGATCCAAGGAAAAAAGTGGTAGATCCGGGGATGAATGTGCGAGAGCGTGCGGCAGATGTAAGGGACAAGGCCGAGGGTACACGTTCCTCTGCAGTTGCTGGGCCTCCAGGCACCTCGGGTACCCCTGGCGGCCAGGAATCTGGAGGCCCAGGGGATAAGGTAGTTAGGCCAGAGGGGTCATGGGGTCCAGTCGCCCCTCCGGCGGCGACAACACCTGGTAGGAGTTATGCCAGTGTCGCCGCTGGAGGGGAGGGGTCCTCCTTGTCTCCAGGCTCTAGGGAGGGCGTTTTGCAACAGCGTCTCTTGGAGGCTTTACGGAAGGGGGAGAGTACAATCACAGTTGGAGGAAGAGAGGTGGATCTATCTCTCTGGAAAGAGAGACATGGCTTGGGTGCCTTCCGAGAGCAAAGGGGGGAAACCGTATGGTCCCTACCGACACCCGGGCAGGACGCAGGTCGTAGGAATGTGGTCCGTCTTCGTTGGAGAGGCAATGATGCATGCCCCCCGAGGGCAAGGATAGTGGAGCTTCTGCTGAAGATGGGCTTCAGGGCGGTTGACATCTTTGCCCTGATCCATCCCTACGGCACGTCTGAGTTTGACATCAGTTTCGTTCGCCCAGAGGGCCTAGAAATCTTCTGGGGGAATTACGAGCTGGTGAAAAACGAGCCCGGTTGGCGAGACTTTGCCATCCAGGTGGTGTCTCGCCAGAACGGTATCAAGAAGGTGACCGTTTTGACTCGTAATGAGTCACTTTCTTGCTTTGACATCATGACGTGGCTCAGTAGGTACGGAGAGGTGACGGAGATGCCCCAAAAGAACAGGGATGAGCACGGCATATGGTCTGGGGCCTGGACGTTTATGGTCAAGCTGAAGCGTTCCGGTAACTCAGTGGCACACATACCATCTGCAGCCTTCCTCGGCAGGGATCGTATCTTGGCCTTTTACCAGGGGCAGCCGAAGCTCTGCCACAGGTGCGGCGACCCCTCACACTTGAGCGCCGCTTGTAAGACCTTGAAGTGCGCTCTGTGTGGGGGTCTGGGTCATCTAGCCGCCTCCTGTGCGGAGATTAGGTGTAACCTGTGTGGTGACCTCGGTCACCCGTTTAGTCGCTGCCCACGTTCCTTTGCCAATGCGGTCTCAGCACCTACTGATGGGGGTCATGATGTGGCCTCTGGGGGTGAGGGGACCAGCAGAGGTGGAGGAGCTCAGGAGCCAGTGAAGAACCGCCAAAAGACGCCTGCGGAGCAGAGGCGTCAGGAGAAACGCAGACGGAGCAGGGAGCTGACAGGAGCGCCCACAGCAGGTGGGTCGATGGTGGCCCCTGTTCCAGAAGCAAATCTCGCGGCTGAGGCTTTGAGGGACAGCGATTTAGATGAAGAGGACAGGAGGATCCAGAGGGAGGAGACCAACTCTGCAGATTCCTCCCACTGTGAAAGTGTGGATGAGGAAGGCAAGAGGTGGCTAGAGAAACGGCGTAAGCTAGGTGCCACGAGGAGGAAACGAAGGGGGGATTCAAGATCTTCTCCCACCCCGGGCCAAGTACTGGAAGGAAAAGCCTGCTCACCTCCAGTTGGACTCTCCAATAGGTTCCGAGCCCTCCAAGACATCTCTTCCTCCTCTTCTGAGGGGGAGGCGGAGGGCAAGGTCCCTAGGGCAAAGGAAGGGTCAACAGGGGGCGCTGAGTCTCCACCTCGTGAAGGCATAGTTCCTTCCGGGGTGGAGGCTACTCTGGAGCCTGGAAACAAGGACGACGGGGTCGGGGGATCCCCTGCTATGGACACAACTGTGTCCAAAAAAAGAGGTAAGGGGCTTTCCTCTGACCCCGAGGAAGCGGGTGTGAGGAAGAAAGCCATCTAATTTAATCACTCATGATGGCGGCACCCACTCCGCTGACTCTGGCATCAATTAACGTTGCCAGCATTAAGTCTGATACGGCTAGATTTGCGGCCTTTGATTTTCTCGGCCGCGTTGAAGCCGACATTTTATTTTTGCAGGAGACCAGGCTGTCTGACTTGGCAGCCGTACATAAGGCAAAAAGGGAGTGGAGGTCAGGCCCTTCCTACTGGTCTCTTGCGGCCGAGCCGTATAGCGGAGTGGCGGTTCTTTTTACCGCAGCGGTTGAATGCCGACGAGTTATTGAATTAGAAATGGGAAGGTGCCTGATCTTAGATGTCCTCATGAAGGGACAAGAATTGAGACTTGTCAACATCTACGGTCCCCAGTCAAAAAAGGACAGGAAGAGTCTCTTTATGAGGATCAAGCCCTACCTTTTTACCAGCCGCCAAGTTGTCTTTGGAGGTGACTTTAATGCAGTCACAAGAGCCCGCGATAGGGGAGGCTCTGGAGACAGGCGGTTGACTTTTGACAGCGTTGCACTTAATAGCATAGCTAGCGAGGCTCGCCTGGTGGATGTCCACATCCGGCACACCCCAGGCCACGAGGGGTTCACCTATTATAGAGGTCAGAGCAGGTCTAGAATAGACAGGTTTTATTTGAAGGAGGAAGCCATCTCTTCACCAGTGTCCGTTGTTGAGGTGGAATTCTCCGACCACTGTCTAATATTGTTTTCTCTGAATGTTGCAGAGACCCCCCGGATGGGCAGAGGTTTTTGGAGACTGAATTCATCACTCCTGGAGGAAGCAGAGATAAGACAGTCCTTTGAGGATTTTCTGCAGAGCCAGGTACCATTACTGGATCTCTGTAGCAGTAAGTCAGAGTGGTGGGAGATGTTCAAAAGGAGGGCGGCGAGGTTCTTTCGAGAGCTCTCCAACCTCAGATGCCTGGACAGGTACCGCCTGTACAACGGCCTGAGGAGGAAACTCGAACATCTCGTTTCGACTGGAGGTAGCCGCGAGGAGATCTCCAGAGTGAAATCTTTGCTCAAGAAGTGCCAGTATGACAGACACGCATCCTTGGTTTTTGAGAGGGATTTCGGGAAGTACCGCTCGCCCGACCCTTACAGAAACTGTAGGATGTCAGTGAATAGTAAAGTGGTCACTGGACTGATCGATAGTACAGGATCCCTGAATCGATCCAGATCAGGGATTTTGGAGGTCGTCAGATCCTACTACTCGCAACTCTTGGGAAAGAGGGATCTAGATTCGGAAGTAATGTCGGCTTTCCTGGCTGAAACTGTCCCTGAGCCGGGGGTAGACACTTCTCTTGATGTTTTGACAGGAGAGATCAGAATAGAGGAAGTTAAACTGGCGATTGATGGGCTCCGGCTCAAAAAATCGCCAGGACCGGACGGACTAACATCCGAGTATTATAAGACCTTCAAGGACCTCTTGAGTCCCCTCTTGACGGAGGTATTAAATGAGTGTCTTTCCTCGGGCACTCTGCCAAAGTCAATGAGGAGGTCAGCTTTGATCCTTCTGTCAAAGGGTAAAGACTCGAGCCGTATTGAGAACTGGCGTCCCATAGCACTTCTCAATACGGACAGGAAGGTTCTGGCAAAAGTGCTGTTTAATCGGTTGGTCAAGTTTGCACCCCGGCTCCTCTCGGGCGCCCAGCATTGCTCTGTTCCAGGCCGTAGCACCTTTAGCGCTGTTCTTGGTGTCCGGGAGGCAGTGGAGCAGGGTAGGGCTGGTCACTGGGAGGGGTACTTGCTGTCCTTGGACCAGGCCAAAGCGTTTGATCGGGTTAACCACGAGTACCTCTGGTCAGTCCTTCTGAGATACGGCCTGCCAGTGGGGTTTGTTGATTGGCTGCGAACATTGTATGCAGGGGCTGAGACTTTCCCGCTGGTGAACGGTTGGCTTGGCCGCCCTTTTGAGGTGGGGTCCGGTGTCCGTCAGGGCTGTCCTCTAAGTCCCCTGTTGTATGTGTTTGCGATAGATCCCTTCCTTAGGAGGGTTGATTGTGGACCTATAGCAGGGGTCGGGATGGACCGGGTGGTGCCGGAGGCTACCCTGAGGGCAGTGGCATACGCCGATGATGTCACGCTCTTCGTATCCTCAAGGGAGGAGGCGGAGTTTGTGTTGTCAGAGGTGGATGGCTACTCAGAGGCATCTGGGTCCAGGGTCAACTGGGATAAGTGCGAAAGTCTCTGGTTAGGAAGGGGGGATCCTGTGTTTGATCTCCCGGACACTCTTCCGGTGCCCCAGACTTCAGCAAAAGTTCTTGGCATCAAATTTGGCCAGGGGGATTACCCCATGCAAAATTGGGTAGACAGGCTGGACGGTGCCACTCACAAGGTCAATCAGTGGAAGGGTTGGTCTTTAACCCTTCGGGAAAGAGTTAGCTTGATCAAAACATACCTGCTCCCTTTATTCATCTACCTGGGCAGCGTATGCATTTTGCCAGAGCCTCTCTGGACCCGGGTCTACAACCTGTTCTTCCTAATGTTGTGGGGGAACAGGTTGAACCTGATCAGGAGAGATGTTACATACCGCACGAGGAGACTAGGGGGGTTGTCTATGGTCAACCCTGTGGTGTTTCTTGTAGACACCTTTTTTAAGATCAACATAGGCAACCTCTGGCAAGAGAGGGCTCCTCCGTGGGTCTACTCCTGCCGGGGATGGTTTCGGCCCTTCTTCCAGGAATGGGAGACAGGAGGGCGAGTGAAGGACCTTCGCACGCAGCACGGACATCTCCCGGCTTACGCTACCTTGGTTCTGAAGGTGATACGCCGGTGGGGTCTGGGGATGTGGGAGATCAGGACTCTGACGAGGAGGCTCCTCGACGAAAGAGTCCTGTTGACCCATTTCCAGAAGCCCCTGGCGCTCAAGGACTGCCCAAGTCGGGACCTGGAGGGAGGGTTACGTTTACTGAATTCAACCCGGGTCCCCTTGAAGTTTTGGGACTTGGCTTGGCGCTGCTTTCACGGGAGACTGTATGTAAGGGGTAACTTGAAGAGCAGGCCTCTGATTGACAGGGGTTGCCCCCGTCAGGAGTGCAGCGACGTGCTGGAAAGCATGGAGCATTTCCTGCTTCAGTGCCCCTTTAATACAGAGGTATACCAACGGGTAGGGGTCTCCATAGGCTGGCATCAGCTGGCACACCTCTCCTATGCGGAGTGGGCTTATGGAGCCTTCAGAGGCCTTGGTGGCAGGGACCGCTGCACTTTATTTCTAGTTAGCCTAGTGGTCAGGTTCCACATCTGGAGTGCACGGTGCCTGATTTCGACAGAACTGAAAGTCCTCCCCGTGGACACGGTATGTAGGAACATCCTGGGTGACCTGGTGAAGGTGCGTTCTTTGGAGTATGAGAGGCTGGGCACATCTAAAGCTTCTCTCCTATGGAGAGGGCTTGTATTTCGTTAGGGACAGTCTTTTCTTAATCTTCTAGGGGCAGAGTAGGGAGAGAATAGGGACAGGATAGGGAAAGAGGAGGGATAGGGCAGGGACAGTTTTCCATGAAGGGTCAGACTGAGGGGCAGACTAAGGACAGTCTAGGGCAAATTAGGGAGAGAATAGGGACACCTTTTTAAATTCAAGGGATAGAACATTGTGATGTCTGTGCCCGGCTTATCACCTCCAATCCCGGTGGGGGGCTGTGAGTGCACCATGAAGCTTTTTGTTTTGGTATGGGCAAAATGGAATGAAGTAGGGCTGCAGGAGAGCCGACCTTAGGCTTTCGGGTTATGTATATAGTATATATTATGTATGTTGGTTGGAGTGTATTATGCTTTTGTATATATTGTATATTGTATATATTCACGTTCTGGGTGGTAGGTAGGTTGGGTGGGGAGTTGGGGGGAGAGGGATTCACGCCTCGAGCCGTAGCCTGGCACGTCCCGAACATTGAACTCTGGGCACGGACTGGTGGAGCGGGCATGGCCCCCAGGCTGCGGCAGGCACAGTGTGCTATTTCCTAAAAAAAAAAAAAAAAAAAACCCCTGGTGTGGCTTGGCACATCCTGAACTAAGAACTCTGGGCATGGACTGGTGGAGCAGGCTTGGCCCCCAAGCTGCACTGGGGACCCAAAAAAAAAAAAAAAAAAAAAAAAAAAAAAACCAAGCATATTTTTAGTTAGTTTTATGCCAGTTGGCTCGGTCTTTCTGTTTATATTTGGTTATTTATGTTGCTATTTCAGTTATTTATGCTATTTATGTTATCGCTTCCATTTGTTCTGTGTGGGTGCAGTGCGGTACGGCTGGACCTGGAGTTATAGTTTACAGGGTTTTATGTAGTTATAGTTTCCCTAGTTTTATATTTTAGGTATATACCTGTATATTGTGTTATAGTTGTATATTGTGTTATATGCAGAGTGTGTATGTGTGTGGGTGTGTACGGCGGGGAGGAAACCCGGATATGGACATTTACTTTGTTTATGGATCACGGACTGTGGGGGAAGGGCCTTATATTGCTTTATATGGTTATTCTGATTGTTACAGTTTGTCTTTGTTGTGTTTTTTACTTTTATAATAAAAGATCTACAGGATGTAACTCAGGATCAGTACAGGATAAGTAATGTATGTACACAGTGACTCCACCAGCAGAATAGTGAGTGCAGCTCTGGAGTATAATACAGGATGTAACTCAAGAGCAGTACAGGATAAGTAATGTATGTACACAGTCACTCCACCAGCAGAATAGTGAGTGCAGCTCTGCAGTATAATACAGGATGTAACTCAGGGTCAGTACAGGATAAGTAATGAATGTACACAGTGACTCCACCAGCAGAATAGTGAGTGCAGCTCTGGAGTATAATACAGCATGTAACTCAGGGTCAGTACAGGATAAGTAATGTATGTACACAGTCACTCCACCAGCAGAATAGTGAGTGCAGCTCTGCAGTATAATACAGGATGTAACTCAGGGTCAGTACAGGATAAGTAATGAATGTACACAGTGACTCCACCAGCAGAATAGTGAGTGCAGCTCTGGAGTATAATACAGGATGTAACTCAGGAGCAGTACAGGATAAGTAATGTATGTACACAGTGACTCCACCAGCAGAATAGTGAGTGCAGCTCTGGAGTATAATACAGGATGTAACTAGAGAGCAGTACAGGATAAGTAATGTATGTACACAGTGACTCCACCAGCAGAATAGTGAGTGCACCTCTGGAGTATAATACAGGATGTAACTCAGGAGCAGTACAGGATAAGTAATGTATATACACAGTGACTCCACCAGCAGAATAGTGAGTGCAGCTCTGGGGTATAATACAGGATGTAACTCAGGAGCAGTACAGGATAAGTAATGTATATACACAGTGATTCCACCAGCAGAATAGTGAGTGCAGCTCTGGAGTATAGCACAGCATATAACTCAGGAGCAGTACAGGATAAGTAATGTATGTACATAGTGACTCCACCAGCAGAATAGTGAGTGCAGCTCTGGGGTATAATACAGGATGTAACTCAGGAGCAGTACAGGATAAGTAATGTATGTACACAGTGACTCCACCAGCAGAATAGTGAGTGCAGCTCTGGAGGATAATACAGCATGTAACTCAGGAGCAGTACAGGATAAGTAATGTATGTACACAGTGACTCCACCATCAGAATAGTGAGTGCAGCTCTGGAGTATAATACAGGATGTAACTGAGGAGCAGTACAGGATAGGTAATGTATGTACACAGTGACTCCACCAGCAGAATAGTGAGTGCAGCTCTGGGGTATAATACAGGATGTAACTCAGGATCAGTACAGGATAAGTAATGTATGTACACAGTGACTCCACCAGCAGAATAGTGAGTGCAGCTCTGGGGTATAATACAGGATGTAACTGAGCAGTACAGGATAAGTAATGTATGTACACAGTGACTCCACCAGCAGAATAGTGAGTGCAGCTCTGGGGTATAATACAGGATGTAACTGAGCAGTACAGGATAGGTAATGTATGTACACAGTGACTCCACCAGCAGAATAGTGAGTGCAGCTCTGGGGTACAATACAGGATGTAACTCAGGAGCAGTACAGGATAAGTAATGTATGTACACAGTGACTCCACCAGCAGAATAGTGAGTGCAGCTCTGGAGTATAATACAGGATGTAACTCAGGATCAGTACAGGATAAGTAATGTATGTACACAGTGACTCCACCAGCAGAATAGTGAGTGCACCTCTGGAGTATAATACAGGATGTAACTAAGGAGCAGTACAGGATAAGTAATGTATATACACAGTGACTCCACCAGCAGAATAGTGAGTGCAGCTCTGGGGTATAATACAGGATGTAACTCAGGAGCAGTACAGGATAAGTAATGTATATACACAGTGATTCCACCAGCAGAATAGTGAGTGCAGCTCTGGAGTATAGCACAGCATATAACTCAGGATCAGTACAGGATAAGTAATGTATGTACACAGTGACTCCACCAGCAGAATAGTGAGTGCAGCTCTTTGGTATAATACAGGATGTAACTCAGGAGCAGTACAGGATAAGTAATGTATGTACACAGTGACTCCACCAGCAGAATAGTGAGTGCAGCTCTGGGGGATAATACAGCATGTAACTCAGGAGCAGTACAGGATAAGTAATGTATGTACACAGTGACTCCACCAGCAGAATAGTGAGTGCAGCTCTGGAGGATAATACAGCATGTAACTCAGGAGCAGTACAGGATAAGTAATGTATGTACACAGTGACTCCACCATCAGAATAGTGAGTGCAGCTCTGGAGTATAATACAGGATGTAACTGAGGAGCAGTACAGGATAGGTAATGTATGTACACAGTGACTCCACCAGCAGAATAGTGAGTGCAGCTCTGGGGTACAATACAGGATGTAACTCAGGAGCAGTACAGGATAAGTAATGTATGTACACAGTGACTCCACCAGCAGAATAGTGAGTGCAGCTCTGGAGTATAATACAGGATGTAACTCAGGATCAGTACAGGATAAGTAATGTATGTACACAGTGACTCCACCAGCAGAATAGTGAGTGCACCTCTGGAGTATAATACAGGATGTAACTAAGGAGCAGTACAGGATAAGTAATGTATATACACAGTGACTCCACCAGCAGAATAGTGAGTGCAGCTCTGGGGTATAATACAGGATGTAACTCAGGAGCAGTACAGGATGAGTAATGTATATACACAGTGATTCCACCAGCAGAATAGTGAGTGCAGCTCTGGAGTATAGCACAGCATATAACTCAGGATCAGTACAGGATAAGTAATGTATGTACACAGTGACTCCACCAGCAGAATAGTGAGTGCAGCTCTGGGGTATAATACAGGATGTAACTCAGGAGCAGTACAGGATAAGTAATGTATGTACACAGTGACTCCACCAGCAGAATAGTGAGTGCAGCTCTGGGGGATAATACAGCATGTAACTCAGGAGCAGTACAGGATAAGTAATGTATGTACACAGTGACTCCACCAGCAGAATAGTGAGTGCAGCTCTGGGGTATAATACAGGATGTAACTCAGGAGCAGTACAGGATAAGTAATGTATGTACACAGTGACTCCACCAGCAGAATAGTGAGTACAGCTCTGGAGTATAATACAGGATGTAACTGAGGAGCAGTACAGGATAAGTAATGTATGTATACAGTGACTCCACCAGCAGAATAGTGAGTGCAGCTCTGGGGTATAATACAGGATGTAACTCAGGAGCAGTACAAGATAAGTAATGTATGTACACAGTGACTCCACCAGCAGAATAGTGAGTGCATCTCTGGAGTATAATACAGGATGTAACTCAGGATCAGTACAGGATAAGTAATGTATGTACACAGTGACTCCACCAGCAGAATAGTGAGTGCAGCTCTGGGGTATAATACTGGATGTAACTCAGGAGCAGTACAGGATAAGTAATGTATGTACACAGTGACTCCACCAGCAGAATAGTGAGTGCAGCTCTAGGGTATAATACTGGATGTAACTCAGGAGCAGTACAGGATAAGTAATGTATGTACACTGTGACTCCACCAGCAGAATAGTGAGTGCATCTCTGGAGTAAGGTGTGGTTTGTTGGAGCTCCTCAGAGAACCAGGGTGTGGTTGCAGTCCCAGCTGGAAGCCTGTTTTGGAGCCCAGGATCAGAGCACGTAGCTGGGCTTCTTGTTCTATGGAGTCCCGCAATTCCCCCCCACCCGGCTTCGGTCGGAGGGGGGGGGAGTGCTGAGAAGGCAGCGACAACACCATCAGCGGCGCTGGCGGCATACGTGGTTTCAGCAGCAACAACCAGGAAAGCCGAAGCAGCTAGTAAAGCTGCGAAGAGAGAGGGTCCGGGTCGCAGGCGGAGTGACATGGCCCAGCAGGTTGGTGCAGCCGCATCTGACAGCGCCGGAAGCGAGATGATGACCCGCAGTCAGACTCGCAGCCAAACGCTCAGCAAAGAAGGTAAGCCACAGTGGAGTGATCGTCGGAAAGGGGAGTCTGTGGTAGAGCTGGCCTCCCGTCTGGCCACCAGCATGGCGGATTATGAACGAGCGGGGAGAGAAATCCTCCTGCAGAAGGAGAAGCTGCGGTCGGCCAGGTCACTGAAGGACCAGACCGCCGCTAAAGGAAAAAGAGATGCAATCAGCAAGTCCATACAGGACTGTAAAGACTGCATACAGAGCTGCAAGGAAGAGAGGGACAGGATTCTGGAGCAAAGTGGTCCCTTTAGGGAAAAATTAATAAACAGTGATAGGTTCTCCAAGATGGCGTCAGGACACAGCGGTCACAAGGAGGCTGATCACTCCAGCGATGGAGACAGCAGTGGTGACTGTTCTGAGGAGGACACCTACCAGGACAGTCTGAGGGAGCAGCCTGTCTGCTCAGGAGAGCAGACCCAGAGTGGCACTACAACCACCAGCAGCCTCCGGCCGGAGCAGGTTGCGCTGCCTCTAACCTCCGGGGATTCTGATCCAGAAGAAGATAAAAGCGATGGGGGCGCTTTAATAATGCAGCAGATAAGGCTGTTGGAATCCCCCCCTAATATGAGCAGCCTTAAGTTTGGTGATGATTTACCAGAGGAGGAAGTGAAAATCAAGGCGAAAAAAGGAAAAAAAAAGAATTTGGTGCAGGAGAAATTTGTGTATGTGACGGGGGGCGCTGGTTTGGCTGCAAAGTCGGATCAGGGCACCCCCACCCTGAGAACCCCGGTTTCTGACTCTGCAGTGGGTTTTGAACATGGGAACAGGGATAAAGGAGTTAAACTGGCCGGGTCCTCTGTCCCTGTTTCAGTTAGTGCAGTGACAGAAACAGCCAGCAGGGCGGCCAGCACAGGACAAGGCAAGGTGGCAAAAGAGTTTGGCAGTGGTAGAACTGCCAGCGCCAGTAAGGCCAGTGATGCGGAGGGTGCTGCGGGATCGGGGGTCCCCCGTGCGACAGGTCGGTCTGCAGGGGTCCCTCAGTCTAGGTCCCAGCCTAGGTCCCAGGCACCCAGTGATGTGGAGGCTGCTGGCAAATGTAAAGGAAAAAAGCAAAAATAAAAATGTTAATACTGCCGGAATGCAGAGTGCTGACCATGGGGGGGTCATTACGGTGGTTGCAGCTGCGCAAGATGGGGCAGCAGTGCCACCCCCCAGGTCTACCAAGGCCCAAAATAAAAAAGCTGCTTCTAACCCCAAGTCCGGTCCAGAGGGTCTTGGAATGAAAGGTCTTGGTATGAAAGGTGTGGATGTGTCTGGTGCAGCCCGCGAGTCTGATGCTCCGACGCACTCGGAGGTACGGGCTGCAGCTACTGTTCCCGGCACAGGGGCACCTACTGTAAATATAGGCACAGGTTCTGGGGATAGTCAGGGCACATCACAGGTTCCAGTCGCCCCTCCGGCGGCGACGACAGCTGGTAGGAGTTATGCCAGTGTCGCCGCTGGAGGGGAAGGGTCCTCCTTGTCTCCAGGCTCTAGAGAGGGCGTATTGCAACAGCGCCTCCTGGAGGCTCTACGGAAGGGGGAGAGTTCAATCACAGTTGGAGGAAGAGAGGTGAACCTATCTCTTTGGACAGAGAGACACGGCTTAGGAGCCTTCCGAGAGCAAAGGGGGGAGACCGTATGGTCCCTACCAACACCCGGGCAGGACGCAGGTCATAGGAATGTGGTCCGTCTTCGTTGGAGAGGCAATGATACATGCCCCCCGAGGGCGAGAGTAGTGGAGCTTCTACTGAAGATGGGCTTCAGGGCGGTTGACATCTTTGCCCTGATCCATCCCTTCGGCACGTCTGAGTTTGACATCAGCTTCGTTCGCCCAGAGGATCTAGAACTCTTCTGGGGGAATTACGAGCTGATGAAAAGCGAGCCCGGCTGGCGAGACTTTGCCGTCCAGGTGGTGTCTCGCCAGAACGAAGTCAAGAAGGTGACCGTTTTGACTCGTAACGAGTCACTTTCTTGTTTTGATATAATGACGTGGCTCGGTCGATACGGAGAGGTGACAGACATGCCCAGAAAGAACAGGGATGAGCACGGCATATGGTCTGGGGCCTGGACGTTTATGGTCAAGCTGAAGCATTCAGGTAACTCAGTGGCACACATTCCATCTGCAGCCTTCCTCGGCAGGGATCGTATCCTGGCCTTTTACCAGGGGCAGCCGAAGCTCTGCCACAGGTGCGGCGACCCCTCACACTTGAGCGCCGCTTGTAAGACCTTGAAGTGCGCTCTGTGTGGGGGTCTGGGTCATCTAGCCGCCTCCTGTGCGGAGATTAGGTGTAACCTGTGTGGTGATCTCGGTCACCCATTCAGTCGCTGTCCACGCTCCTTTGCCAATGCGGTGTCAGCCCCTACGGATGGGGGCCATGGTGCGGCCTCCGGGGGTGAGGGGACTAGCAGAGGTGGAGGAGCTCAGGAGCCAGGGAAGAACCGGCAAAAGACGCCTGCTGAGCAGAGGCGTCAGGACAAACGCAGACGGAGCAGGGAGCTGACAGGAGCGCCCACAGCAGGTGGGTCAATGGTGGCCCCTGTTCCTGAAGCAAATTGTGCGGCTGAGGCCTTGAGGGACAGCGAAGTGGATGAAGAGGACAGGAGGATCCAGAGGGAGGAGAGAAATACCAACTCTTCAGATTCCTCCCACTATGAGAGTGTGGATGAGGAAGGAAAGAGGTGGTTAGAGAAACGGCGTAAGCTAGGTGCCACTAGGAGAAAGCGAAGGGGGGATTCAAGATCTTCTCCCACCCCTGGCAAAGTACTGGAAGGAGAAGCCTGCTCGCCTCCAGTTGGACTCTCCAACAGGTACCGGGCCCTTCAAGACATCTCTTCCTCCTCTGAGGGGGAAGCGAAGGGCAAGGTGCCTGGGGCAAAGAAAGGGTCAACAGGGGGCGCTGAGTCTCCTACTCGTGGAGGCATAGTTCCTTCCGGGGAGGGGGCTACTCTGGAGCCTGGAAACAAGGACGATGGGGTCGGGGGATCCCCTGCTATGGACACATCTGTGTCCAAAAAAAGAAGCAAGGGGCTTTCCTCTGACCCCGAGGAAGCGGGTGTGAGGAAGAAAGCCATCTAATTTAATCACTCATGATGGCGGCACCCACTCCGCTGACTCTGGCATCAATTAACGTTGCCAGCATTAAGTCGGATACGGCTAGATTTGCGGCCTTTGATTTTCTCGGCCGCGTTGAAGCCGACATTTTATTTTTGCAGGAGACCAGGCTGTCCGATTTGGCAGCCATACATAAGGCAAAAAGGGAGTGGAGGTCAGGCCCTTCCTACTGGTCTCTTGCGGCCGAGCCGTATAGCGGAGTGGCGGTCCTTTTTACCGCAGCGGTCGAATGCCGACGAGTTATTGAATTAGAAATGGGAAGGTGCCTGATCTTAGATGTCCTCATGAAGGGACAAGAATTGAGACTTGTAAACATCTACGGTCCCCAGTCAAAAAAGGACAGGAAGAGTCTCTTTATGAGGATCAAGCCCTACCTTTTTACCAGCCGCCAAGTTGTCTTTGGAGGTGACTTTAATGCAGTCACAAGAGCCCGCGATAGGGGAGGCTCTGGAGACAGGCGGTTGACTTTTGACAGCGTCGCACTTAATAGCATAGCTAGCGAGGCTCGCCTGGTGGATGTCCACATCCGGCACACCCCAGGCCACGAGGGATTCACCTTTTATAGGGGTCAGAGCAGGTCTAGAATAGACAGGTTTTATTTGAAGGAGGAAGCCATCTCTTCACCAGTGTCCGTTGTTGAGGTGGAATTCTCCGATCACTGTCTAATATTGTTTTCTCTGAATGTTGCAGAGACCCCCCGGATGGGCAGAGGTTTTTGGAGACTGAATTCATCACTCCTGGAGGAAGCAGAGATAAGACAGTCCTTTGAGGATTTTCTGCAGAGCCAGGTACCATTACTGGATCTCTGTAGCAGTAAGTCAGAGTGGTGGGAGATGTTCAAGAGGAGGGCGGCGAGGTTCTTCCGTGAGCTCTCCAACCTCAGATGCCTGGACAGGTACCGCCTGTACAACGGCCTGAGGAGGAAACTCGAACATCTCGTTTCGACTGGAGGTAGCCGCGAGGAGATCTCCAGAGTGAAATCTTTACTCAAGACGTGCCAGTATGACAGACACGCATCCTTGGTTTTTGAGAGGGATTTCGGGAAGTACCGCTCGCCCGACCCTTACAGAAACTGTAGGATGTCAGTGAATAGTAAAGTGGTCACTGGACTGATTGACAGTACGGGGTCCCTGAATCGATCCAGATCAGGGATTCTGGAGGTCGTCAGATCCTACTACTCGCAACTCTTGGGAAAGAGGGATCTAGATTCGGAAGTGATGTCGGCTTTCCTGGCTGAAGCTGTCCCTGGGCCAGGGGTAGACACCTCTCTTGGCGTTTTGACAGAAGAGATCAGAGAAGAGGAAGTTAGACTGGCGATTGATGGGCTCCGGCCCAAAAAGTCGCCAGGTCCGGATGGATTAACATCCGAGTATTATAAGACCTTCAGGGACCTCTTGAGTCCCCTCTTGACGGAGGTATTAAATGAGTGTCTTTCCTCGGGCACTCTGCCAAAGTCAATGAGGAGGTCGGCCTTGATCATTCTGTCAAAAGGTAAAGACTCGAGCCGTATTGAGAACTGGCGTCCCATAGCGCTTCTCAATACGGACAGGAAGGTTCTGGCAAAAGTGCTGTTTAATCGGCTGGTCAAGTTTGCACCCTGGCTCCTCTCGGGGGCGCAGCATTGCTCTGTTCCAGGCCGTAGCACCTTTAGCGCTGTTCTCGGTGTCCGGGAGGCAGTGGAGCAGAGTAGGGCTGGTCACTGGGAGGGGTACCTGCTGTCCTTGGATCAGGCCAAAGCGTTTGATCGGGTTAATCACGAGTACCTCTGGTCCGTCCTTCTGAGATACGGCCTGCCAGTGGGGTTTGTTGATTGGCTGCGAACATTGTATGCAGGGGCTGAGACTTTCCCGCTGGTGAACGGTTGGCCCGGCCGCCCTTTTGAGGTGGGGTCCGGCGTCCGTCAGGGCTGTCCTCTAAGCCCCCTGTTGTATGCGTTTGCGATAGATCCCTTCCTTAGGAGGGTTGATTGTGGACCTATAGCAGGGGTCGGGATGGACCGGGCGGTGCCGGAGGCTACCCTGAGGGCAGTGGCATACGCCGATGATGTCACGCTCTTCGTGTCCTCGAGAGAGGAGGCGGAGTTTGTGGTGTCGGAGGTGGACCGCTACTCGGAAGCTTCCGGGTCTATGGTCAACTGGGATAAGTGTGAAAGTCTCTGGTTAGGAAGGGGGGATCCTACGTTTGATCTCCCGGACACCCTTCCGGTGCCCCAAACTTCAGCAAAAGTACTTGGCATCAAATTCGGCCAGGGGGATTACCCCATGCAAAATTGGGTGGTCAGGCTCGATGGTGCCACTCAGAAGGTGGCCCAGTGGAAGGGTTGGTCTTTGACCCTTCGGGAAAGAATTAGCCTGATCAAAACATACCTGTTCCCTTTATTCATCTACCTGGGCAGCGTATGCATTTTGCCAGAACCTCTCTGGACCCGGGTCTACAACCTGTTCTTCCTAATGTTGTGGGGGAATAGGTTGAACCTGATCAGGAGAGATGTTACATACCGCACGAGGAGACTAGGGGGGTTGTCTATGGTCAACCCCGTGGTGTTTCTTGTAAACACTTTTTTTAAGATCAACATAGGCAACCTCTGGCAAGAGAGGGCTCCTCCGTGGGTCTACTCCTGCAGGGGATGGTTTCGGCCCTTCTTCCAGGAATGGGAGACAGGAGGGCGAGTGAAGGACCTTCGCACGCAGCACGGACATCTCCCGGCTTACGCTACCTTGGTTCTGAAGGTGATACGCCGGTGGGGTCTGGGGATGTGGGAGATCAGGACTCTGACGAGGAGGCTCCTCGACGAAAGAGTCCTGTTGACCCATTTCCAGAAGCCCCTGGCGCTCAAGGACTGCCCAAGTCGGGACCTGGAGGGAGGGTTACGTTTACTGAATTCAACCCGGGTCCCCTTGAAGTTTTGGGACTTGGCTTGGCGCTGCTTTCACGGGAGACTGTATGTAAGGGGTAACTTGAAGAGCAGGCCTCTGATTGACAGGGGTTGCCCCCGTCAGGAGTGCAGCGACGTGCTGGAAAGCATGGAGCATTTCCTGCTTCAGTGCCCCTTTAATACAGAGGTATACCAATGGGTAGGGGTCTCCATAGGCTGGCCTCAGCTGGCACACCTCTCCTATGCGGAGTGGGCTTATGGAGCGTTCAGAGGCCTTGGTGGCAGGGACCGCTGCACTTTATTTCTAGTTAGCCTAGTGGTCAGGTTCCACATCTGGAGTGCACGGTGTTTAATCTCGACGGAGCTGAAAGTCCTCCCTGTGGATACGGTATGTAGGAACATCCTGGGTGACCTGGTGAAGGTGCGTTCTTTGGAGTATGAGAGGCTGGGCACATCTAAAGCTTCTCTCCTATGGAGAGGGCTTGTATTTCGTTAGGGACAGTTTGTTTTTCTTAATTTTCTAGGGGCAGAGTAGGGAGAGAATAGGGACAGGATAGGGAGAGAGGAGGGATAGGGCAGGGACAGGTTTCCATGAAGGGTCAGACTGAGGGGCAGACTAAGGACAGTCTAGGGCAAATTAGGGAAAGAATAGGGAGAAAATGCAAGGGATAGTACATTGTGATGTCTGTGCCCGGCTTATCACCTCCAATCCCGGTGGCGGGCTGTGAGTGCACCAAAAAGCTTTTTGTTTTGATTTGGGCAAAATGGAGTGAAGTAGGGCTGCAGGTGAGCCGACCTTAGGCTTTTGGGTTATGTTAATATATCGTGTATGTCATGTATATTGGTTATTGTATGTTTTATATGTATATATTCACGTTCTGGGTGGTAGTTAGGTTGGGTGGGGGGTTGGGGGGGAGTGGTTTCACGCCTTGAGCCGTAGCCTGGCACGTCCCGAACATTGAACTCTGGGCACGGACTGATGGAGCAGGCATGGCCCCCGAGCTGCACTGGGGACCCAAAAAAAAAAAAAATTTTTGAAAAACTATTTCTTTAGTTATTTTTGTATGCCGGTTGGCTTGGTCTTTATTTTCATATTTAGTTAATTATTGGTATATATATATATGTTATGTTTACGTTATTGCCTAATTTTGTTTATGATGGGGTCTCAGTGCGGTACGGCTGGACCTGTAGTTTTAGTTTTAGTTTTAGTTTTCTCTTCTGGATAGCTGGATGCTCTTCTTTTAGGTATATTGTGTTTTGCTTTGAGTGTGTGTGCGAGGGTGCGGCAGGGGGGAGGGGAGTCCAGACACGGGGTTTCTTTTGTTTGTGGACCATGGACTCTGGGTGAAGGGCCTTATCTCTGTATACGGTTGTATTATTATTATTTACTATTGTTACAGTTTGCTTTTATTGTTATGTTTCATACTTTTATAATAAAAGATCTACAGGATGTAACTCAGGAGCAGTACAGGATAAGTAATGTATGTACACAGTGACTCCACCAGCAGAATAGTGAGTGCAGCTCTGGAGTATAATACAGGATGTAACTCAGGATCAGTACAGGATAAGTAATGTACACAGTGACCCCCACCAGCAGAATAGTGAGTGCAGCTCTGGAGTATAATACAGGATGTAACTCAGGGTCAGTACAGGATAAGTAATGTATGTACACAGTGACTCCACCAGCAGAATAGTGAGTGCAGCTCTGGAGTATAATACAGGATGTAACTCAGGATCAGTACAGGATAAGTAATGTACACAGTGACCCCCACCAGCAGAATAGTGAGTGCAGCTCTGGAGTATAATACAGGATGTAACTCAGGGTCAGTACAGGATAAGTAATGTATGTACACAGTGACTCCACCAGCAGAATAGTGAGTGCAGCTCTGGAGTATAATACAGGATGTAACTCAGGATCAGTACAGGATAAGTAATGTATGTACACAGTGACTCCACCAGCAGAATAGTGAGTGCAGCTCTGGGGTATAATACAGGATGTAACTCAGGATCAGTACAGGATAAGTAATGTATGTACACTGTGACTCCACCAGCAGAATAGTGAGTGCAGCTCTGGAGTATAATACAGGATGTAACTCAGGAGCAGTACAGGATAAGTAATGTATGTACACAGTGACTCCACCAGCAGAATAGTGAGTGCAGCTCTGGAGTATAATACAGGATGTAACTCAGGATCAGTACAGGATAAATAATGTATGTACACAGTGACTCCACCAGCAGAATAGTGAGTGCAGCTCTGGAGTATAATACAGGATGTAACTCAGGGTCAGTACAGGATAAATAATGTATGTACACAGTGACTCCAGAAGCAGAATAGTGAGTACAGCTCTGGAGTAAAATACAGGATGTAACTCAGCATCAGTACAGGATAAGTAATGTATGTACACGGTGACTCCACCAGCAGAATAGTGAGTGCAGCTCTGGGGTATAATACAGGATGTAACTCAGGAGCAGTACAGGATAAGTAATGTATGTACACAGTGACTCCACCAGCAGAATAGTGAGTGCAGCTCTGGGGTATAATACAGGATGTAACTCAGGATCAGTACAGGATAAGTAATGTATGTACACAGTGACTCCACCCGCAGAATAGTGAGTGCAGCTCTGGGGTATAATACAGGATGTAACTCAGGAGCAGTACAGGATAAGTAATGTATGTACACAGTGACTCCACCAGCAGAATAGTGAGTGCAGCTCTGGAGTATAATACAGGATGTAACTCAGGAGCAGTACAGGATAAAAAATGTCTGGAAACAGTGACTCCAACAATCTTGTACATGGAGGCAGTATTATAGTAGTTATATTCTTGTACATAGGGGCAGTATTATAGTAGTTATATTCTTGTACATAGGGGGCAGTATTATAGTAGTTATATTCTTGTACATAGGGGGCAGTATTATAGTAGTTATATTCTTGTACATAGGGGCAGTATTATAGTAGTTATATTCTTGTACATAGGGGGCAGTATTATAGTAGGTATATTCTTGTACATAGGAGGCAGTATTATAGTAGTTTTATTCTTGTCCATAAGGGGCAGTATTATAGTAGTTATATTCTTGTATATGGGGGGCAGTATTATAGTAGTTATATTCTTGTACATAGGAGGCAGTATTATAGTGGTTATATTCTTGTACATAGGGGGCAGTATTATAGTAGTTATATACTTGTACATAGGGGGCAGTATTATAGTAGTTATATTCTTGTACATAGGGGGCAGTATTATAGTAGTTATATACTTGTACATAGGGGCAGTATTATAGTAGTTATATTCTTGTACATAGGAGGCAGTATTATAGTAGTTACATTCTTGTACATAGGGGGCAGTATTATAGTAGTTATATTCTTGTACATAGGGAGCAGTATTATAGTAGTTATATTCTTGTATATAGGGGGCAGTATTATAGTAGTTATATTCTTGTACATAGGGGGGCAGTATTGTAGTAGTTATATTCTTGTACATAGGGGGCAGTATTATAGTAGTTATATTCTTGTACATAGGGGGCAGTATTATAGTAGTTATATTCTTGTACATAGGGGGCAGTATTATAGTAGTTATATTCTTGTACATAGGGAGCAGTATTATAGTAGTTATATTCTTGTACATAGGGGGCAGTATTATAGTAGTTATATTCTTGTACATAGGGGGCAGTATTATAGTAGTTATATTCTTGTACATAGGAGGCAGTATTATAGTAGTTATATTCTTGTACATAGGGGGCAGTATTATAGTAGTTATATTCTTGTACATAGGAGGCAGTATTATAGTAGTTATATTCTTGTACATAGGGGGCAGTATTATAGTAGTTATATTCTTGTATATAGGAGGCAGTATTATAGTAGTTATATTCTTGTACATAGGGGGCAGTATTATAGTAGTTATATTCTTGTACATAGGGGGCAGTATTATAGTAGTTATATTCTTGTATATAGGAGGCAGTATTATAGTAGTTATATTCTTGTACATAGGGGGCAGTATTATAGTAGTTATATTCTTGTACATAGGGGGCAGTATTATAGTAGTTATATTCTTGTATATAGGAGGCAGTATTATAGTAGTTATATTCTTGTACATAGTGCGCAGTATTATAGTAGTTATATTCTTGTACATAGGGGCAGTATTATAGTAGTTATATTCTTGTACATAGGGGGCAGTATTATAGTAGTTATATTCTTGTACATAGGGGGCAGTATTATAGTAGTTATATTCTTGTACATAGGGGGCAGTATTATAGTAGTTATATTCTTGTACATAGGAGGCAGTATTATAGTAGTTATATTCTTGTACATAGGGGGCAGTATTATAGTAGTTATATTCTTGTACATAGGGGGCAGTATTATAGTAGTTATATTCTTGTACATAGGAGGCAGTATTATAGTAGTTATATTCTTGTACATAGGGGGCAGTATTATAGTAGTTATATTCTTGTACATAGGGGGCAGTATTATAGTAGTTATATTCTTGTACATAGGAGGCAGTATTATAGTAGTTATATTCTTGTACATAGGGGGCAGTATTATAGTAGTTATATTCTTGTACATAGGAGGCAGTATTATAGTAGTTATATTCTTGTACATAGGGGGCAGTATTATAGTAGTTATATTCTTGTATATAGGAGGCAGTATTATAGTAGTTATATTCTTGTACATTGGTGGCAGTATTATAGTAGTTTTATTCTTGTACATAGGGGGCAGTATTATAGTAGTTATATTCTTGTACATAGGGGGCAATATTATAGTAGTTATATTCTTGTACATAGGGGGCAGTATTATAGTAGTTATTTTCTTGTACATAGGGGGCAGTATTATAGTAGTTATATTCTTGTACATAGGGGGCAGTATTATAGTAGTTATATTCTTGTACATAAGGAACAGTATTATAGTAGTTATATTCTTGTACATAGGAGGCAGTATTATAGTAGTTATATTCTTGTACATAGGGGGCAGTATTATAGTAGTTATATTCTTGTACATAGTGGGCAGTATTATAGTAGTTATATTCTTGTATATAGGGGCAGTATTATAGTAGTTATATTCTTGTACATAGGAGGCAGTATTATAGTAGTTATATTCTTGTACATAGTGCGCAGTATTATAGTAGTTATATTCTTGTACATAGGGGCAGTATTATAGTAGTTATATTCTTGTACATAGGGGGCAGTATTATAGTAGTTATATTCCTGTGCATAGGAGGCAGTATTATAGTAGTTATATTCTTGTACATAGTGGGCAGTATTATAGTAGTTATATTCTTGTACATAGTGGGCAGTATTATAGTAGTTATATTCTTGTACATAGGGGGCAGTATTATAGTAGTTATATTCTTATACATAGGAGGCAGTATTATAGTAGTTATATTCTTATACATAGGAGGCAGTATTATAGTAGTTATATTCTTGTACATAGGGGGCAGTATTATAGTAGTTATAGTCTTGTATATAGGGGACAGTATTATAGTAGTTATAGTCATGCACATAAGGGGCAGTATTATAGTAGTTATATTCTTGTACATAGGAGGCAGTATTATAGTAGTTATATTCTTGTACATAGGAGGCAGTATTATACTAGTTATATTCTTGTAGATAGGGGGCAGTATTATAGTAGTTATATACTTCTACATAGGGGGCAGTATTATAGTAGTTATATTATTGTACACAGGGAGCAGTATTATAGTAGTTATAGTCTTGTACATAGGGGGAAGTATTATACTAGTTATAGTCATGTACATAGGGGGCAGTATTATAGTAGTTATATACTTCTACATAGGGGGCAGTATTATAGTAGTTATATTCTTGTACACAGGGAGCAGTATTATACTAGTTATAGTCATGTACATAGGGAGCAGTATTACAGTAGTTATATTCTTGTACATAGGGGGCAGTATTATACTAGTTATAGTCATGTACATAGGGGGCAGTATTATAGTAGTTATATTCTTGTACATAGCGGCAGTATTATAGTAGTTATATTCTTGTACATAGGGGGCAGTATTATATTAGTTATATTCTTGTACATAGGGGGCAGTATTATAGTAGTTATATTCTTGTACACAGGGAGCAGTATTATACTAGTTATAGTCATGTACATAGGGAGCAGTATTATATTAGTTATATTCTTGTACATAGGGGGCAGTATTATAGTAGTTTTATTCTTGTACATTGGTGGCAGTATTATAGTAGTTATATTCTTGTACATAGGAGCAGTATTATAGTAGTTATATTCTTGTACATAGGGGGCAGTACTATAGTAGTTATATTCTTGAACATAGGAGTCAGTATTATAGTAGTTATATTCTTGTACATAGGGGGCAGTATTATAGTAGTTATATTCTTGTACATAGGGGGCAGTATTATAGTAGTTTTATTCTTGTCCATAAGGGGCAGTATTATAGTATTTATATTCTTGTATATAGGGGGCAGTATTATAGTAGTTATATTCTTGTACATAGGAGGCAGTATTATAGTAGTTATTTTCTTGTACATAGGGGGCAGTATTATAGTAGTTATATTCTTGTACATAGGGAGCAGTATTATAGTAGTTATATTCTTGTATATAGGGGGCAGTATTATAGTAGTTATATTCTTGTACATAGGAGGCAGTATTATAGTAGTTATATTCTTGTACACAGGGGACAGTATTATAGTAGTTATATTCTTGTATATAGGAGGCAGTATTATAGTAGTTATATTCTTGTACATTGGTGGCAGTATTATAGTAGTTTTATTCTTGTATATAGGAGGCAGTATTATAGTAGTTATATTCTTGTATATAGGAGGCAGTATTATAGTAGTTATATTCTTGTACATTGGTGGCAGTATTATAGTAGTTTTATTCTTGTACATAGGGGGCAGTATTATAGTAGTTATATTCTTGTACATAGGGGGCAATATTATAGTAGTTATATTCTTGTACATAGGGGGCAGTATTATAGTAGTTATTTTCTTGTACATAGGGGGCAGTATTATAGTAGTTATATTCTTGTACATAGGGGGCAGTATTATAGTAGTTATATTCTTGTACATAAGGAACAGTATTATAGTAGTTATATTCTTGTACATAGGAGGCAGTATTATAGTAGTTATATTCTTGTACATAGTGGGCAGTATTATAGTAGTTATATTCTTGTATATAGGGGCAGTATTATAGTAGTTATATTCTTGTACATAGGAGGCAGTATTATAGTAGTTATATTCTTGTACATAGGAGGCAGTATTATAGTAGTTATATTCTTGTACATAGTGCGCAGTATTATAGTAGTTATATTCTTGTACATAGGGGGCAGTATTATAGTAGTTATATTCCTGTGCATAGGAGGCAGTATTATAGTAGTTATATTCTTGTACATAGTGGGCAGTATTATAGTAGTTATATTCTTGTACATAGGGGACAGTATTATAGTAGTTATAGTCATGCACATAAGGGGCAGTATTATAGTAGTTATATTCTTGTACATAGGAGGCAGTATTATAGTAGTTATATTCTTGTACATAGTGCGCAGTATTATAGTAGTTATATTCTTGTACATAGGAGGGCAGTATTATAGTAGTTACAGTCTTGTACATAGGAGGCATTATTATAGTAGTTATATTCTTGTACATAGGGGCAGTATTATAGTAGTTATATTCTTGTACATAGGGGGCAGTATTATAGTAGTTATATTCCTGTGCATAGGAGACAGTATTATAGTAGTTATATTCTTGTACATAGTGGGCAGTATTATAGTAGTTATATTCTTGTACATAGTGGGCAGTATTATAGTAGTTATATTCTTGTACATAGGGGGCAGTATTATAGTAGTTATATTCTTATACATAGGAGGCAGTATTATAGTAGTTATATTCTTATACATAGGAGGCAGTATTATAGTAGTTATATTCTTATACATAGGAGGCAGTATTATAGTAGTTATATTCTTGTACATAGGGGGCAGTATTATAGTAGTTATAGTCTTGTATATAGGGGACAGTATTATAGTAGTTATAGTCATGCACATAAGGGGCAGTATTATAGTAGTTATATTCTTGTACATAGGAGGCAGTATTATAGTAGTTATATTCTTGTACATAGGAGGCAGTATTATAGTAGTTATAGTCTTGTAGATAGGGGCCAGTATTATAGTAGTTATAGTCTTGTAGATATGGGGAAGTATTATACTAGTTATAGTCATGTACATAGGGGTCAGTATTATAGTAGTTATATACTTCTACATAGGGGGCAGTATTATAGTAGTTATATTCTTGTACACAGGGAGCAGTATTATACTAGTTATAGTCATGTACATAGGGAGCAGTATTACAGTAGTTATATTCTTGTACATAAGGGGCAGTATTATAGTAGTTATATTCTTGTACATAGGAGCAGTATTATAGTAGTTATATTCTTGTACATTGGGGGCAGTATTATAGTAGTTATATTCTTGTACATAGGGGGCAGTATTATAGTAGATATATTCTTGTACATAGGGGGCAGTATTATAGTAGTTATATTCTTGTACATAGGAGGGCAGTATTATAGTAGTTACAGTCTTGTACATAGGGGGCAGTATTATAGTAGTTATATTCTTGTACATAGGGGGCAGTATTATAGTAGTTATATTCTTGTACATAGGGGGCAGTATTATAGTAGTTATATTCTTGTACATAGGAGCAGTAATATAGTAGTTATATTCTTGTACATAGGAGGCAGTATTATAGTAGTTATATTCTTGTACATAGGGGGCAGTATTATAGTAGTTATATTCTTGTACATAGGGGGCAGTATTATAGTAGTTATATTCTTGCACATATGGGGCAGTATTATAGTAGTGATAATCTTCTACATAGGGGGCAGTATTATAGTAGTTATATTCTTGTACATAGGAGCAGTATAATAGTATTCACATTCTTGTACATAGGGGGCAGTATTATAGTAGTTATATTCTTACACATAGGGGGCAGTATTATAGTAGTTATATTCTTACACATAGGGGGCAGTATTATAGTAGTTATATTCTTGTACATAGGGGGCAGTATTATAGTAGTTATATTCTTGTACATAGGAGCAGTAATATAGTAGTTATATTCTTGTACATAGGAGGCAGTATTATAGTAGTTATATTCTTGTACATAGGGGGCAGTATTATAGTAGTTATATTCTTGTACATAGGGGGCAGTATTATACTAGTTATATTCTTGTACAGGGGAGGCAGTATTATAGTAGTTATATTCTTGTACATAGGGGCAGTATTATAGTAGTTATATTCTTGTACATAGGGGGCAGTATTATAGTAGTTATATTCTTGTACATAGGAGCAGTATTATAGTAGTTATATTCTTGTACATAGGGGGCAGTATTATAGTAGTTACAGTCTTGTACATAGAGGGCAGTATTATAGTAGTTATATTCTTGTTCATAGGGGCAGTATTATAGTAAGTATAATCTTGTACATAGGGGGCAGTATTATAGTAGTTATATTCTTGTACATAGGGGGCAATAATATAGTAGTTATATTCTTACACCTAGGGGGCGGTATTATAGTAGTTATATTCTTGTACATAGGGGGCAGTATTATAGTAGATATATTCTTGTACATTAGGGGGCAGTATTATAGTATTTACAGTCTTGTACAAAGGAGGCAGTATTATAGTAGTTATATTCTTGTACATAGAGGGCAGTATTATAGTAGTTATATTCTTGTACATAGGGAGCAGTATTATAGTAGTTATATTCTTGTCCATATGGGCAGTATTATAGTAGTTATATTCATGTACATAGGGGTCAGTATTATAGTAGTTATATTCTTGTACATAGGAGGCAGTATTATAGTAGTTATATTCTTGTACATAGGAGCAGTATAATAGTATTCACATTCTTGTACATAGGGGGCAGTATTATAGTAGTTATATTTTTACACATAGGGGGCAGTATTATAGTAGTTATATTCTTACACATAGGGGGCAGTATTATAGTAGTTATATTCTTAGACATAGGGGGCAGTATTATAGTAGTTACAGTCTTGCACATAGGGGCAGTATTATAGTAGTTACAGTCTTGTACATAGAGGGCAGTATTATAGTAGTTATATTCTTGTTCATAGGGGCAGTATTATAGTAAGTATAATCTTGTACATAGGGGGCAGTATTATAGTAGTTATATTCTTGTACATAGGGGGCAATAATATAGTAGTTATATTCTTACACCTAGGGGGCGGTATTATAGTAGTTATATTCTTGTACATAGGGGGCAGTATTATAGTAGATATATTCTTGTACATTAGGGGGCAGTATTATAGTATTTACAGTCTTGTACAAAGGAGGCAGTATTATAGTAGTTATATTCTTGTACATAGAGGGCAGTATTATAGTAGTTATATTCTTGTACATAGGGAGCAGTATTATAGTAGTTATATTCTTGTACATAGGGGGCAGTATTATAGTAGTTATATTCTTGTACATAGGAGGCAGTATTATAGTAGTTATATTCTTGTACATAGGGGCAGTATTATAGTAGTTATATTCTTGTACATAGGGGCAGTATTATAGTAGTTATATTCTTGTACATATGGGGCAGTATTATAGTAGTTATATTCTTGTATATAGAGGGCAGTATTATAGTAGATATATTCTTGTACATAGGAGGCAGTATTATAGTAGTTATATTCTTGTACATAGGAGGCAGTATTATAGTAGTTATATTCTTGTACATAGGGGCAGTATTATAGTAGCTATATTCTTGTACATATGGGGCAGTATTATAGTAGTTATATTCTTGTATATAGAGGGCAGTATTATAGTAGATATATTCTTGTACATAGGAGGCAGTATTATAGTAGTTATATTCTTGTACATAGGAGGCAGTATTATAGTAGTTCTATTCTTGTACATAGGGGGCAGTATTATAGTAGTTATATTCTTGTACATAGGGGGCAGCATTATAGTAGTTATATTCTTGTACATAGGGGGCAGTATTATAGTAGTTATATTCTTGTACATAGGGGGCAGTATTATAGTAGTTATATTCTTGTACATAGAGGGCAGTATTATAGTAGTTATATTCTTGTACATAGGGAGCAGTATTATAGTAGTTATATTCTTGTCCATATGGGCAGTATTATAGTAGTTATATTCATGTACATAGGGGTCAGTATTATAGTAGTTATATTCTTGTACATAGGAGGCAGTATTATAGTAGTTATATTCTTGTACATAGGAGCAGTATAATAGTATTCACATTCTTGTACATAGGGGGCAGTATTATAGTAGTTATATTCTTACACATAGGGGGCAGTATTATAGTAGTTATATTCTTACACATAGGGGGCAGTATTATAGTAGTTATATTCTTAGACATAGGGGGCAGTATTATAGTAGTTACAGTCTTGCACATAGGGGCAGTATTATAGTAGTTACAGTCTTGTACATAGAGGGCAGTATTATAGTAGTTATATTCTTGTTCATAGGGGCAGTATTATAGTAAGTATAATCTTGTACATAGGGGGCAGTATTATAGTAGTTATATTCTTGTACATAGGGGGCAATAATATAGTAGTTATATTCTTACACCTAGGGGGCGGTATTATAGTAGTTATATTCTTGTACATAGGGGGCAGTATTATAGTAGATATATTCTTGTACATTAGGGGGCAGTATTATAGTATTTACAGTCTTGTACAAAGGAGGCAGTATTATAGTAGTTATATTCTTGTACATAGAGGGCAGTATTATAGTAGTTATATTCTTGTACATAGGGGGCAGTATTATAGTAGTTATATTCTTGTACATAGGAGGCAGTATTATAGTAGTTATATTCTTGTACATAGGGGCAGTATTATAGTAGTTATATTCTTGTACATAGGGGCAGTATTATAGTAGTTATATTCTTGTACATATGGGGCAGTATTATAGTAGTTATATTCTTGTATATAGAGGGCAGTATTATAGTAGATATATTCTTGTACATAGGAGGCAGTATTATAGTAGTTATATTCTTGTACATAGGGGCAGTATTATAGTAGCTATATTCTTGTACATATGGGGCAGTATTATAGTAGTTATATTCTTGTATATAGAGGGCAGTATTATAGTAGATATATTCTTGTACATAGGAGGCAGTATTATAGTAGTTATATTCTTGTACATAGGAGGCAGTATTATAGTAGTTCTATTCTTGTACATAGGGGGCAGTATTATAGTAGTTATATTCTTGTACATAGGGGGCAGCATTATAGTAGTTATATTCTTGTACATAGGGGGCAGTATTATAGTAGTTATATTCTTGTACATAGGGGGCAGTATTATAGTAGTTATATTCATGTACATAGGAGGCAGTATTATAGTAGTTATATTCTTGTATATAGGGGCAGTATTATAGTAGTTATATTCTTGTACATAGGAGCAGTATTATAGTAGTTATATTCTAGTACATAGGAGGTAGTATTATAGTAGTTATATTCTTGTACATAGGGGGCAGTATTATAGTAGTTATATTCTTGTACATAGGGGGCAGTATTATAGTAGTTATATTCTTGTACATGGAGCAGTATTATAGTAGTTATATTCTTGTACATAGGGGGCAGTATTATAGTAGTTATATTCTTGTACATAGGGGGCAGTATTATAGTAGTTATATTCTTGTACATAGGGGGCAGTATTATAGTAGTTATATTCTTGTACATAGGGGGCAGTATTATAGTAGTTATATTCTTGTATATAGGAGGCAGTATTATAGTAGTTATATTCTTGTACATAGGGGGCAGTATTATAGTAGTTATATTCTTGTATATAGGGGGCAGTATTATAGTAGTTATATTCTTGTACATAGGGGGCAGTATTATAGTAGTTATATTCATGTACATGGGGGCAGTATTATAATAGTTATATTTTTGTACAAACTTCTTACCTTGAACCTGAAGATTTAGGACAATCTCTTCCGATCCCCAAGTGTTTGAGGCAGAACAACTGTAATAGCCGGAATCCTCTGCTTTCACTGTGCGGATGATAAAGCTTCCATTGCTATAGACGCTTCTTCGCCCATCATTCGTTACTAGACTGGGTGTCCCGTTACTACCTCACAGGAAACAAAAATCATAAATTAAAGGAATTACAATCAAAATCCTTTGGGGCGGAGGAGTCACACGGAATCTCTTTGCTTTTTACCCACCTAACAATAGTGGCATTGAGCACATGTTGGGGAGCGGTGCCATCTGCGGTCACCTCCAAGCTATATCTAACATTCAGACATTACATTGTTTCATGACTCTTAATTGTATGAAACTCATATACGCAGGATGCTTTTACTTGCATGATGGAGTTCTCTGCTTGGAACCACACGTTTATGGAGACCCCATAGTAAAGAGTAAAATGGTGCCCCTTCTGGTACATGTGAAGCCCACCATACATCTAACCAGCTGTCATAGGAGAAGTTGAGTTTTGCTTGTCCTCTATTCCACATGTTTGCATTACCACCAAAGACCTTTATTGCTGATCGTTGGGGTCTGACTGTCGGACCCCAGTATTCCTAAGAACAGCTCCTCTGAATGCCCCATGTGAATGGTTTAGTGGTCGGCATGTTTGAACATGGCTCCATTTACTTCTCTGGGACAGTTGGAGGTGGATTTGCTCAGCAATCTCCTTCATCCCATAGAATTGAATGGAGAGGTGGTTTCACATGGCTGATGCAGTCATCACGGGAGTTATTCCTGTTGGGATTGTTAAGGGTCCAAACAGTGAGACCCCCAAGGATCAAACACGTATCTCCTAGGCACTGAATGGAGGTGGAGCTGACTGGAGATCCCACACATTCATAGGTGAGCGACCGCCTCTTTAAACGGCTCGACAGTTGCTTCATTTATGGGTGAGCTAAGAACCAAGCTACTCCGCCAAGTGAAGGATTCTTGCTTATTGCACTGTCAGGTCCATGCTTACGTGGAATGACAGTCACCCATGATCACTTGTTGGGGCGACAGTCACCCATGATCACTTGTTGGGGCGACAGTCACCCATGATCACTTGTTGGGGCGACAGTCACCCATGATCACTTGTTGGGGCGACAGTCACCCATGATCACTTGTTGGGGCGACAGTCACCCATGATCACTTGTTGGGGTGACAGTCACCCATGATCACTTGTTGGGGCGACAGTCACCCATGATCACTTGTCATTACGAAAAGAGAGGGAATTCAAGGATTTCATCCCTGGCCGGCGGCAACAGCTCCCGTTTAACCTCTTTCAGACGGATGGTTTTCATCTTCCCATTGTCCTTTTTTAGTCCGCACCTTCCAGGCGCCAGAGCAGATTCATGTTTACCTTCTGCTGCGGGACGACTTGTATGTTTAGTGGCTCAGTTAAATGTACATATAATGTATCAAAATGGAATGGAAACAAAGCTGCCCATTAGCTTCATGGGGTTTTGTTTTTAGAGCTCTGGGCAGAAGAGCTGGCACTCGCTCCCAGCCGGCCACTCAGCAAGAGGCAACATTTATATCGTCTTGTTTTTTAATGTTTTACCAGCTTTTCTTCAAAAAAATGTATTCCTTTTCTGTATTCTGAGGGATGGCTCTCACTTCCCCGTCAGCGGGGGCGGTGTGTTTGCAGGACAGACCGCGGTTTCATTGCCAACATCTAGCGCTACAGACCGCTCTGCGATCACTTTTTATTCCATCTATCTGGGAGACGAGTTTACCAAAAAAATGCTATTTTTTTTCTGGGTAAATAACGTGATATTTTTCCCTGTGATGGGATTACAGGAAGCGAGCGGCCAGGCTGCGCTGTAATGCGCACCGACAGCTGTGAGGACGGGGACTCTATCTGACCGGAATAGCCCGCTCTTAGGCTTGACGAAAAACGCCTGGCTCTCTGATCATGTTGACCAGTGGACAGAAGTAGCCTCCATCTCACTGCGTAACCACTGCTTAGATGCCACGGATGCTACTGGCCTTGACATCTACAGGGTTAAACGTCTATGATCCGGCCACGACAGGCAGGTGTAAGCTGGATAATCCACTGTGTGTGGAAGCCGGCTCTATGCGCTCCCTTGTGGCTGCCGCAGTACTGTCACAAAGGTCTGATGAAATCTTGTGTGAGCCCCGCCATCAGCGCTGTAGCCTCATCCAGGATCAGTAGTCACCATCTTGTCACGGAGCGCTGCACCTCCATACTTGGATCCTTGGATGATTCGTTACAATCTTACTTGCTGATGATGTAGGACCTGCGGAGAGAGGGGTCCCTGCAAGGACTCTCAGTGAGAGTCGTGGCCCATCACACCGGGAGCCCATCGCAGCCGCATTTACTGCCTCTTGACTTAACAGAGGTATGGGTTTTTTCCTTTGCCCTCCGGCGCACTTGGCCTCACATCCGACAACCTATGGTTATCCGTGCCCTACAGACGGCCCACACATTGACATGCACTGGTGATCCAGACAAGAATAGGACATGTGATGAGATGGCAGCGCGCTTTGCCCCGCGGGCTGCGGTGGGTCCGTGTGCTGTCTAGGAATTAACACGGGAGCAGACACGCCAGTATGCCAGAGGCGCGTTCACACCACAAGAGTACAGCCTGCAGATCTTCTCTCATCGCAAGTTACATTTACTGCAAGAGCAAAATTACACTGAAGAGTTTGTAATCCGCTCATCTTCCAGCAGGTGGCGCAACGTCCATCTGCAGATGACCAAGTAAATGCTGCCCATTAAGATGCCAGCCAGCAGGCAAGGGTTAAAACAAGCGATAATTTGTTTCTTCTGCAGCTCCTCCTGAAATGTTCATTACATCTTAGAAGGAGATAAAGAGTCATGACTCTGCAGAACCTCTTCCAGCTATATGCCATATGCCGCTCATCCATCATATCTGCTGCGCTCCAGCAGATGAATGGCGCCATCTGTCCTCATGCCGCAGCTGCCTTAAAGGAGACAGACGCTGAAGTAACGCGGCATCACTGACACCACGTCTGCAGCAGCTCATTGTGCAGATTTCTTGGGGGATGGGGGGATTCCCTTTTTCCTTACTCTTGTATAAACCCTGCCAGAGACCTTTTTTAATAGTAGATTGCCCCCCATGCTGCCCACGTTGGTGAAGACATCCCCCTTGTCGTCACATGTTGTGTGAGGTCAGGCATGGCCCAGGCACCACCATTCAGTGCTCTACATAGGAGTCCTTATTGGGGCACACAGGTTGCACTCTACTGGCTGCAGCACTAACGAGTGTAAACAGGCAACCGATGGGAACATCTCCAGCCGCCTCTCGTGTGCTCCTTGCTCTTAGTTCTTGGCAGAGTGCCTATCTCTTGGACACGGTGGACAGCCGTTACAAAGAGCGTCTCTGCCTCTGGAGGACTTGCCCGGTATTACATGGACAACTCCTTGATGGACTCTCTAGAGGTGCTTGTTGGCAGGTATCCCCAAGGGTTACAGTCGATCGCTGGGGTAACTTTCTCATCAGCTTATTTCCCAGGGAACCTTCTAAGCCTATGCTGCACCCTACGAAGATGTCCATCAAACCCTCGGGACTCCTGCACTGATCCCACCAGCAGGACTGGCAGCCGACCGATCTCTTGCCCTCTATGTAATGTATCTGTGAATACACAAAGTTACCAGCACTTCTGATACTACTGTGATATCCATGGGACCCCTAGCGATACTTCTACCGGTTTGGTCTGGGGTGAGGTGGAATCTGCTTTTGCACATTTGGTTGCTGGTTACCTTTCTTTCATCCATTTGATTGTAGGGGAAGGGTCTCCGACGGCTTTGCAGGGAAGGACGATATCCCTCATCCATGGGGTGGTCACAGTGCCGCTGAAGGTTAAAATTCGAGCAGGAGCTATGGAGGAAAATAGGACGTTAATGCTGCTGTTGTTTTATGGCCTCTTCTACAGTTTGCATTCATACAGGGAGACCAAGGGGAAGGGTGGGGGTGGGGGGGGGGCTACAATGGTGGAGACACACCGCGGCCCCCTACAATGGTGGACACACACCTCACCCCCCCTATAATGGTGGAGACACACCGCGTGCCGCTTACAATGGTGGAGACACACCGCGTGCCGCTTACAATGGTGGAGACACACCCACCCCCACTACAATGGTGGAGACACACCTCGCCCCCCCCCCCCCTACAATGGTGGAGACACACCTCGCCCCACCTACAATGGTGGAGACACACCTCGCCCCCCCTACAATGGTGGAGACACACCTTGCCCCCCCTACAATGGTGGAGACACACCTCGCCCCCCCCTACAATGGTTGAGACACACCACAGCCGCCTACAATGGTGGAGACACACCACAGCCGCCTACAATGGTGGAGACACACTGCAGCCGCCTACAATGGTGGAGACACACTGCAGCCGCCTACAATGGTGGAGACACACTGCAGCCGCCTACAATAGTGGAGACACACCGTGGCCCCCTACAATGGTGGAGACACACCGCGGCCCCTGCAATGGTGGAGATACACCGTGGCCACCTATTATGGTGGAGACACACCACGCGTCGCCTACAATGGTGGAGACACACTGCAGCTGCCTACAATAGTGGAGACACACCGCGGCACCCTACAATGGTGGAGACACACCGCGGTCCCCTACAATGGTGGAGACACACCGCGTGCCGCCTACAATGGTGGAGACACACCGCGGCCCCCTACAATGGTGGAGACACACCGTGCGCCGCCTACAATTGTGGAGACACATTAGGCCCCCTCTACAAAGGTGGAGACACTCTGCTCCCCCCCCTACAATGGTGGAGACACACTGCGTGCCCCCTAGAATGGTGGACACACACCACACCCACCCTACAATGGTGGAGACACACCGCACGCCCCCTACAATGGTGGAGACACCGCGCCATCTACAATGGTGGAGACTCACCGCGGCCCCCTACTTTGGTGGAGACACACTGCACCCACCATACAATGGTGGAGACACAACGCACCCACCATACAATGGTGGAGACACAACGCACCCACCATACAATGGTGGAGACACAACGCACCCACCATACAATGGTGGAGACACAACGCACCCACCATACAATGGTGGAGACACAACGCACCCACCATACAATGGTGGAGACACAACGCACCCACCATACAATGGTGGAGACACACCGCACCCACCATACAATGGTGGAGACACACCGCACCCACCATACAATGGTGGAGACACAACGCACCCACCATACAATGGTGGAGACACAACGCACCCACCATACAATGGTGGAGACACACCACGCACCCCCTACAATGGTGGAGATACACCGCGGTCCCCTACAATGGTGGATACACACGGCGGCCGCCTACAATGGTGGAGACACACCGCAGCCCCCTACAATGGTGGAGACACACCGCGCCCCCCTACAATGGTGGAAACACAACGCGGCCCCCTACAATGGTGGAGACACACCGCGGCCCCCTGCAATGGTGGAGACACACCGCGGCCCCCTACAATGGTGGAGACACACCGCGGCCCCCTACAATGGTGGAAACACATCGCACCCACCATACAATAGTGGAGACAAACCGCACACCCCCTACAATGGAGGAGACACACCGCGCACCCCCTACAATGGTGGAGACACACCGCGCACCCCCTACACTGGTGGAGACACACCGTGCACCCCCTACAATGGTGAAGACACACCGCGCACCCCCTACAATGGTGGAGACACACCGCGCACCCCCTACAATGGTGTAGACACACCGCACACCCCGTACAATGGTGGAGACACACTGCAGCCGCCTACAATGGTGGAGACACACTGCAGCCGCCTACAATGGTGAAGACACACCGTGGCCCCCTACAATGGTGGAGACACACCGCGGCCCCTGCAATGGTGGAGATACACCGTGGCCACCTACTATGGTGGAGACACACCACGCGTCGCCTACAATGGTGGAGACACACCGCGTGCCGCCTACAATGGTGGAGACACACCGCGCACCCCTTACAATAGTGGAGACTCACCTCGCCCTACCTACAATGGTGGAGACACACCTCGCCCCCCCCCCCCTACAATGGTGGAGACACACCTCACCCCCCCTACAATGGTGGAGACACACCACAGCCGCCTACAATGGTGGAGACACACTGCAGCCGCCTACAATGGTGGAGACACACTGCAGCCGCCTACAATGGTGGAGACACACTGCAGCCGCCTACAATAGTGGAGACACACCGTGGCCCCCTACAATGGTGGAGACACACCGCGGCCCCTGCAATGGTGGAGATACACCGTGGCCACCTATTATGGTGGAGACACACCACGCGTCGCCTACAATGGTGGAGACACACTGCAGCTGCCTACAATAGTGGAGACACACCGCGGCACCCTACAATGGTGGAGACACACCGCGGTCCCCTACAATGGTGGAGACACACCGCGGTCCCCTACAATGGTGGAGACACACCGCGTGCCGCCTACAATGGTGGAGACACACCGCGGCCCCCTACAATGGTGGAGACACACCGTGCGCCGCCTACAATTGTGGAGACACATTAGGCCCCCTCTACAAAGGTGGAGACACTCTGCTCCCCCCCCTACAATGGTGGAGACACACTGCGTGCCCCCTAGAATGGTGGACACACACCACACCCACCCTACAATGGTGGAGACACACCGCACGCCCCCTACAATGGTGGAGACACCGCGCCATCTACAATGGTGGAGACTCACCGCGGCCCCCTACTTTGGTGGAGACACACTGCACCCACCATACAATGGTGGAGACACAACGCACCCACCATACAATGGTGGAGACACAACGCACCCACCATACAATGGTGGAGACACAACGCACCCACCATACAATGGTGGAGACACAACGCACCCACCATACAATGGTGGAGACACAACGCACCCACCATACAATGGTGGAGACACAACGCACCCACCATACAATGGTGGAGACACACCGCACCCACCATACAATGGTGGAGACACAACGCACCCACCATACAATGGTGGAGACACAACGCACCCACCATACAATGGTGGAGACACAACGCACCCACCATACAATGGTGGAGACACACCACGCACCCCCTACAATGGTGGAGATACACCGCGGTCCCCTACAATGGTGGATACACACGGCGGCCGCCTACAATGGTGGAGACACACCGCAGCCCCCTACAATGGTGGAGACACACCGCGCCCCCCTACAATGGTGGAAACACACTGCGGCCCCCTACAATGGTGGAGACACACCGCGGCCCCCTGCAATGGTGGAGACACACCGCGTCCCCCTACAATGGTGGAGACACACCGCGCACCCCCTACAATGGTGGAGACACACCGCGCACCCCCTACACTGGTGGAGACACACCGTGCACCCCCTACAATGGTGAAGACACACCGCGCACCCCCAACAATGGTGGAGACACACCGCGCACCCCCTACAATGGTGTAGACACACCGCGCACCCCGTACAATGGTGGAGACACACCGCGCACCCCGTACAATGGTGGAGACACACCGTGCACCCCTTACAATAGTGGAGACACACCTCGCCCTACCTACAATGGTGGAGACACACCTCGCCCCCCCCCCCCCCCCTACAATGGTGGAGACACACCTCACCCCCCCTACAATGGTGGAGACACACCGCAGCCGCCTACAATGGTGGAGACACACCGCAGCCGCCTACAATGGTGGAGACACACTGCAGCCGCCTACAATGGTGGAGACACACCGCAGCCGCCTACAATGGTGGAGACACACCGTGGCCCCCTACAATGGTGGAGACACACCGCGGCCCCTGCAATGGTGGAGATACACCTTGGCCACCTACTATGGTGGAGACACACCACGCGTCGCCTACAATGGTGGAGACACACTACAGCTGCCTACAATAGTGGAGACACACCGCGGCACCCTACAATGGTGGAGACACACCGCGGCCCCCTACAATGGTGGAGACACACCGCGTGCCGCCTACAATGGTGGAGACACACCGCGGCCCCCTACAATGGTGGAGACACACCGCGGCCCCCTACAATGGTGGAGACACACCGTGCGCCGCCTACAATTGTGGAGACACATTAGGCCCCCTCTACAAAGGTGGAGACACTCTGCTCCCCCCCCCTACAATGGTGGAGACACACCGCACGCCCCCTACAATGGTGGAGACACCGCGCCATCTACAATGGTGGAGACTCACTGCGGCCCCCTACTTTGGTGGAGACACACTGCACCCACCATACAATGGTGGAGACACACCGCACCCACCATACAATGGTGGAGACACACCGCACCCACCATACAATGGTGGAGACACACCACACCCACCATACAATGGTGGAGACACAACGCACCCACCATACAATGGTGGAGACACAACGCACCCACCATACAATGGTGGAGACACAACGCACCCACCATACAATGGTGGAGACACACCACGCACCCCCTACAATGGTGGAGATACACCGCGGTCCCCTACAATGGTGGATACACACCGCGGCCGCCTACAATGGTGGAGACACACCGCAGCCCCCTACAATGGTGGAGACACACCGCGGCCCCCTACAATGGTGGAAACACACTGCGGCCCCCTACAATGGTGGAGACACACCGCGGCCCCCTGCAATGGTGGAGACACACCGCGGCCCCCTACAATGGTGGAGACACACCGCGCACCCCCTACAATGGTAAAGACACACCGCGCGCCCCCTACAATGGTGGAGACACACCGCACGCCCCCTACAAGGGTGGAGACACACCGCACGCCCCCTACAAGGGTGGAGACACACCGCACGCCCCCTACAAGGGTGGAGACACACCGCGGCCCCCTACAATGGTGGAGACACACCGAGGCCCCCTACAAGGGTGGAGACACACCGCGCACCCCCTACAATGGTGGAGATACACCATGGCCACCTACAATGGTGGAGACACACCGCAGCCGCCTACAATGGTGGAGACACACCGCAGCCGCCTACAATGGTGGAGACACACCGCACCCGCCTACAATGGTGGAGACACACCGCAGCCGCCTACAATGGTGGAGACACGACGCAGCCGCCTACAATGGTGGAGACACGACGCAGCCGCCTACAATGGTGGAGACACACCGCAGCCGCCTACAATGGTGGAGACACACCGCAGCCGCCTACAATGGTGGAGACACACCGCAGCCGCCTACAATGGTGGAGACACACCGCAGCCGCCTACAATGGTGGAGACACACCGCAGCCGCCTACAATGGTGGAGACACACTGCAGCCGCCTACAATGGTGGAGACACACCGTGGCCCCCTACAATGGTGGAGACACACCGCGGCTCCTGCAATGGTGGAGATACACCGTGGCCACCTACTATGGTGGAGACACACCACGCGTCGCCTACAATGGTGGAGACACACTGCAGCTGCCTACAATAGTGGAGACACACCGCGGCACCCTACAATGGTGGAGACACACCGCGGCTCCCTACAATGGTGGAGACACACCGCGGCCCCCTACAATGGTGGAGACACACCGCGGCTCCTGCAATGGTGGAGATACACCGTGGCCACCTACTATGGTGGAGACACACCACGCGTCGCCTACAATGGTGGAGACACACTGCAGCTGCCTACAATAGTGGAGACACACCGCGGCACCCTACAATGGTGGAGACACACCGCGGCCCCCTACAATGGTGGAGACACACCGCGTGCCGCCTACAATGGTGGAGACACACCGCGGGCCCCTTCAATGGTGGAGACACACCGCGCACCCCTTACAATAGTGGAGACACACCTCGCCCCCCTACCTACAATGGTGGAGACACACCTCGCCCCCCCCTACAATGGTGGAGACACACCTCGCCCCCCCTACAATGGTGGAGACACACCGCAGCCGCCAACAATGGTGGAGACACACCGCAGCCGCCTACAATGGTGGAGACACACTGCAGCCGCCTACAATGGTGGAGACACACTGCAGCCGCCTACAATGGTGAAGACACACCGTGGCCCCCTACAATGGTGGAGACACACCGCGGCCCCTGCAATGGTGGAGATACACCGTGGCCACCTACTATGGTGGAGACACACCACGCGTCGCCTACAATGGTGGAGACACACTGCAGCTGCCTACAATAGTGGAGACACACCGCGGCACCCTACAATGGTGGAGACACACCACGGCCCCCTACAATGGTGGAGACACACCGCGTGCCGCCTACAATGGTGGAGACACACCGCGGCCCCCTACAATGGTGGAGACACACCGTGCGCCGCCTACAATTGTGGAGACACATTAGACCCCCTCTACAAAGGTGGAGACACTCTGCTCCCCCCCCCTACAATGGTGGAGACACACTGCGTGCCCCCTAGAATGGTGGACACACACCACACCCACCCTACAATGGTGGAGACACACCGCGGCCCCCTACAATGGTGGAGACACACCGCGTACCGCCTACAATGGTGGAGACACACCGCGGGCCCCTACAATGGTGGAGACACACCGCGCACCCCTTACAATAGTGGAGACACACCTCGCCCTACCTACAATGGTGGAGACACACCTCGCCCCCCCCCTACAATGGTGGAGACACACCTCGCCCCCCCTACAATGGTGGAGACACACCGCAGCCGCCTACAATGGTGGAGACACACTGCAGCCGCCTACAATGGTGGAGACACACTGCAGCCGCCTACAATGGTGGAGACACACCGTGGCCCCCTACAATGGTGGAGACACACCGTGGCCCCTGCAATGGTGGAGATACACCGTGGCCACCTACTATGGTGGAGATACACCACGCGTCGCCTACAATGGTGGAGACACACTGCAGCTGCCTACAATAGTGGAGACACACCGCGGCACCCTACAATGGTGGAGACACACCGCGGCACCCTACAATGGTGGAGACACACCGCGGCCCCCTACAATGGTGGAGACACACCGCGTGCCGCCTACAATGGTGGAGACACACCGCGGCCCCCTACAATGGTGGAGACACACCGTGCGCCGCCTACAATTGTGGAGACACATTAGGCCCCCTCTACAAAGGTGGAGACACTCTGCTCCCCCCCCCCCTACAATGGTGGAGACACACCGCACGCCCCCTACAATGGTGGAGACACCGCGCCATCTACAATGGTGGAGACTCACTGCGGCCCCCTACTTTGGTGGAGACACACTGCACCCACCATACAATGGTGGAGACACACCGCACCCACCATACAATGGTGGAGACACACCGCACCCACCATACAATGGTGGAGACACACCGCACCCACCATACAATGGTGGAGACACACCGCACCCACCATACAATGGTGGAGACACAACGCACCCACCATACAATGGTGGAGACACAACGCACCCACCATACAATGGTGGAGACACAACGCACCCACCATACAATGGTGGAGACACAACGCACCCACCATACAATGGTGGAGACACACCACGCACCCCCTACAATGGTGGAGATACACCGCGGTCCCCTACAATGGTGGATACACACCGCGGCCGCCTACAATGGTGGAGACACACCGCAGCCCCCTACAATGGTGGAGACACACCGCGGCCCCCTGCAATGGTGGAGACACACCGCGGCCCCCTACAATGGTGGAGACACACCGCGGCCCCCTACAATGGTGGAGACACACCGCGCGCCCCCTACAATGGTAAAGACACACCGCGCGCCCCCTACAATGGTGGAGACACACCGCACGCCCCCTACAAGGGTGGAGACACACCGCACGCCCCCTACAAGGGTGGAGACACACCGCACGCCCCCTACAAGGGTGGAGACACACCGCACGCCCCCTACAAGGGTGGAGACACACCGCGGCCCCCTACAATGGTGGAGACACACCGAGGCCCCCTACAAGGGTGGAGACACACCGCGCACCCCCTACAATGGTGGAGATACACCATGGCCACCTACAATGGTGGAGACACACCGCAGCCGCCTACAATGGTGGAGACACACCGCAGCCGCCTACAATGGTGGAGACACACCGCACGCCCCCTACAAGGGTGGAGACACACCGCACGCCCCCTACAATGGTGGAGACACACCGCGCACCCCCTACAATGGTGTAGACACACCGCGCACCCCGTACAATGGTGGAGACACACCGCGCACCCCGTACAATGGTGGAGACACACCGTGCACCCCTTACAATAGTGGAGACACACCTCGCCCTACCTACAATGGTGGAGACACACCTCGCCCCCCCCCCCTACAATGGTGGAGACACACCTCGCCCCCCCTACAATGGTGGAGACACACCGCAGCCGCCTACAATGGTGGAGACACACCGCAGCCGCCTACAATGGTGGAGACACACTGCAGCCGCCTACAATGGTGGAGACACACTGCAGCCGCCTACAATGGTGGAGACACACCGTGGCCCCCTACAATGGTGGAGACACACCGCGGCCCCTGCAATGGTGGAGATACACCTTGGCCACCTACTATGGTGGAGACACACCACGCGTCGCCTACAATGGTGGAGACACACTACAGCTGCCTACAATAGTGGAGACACACCGCGGCACCCTACAATGGTGGAGACACACCGCGGCCCCCTACAATGGTGGAGACACACCGCGTGCCGCCTACAATGGTGGAGACACACCGCGGCCCCCTACAATGGTGGAGACACACCGCGGCCCCCTACAATGGTGGAGACACACCGTGCGCCGCCTACAATTGTGGAGACACATTAGGCCCCCTCTACAAAGGTGGAGACACTCTGCTCCCCCCCCTACAATGGTGGAGACACACCGCACGCCCCCTACAATGGTGGAGACACCGCGCCATCTACAATGGTGGAGACTCACTGCGGCCCCCTACTTTGGTGGAGACACACTGCACCCACCATACAATGGTGGAGACACACCGCACCCACCATACAATGGTGGAGACACACCGCACCCACCATACAATGGTGGAGACACACCGCACCCACCATACAATGGTGGAGACACAACGCACCCACCATACAATGGTGGAGACACAACGCACCCACCATACAATGGTGGAGACACACCGCAGCCCCCTACAATGGTGGAGACACACCGCGGCCCCCTACAATGGTGGAAACACACTGCGGCCCCCTACAATGGTGGAGACACACCGCGGCCCCCTGCAATGGTGGAGACACACCGCGGCCCCCTACAATGGTGGAGACACACCGCGGCCCCCTACAATGGTGGAGACACACCGCGCGCCCCCCTACAATGGTAAAGACACACCGCGCGCCCCCTACAATGGTGGAGACACACCGCACGCCCCCTACAAGGGTGGAGACACACCGCACGCCCCCTACAAGGGTGAAGACACACCGCACGCCCCCTACAAGGGTGGAGACACACCGCGGCCCCCTACAATGGTGGAGACACACCGAGGCCCCCTACAAGGGTGGAGACACACCGCGCACCCCCTACAATGGTGGAGATACACCATGGCCACCTACAATGGTGGAGACACACCGCAGCCGCCTACAATGGTGGAGACACACCGCAGCCGCCTACAATGGTGGAGACACACCGCACCCGCCTACAATGGTGGAGACACACCGCAGCCGCCTACAATGGTGGAGACACGACGCAGCCGCCTACAATGGTGGAGACACACCGCAGCCGCCTACAATGGTGGAGACACACCGCAGCCGCCTACAATGGTGGAGACACACCGCAGCCGCCTACAATGGTGGAGACACACCGCAGCCGCCTACAATGGTGGAGACACACTGCAGCCGCCTACAATGGTGGAGACACACCGTGGCCCCCTACAATGGTGGAGACACACCGCGGCTCCTGCAATGGTGGAGATACACCGTGGCCACCTACTATGGTGGAGACACACCACGCGTCGCCTACAATGGTGGAGACACACTGCAGCTGCCTACAATAGTGGAGACACACCGCGGCACCCTACAATGGTGGAGACACACCGCGTGCCGCCTACAATGGTGGAGACACACCGCGGGCCCCTTCAATGGTGGAGACACACCGCGCACCCCTTACAATAGTGGAGACACACCTCGCCCCCCTACCTACAATGGTGGAGACACACCTCGCCCCCCCCCCTACAATGGTGGAGACACACCTCGCCCCCCCTACAATGGTGGAGACACACCGCAGCCGCCTACAATGGTGGAGACACACTGCAGCCGCCTACAATGGTGGAGACACACTGCAGCCGCCTACAATGGTGGAGACACACTGCAGCCGCCTACAATGGTGAAGACACACCGTGGCCCCCTACAATGGTGGAGACACACCGCGGCCCCTGCAATGGTGGAGATACACCGTGGCCACCTACTATGGTGGAGACACACCACGCGTCGCCTACAATGGTGGAGACACACTGCAGCTGCCTACAATAGTGGAGACACACCGCGGCACCCTACAATGGTGGAGACACACCACGGCCCCCTACAATGGTGGAGACACACCGCGTGCCGCCTACAATGGTGGAGACACACCGCGGCCCCCTACAATGGTGGAGACACACCGTGCGCCGCCTACAATTGTGGAGACACATTAGACCCCCTCTACAAAGGTTGGAGACACACTGCGTGCCCCCTAGAATGGTGGACACACACCACACCCACCCTACAATGGTGGAGACACACCGCGGCCCCCTACAATGGTGGAGACACACCGCGTACCGCCTACAATGGTGGAGACACACCGCGGGCCCCTACAATGGTGGAGACACACCGCGCACCCCTTACAATAGTGGAGACACACCTCGCCCTACCTACAATGGTGGAGACACACCTCGCCCCCCCCCTACAATGGTGGAGACACACCTCGCCCCCCCCCTACAATGGTGGAGACACACCGCAGCCGCCTACAATGGTGGAGACACACTGCAGCCGCCTACAATGGTGGAGACACACTGCAGCCGCCTACAATGGTGGAGACACACCGTGGCCCCCTACAATGGTGGAGACACACCGTGGCCCCTGCAATGGTGGAGATACACCGTGGCCACCTACTATGGTGGAGATACACCACGCGTCGCCTACAATGGTGGAGACACACTGCAGCTGCCTACAATAGTGGAGACACACCGCGGCACCCTACAATGGTGGAGACACACCGCGGCACCCTACAATGGTGGAGACACACCGCGGCCCCCTACAATGGTGGAGACACACCGCGTGCCGCCTACAATGGTGGAGACACACCGCGGCCCCCTACAATGGTGGAGACACACCGTGCGCCGCCTACAATTGTGGAGACACATTAGGCCCCCTCTACAAAGGTGGAGACACTCTGCTCCCCCCCCCCTACAATGGTGGAGACACACCGCACGCCCCCTACAATGGTGGAGACACCGCGCCATCTACAATGGTGGAGACTCACTGCGGCCCCCTACTTTGGTGGAGACACACTGCACCCACCATACAATGGTGGAGACACAGCGCACCCACCATACAATGGTGGAGACACACCGCACCCACCATACAATGGTGGAGACACAACGCACCCACCATACAATGGTGGAGACACAACGCACCCACCATACAATGGTGGAGACACACCACGCACCCACCATACAATGGTGGAGACACACCACGCACCCCCTACAATGGTGGAGATACACCGCGGTCCCCTACAATGGTGGATACACACCGCGGCCGCCTACAATGGTGGAGACACACCGCAGCCCCCTACAATGGTGGAGACACACCGCGGCCCCCTACAATGGTGGAAACACACTGCGGCCCCCTACAATGGTGGAGACACACCGCGGCCCCCTGCAATGGTGGAGACACACCGCGGCCCCCTACAATGGTGGAGACACACTGCGGCCCCCTACAATGGTGGAGACACACCGCGCACCCCCTACAATGGTAAAGACACACCGCGCGCCCCCTACAATGGTGGAGACACACCGCACGCCCCCTACAAGGGTGGAGACACACCGCACGCCCCCTACAAGGGTGGAGACACAAAGCACGCCCCCTACAAGGGTGGAGACACACCGCGGCCCCCTACAATGGTGGAGACACACCGAGGCCCCCTACAAGGGTGGAGACACACCGCGCACCCCCTACAATGGTGGAGATACACCATGGCCACCTACAATGGTGGAGACACACCGCAGCCGCCTACAATGGTGGAGACACACCGCAGCCGCCTACAATGGTGGAGACACACCGCACCCGCCTACAATGGTGGAGACACACCGCAGCCGCCTACAATGGTGGAGACACGACGCAGCCGCCTACAATGGTGGAGACACACCGCAGCCGCCTACAATGGTGGAGACACACCGCAGCCGCCTACAATGGTGGAGACACACCGCAGCCGCCTACAATGGTGGAGACACACCGCAGCCGCCTACAATGGTGGAGACACACTGCAGCCGCCTACAATGGTGGAGACACACCGTGGCCCCCTACAATGGTGGAGACACACCGCGGCTCCTGCAATGGTGGAGATACACCGTGGCCACCTACTATGGTGGAGACACACCACGCGTCGCCTACAATGGTGGAGACACACTGCAGCTGCCTACAATAGTGGAGACACACCTCGCCCCCCCTACAATGGTGGAGACACACCGCAGCCGCCTAAAATGGTGGAGACACACTGCAGCCGCCTACAATGGTGGAGACACACTGCAGCCGCCTACAATGGTGAAGACACACCGTGGCCCCCTACAATGGTGGAGACACACCGCGGCCCCCTGCAATGGTGGAGATACACCGTGGCCACCTACTATGGTGGAGACACACCACGCGTCGCCTACAATGGTGGAGACACACTGCAGCTGCCTACAATAGTGGAGGCACACCGCGGCACCCTACAATGGTGGAGACACACCACGGCCCCCTACAATGGTGGAGACACACCGCGTGCCGCCTACAATGGTGGAGACACACCGCGGCCCCCTACAATGGTGGAGACACACTGCGTGCCCCCTAGAATGGTGGACACGCACCACACCCACCCTACAATGGTGGAGACACACCGCGGCCCCCTACAATGGTGGAGACACACCGCGTACCGCCTACAATGGTGGAGACACACCGCGGGCCCCTACAATGGTGGAGACACACCGCGCACCCCTTACAATAGTGGAGACACACACCTCGCCCTACCTACAATGGTGAGACACACCCTCGCCCCCCCCCCTACAATGGTGGAGACACACCTCGCCCCCCCTACAATGGTGGAGACACACCGCAGCCGCCTACAATGGTGGAGACACACTGCAGCCGCCTACAATGGTGGAGACACACTGCAGCCGCCTACAATGGTGGAGACACACCGTGGCCCCCTACAATGGTGGAGACACACCGTGGCCCCTGCAATGGTGGAGATACACCGTGGCCACCTACTATGGTGGAGATACACCACGCGTCGCCTACAATGGTGGAGACACACTGCAGCTGCCTACAATAGTGGAGACACACCGCGGCACCCTACAATGGTGGGAGACACACCGCGGCACCCTACAATGGTGGAGACACACCGCGGCCCCCCTACAATGGTGGAGACACACCGCGTGCCGCCTACAATGGTGGAGACACACCGCGGCCCCCTACAATGGTGGAGACACACCGTGCGCCGCCTACAATTGTGGAGACACATTAGGCCCCCTCTACAAAGGTGGAGACACTCTGCTCCCCCCCTACAATGGTGGAGACACACTGCGTGCCCCCTAGAATGGTGGACACACACCACACACCCACCCAACAATGGTGGAGACACACCGCCGCGCGCCCCTACAATGGTGGAGACACCGCGCCATCTACAATGGTGGAGACTCACCGCGGCCCCCTACTTTGGTGGAGACACACTGCACCCACCATACAATGGTGGAGACACCGCGCCATCTACAATGGTGGAGAACTCACCGCGGCCCCCTACTTTGGTGGAGACACACTGCACCCACCATACAATGGTGGAGACACACCGCACTCACCATACAATGGTGGAGACACAACGCACCCACCATACAATGGTGGAGACACAACGCACCCACCATACAATGGTGGAGACACACCGCACCCACCATACAATGGTGTAGACACAACGCACCCACCATACAATGGTGGAGACACAACGCACCACCATACAATGGTGGAAGACACACCACGCACCCCCTACAATGGTGGAGATACACCGCGCACCCCCTACAATGGTGAAGACACACCCGCGCACCCCCCTACAATGGTGGAGACACACCGCGCACCCCCTACAATGGTGTAGACACACCGCGCACCCCGTACAATGGGTGGAGGACACACCGCGCACCCCCGTACAATGGTGGAGACACACCGCGCACACCCTTACAATAGTGGAGACACACCTCGCCCTACCTACAATGGTGGAGACACACCTCGCCCCCCCCCCCCCCTACAATGGTGGAGACACACCTCGCCCCCCCTACAATGGTGGAGACACACCTCGCCCCCCCTACAATGGTGGAGACACACCGCAGCCGCCTACAATGGTGGAGACACACACCGCAGCCGCCTACAATGGTGGAGACACACTGCAGCCTCCTACAATGGTGGAGACACACTGCAGCCGCCTACAATGGTGGAGAACACACCGTGGCCCCCTACAATGGTGGAGACACACCGCGGCCCCTGCAATGGTGGAGATACACCGTGGCCACCTACTATGGTGGAGACACACCACGCGTCGCCTACAATGGTGGAGACACACTGCAGCTGCCTACAATAGTGGAGACACACCGCGGCACCCTACAATGGTGGAGACACACCGCGTGCCACCTACATTGGTGGAGACACACCGTGCGCCGCCTACAATTGTGGAGACACATTAGGCCCCCTCTACAAAGGTGGAGACACTCTGCTCCCCCCCCCCCTACAATGGTGGAGACACACTGCGTGCCCCCCTAGAATGGTGGACACACACCACACCCACCATACAATGGTGGAGACACACCGCAGCCGCCTACAATGGTGGAGACACGCCGCAGCCGCCTACAATGGTGGAGACACGCCGCAGCCGCCTACAATGGTGGAGACACACACCGCAGCCGGCCTACAATGGTGGAGACACACCGCAGCCGCCTACAATGGTGGAGACACACTGCAGCCGCCTACAATGGTGGAGACACACCGTGGCCCCCTACAATGGTGGAGACACACCGCGGCTCCTGCAATGGTGGAGATACACCGTGGCCACCTACTATGGTGGAGACACACCACGCGTCGCCTACAATGGTGGAGACACACTGCAGCTGCCTACAATAGTGGAGACACACCGCGGCACCCTACAATGGTGGAGACACACCGCGGCACCCTACAATGGTGGAGACACACCGCGGCCCCCCTACAATGGTGGAGACACACCGCGGCTCCTGTAATGGTGGAGATACACCGTGGCCACCTACTATGGTGGAGACACACCACGCGTCGCCTACAATGGTGTGAGACACACTTGCAGCTGCCTACAATAGTGGAGACACACCGCGGCACCCTACAATGGTGGAGACACACCGCGGCACCCTACAATGGTGGAGACACACCGCGGCCCCCTACAATGGTGGAGACACACCGCGTGCCCCTTCAATGGTGGAGACACACCGCGCACCCCTTACAATAGTGGAGACACACCTCGCCCCCCTACCTACAATGGTGGAGACACACCTCGCCCCCCCCCCCTACAATGGTGGAGACACACCTCGCCCCCCCTACAATGGTGGAGACACACAGCAGCCGCCTACAATGGTGGAGACACACTGCAGCCGCCTACAATGGAATGGTGAAGACACACTGCAGCCGCCTACAATGGTGGAGACACACCGTGGCCCCCTACAATGGTGGAGACACACTGCGGCCCCTGCAATGGTGGAGATACACCGTGGCCACCTAATATGGTGGAGACACACCACGCGTCGCCTACAATGGTGGAGACACACTGCAGCTGCCTACAATAGTGGAGACACACCGCGGCACCCTACAATGGTGGAGACACACCACGGCCCCCTACAATGGTGGAGACACACCGCGTGCCGCCTACAATGGTGGAGACACACCGCGGCCCCCTACAATGGTGGAGACACTCTGCTCCCCCCCTACAATGGTGGAGACACACTGCGTGCCCCCTAGAATGGTGGACACACACCACACCCACCCTACAATGGTGGAGACACACCGCGGCCCCCTACAATGGTGGAGACACACCGCGTACCGCCTACAATGGTGGAGACACACCGCGGGCCCCTACAATGGTGGAGACGCACCGCGCACCCCTACAATGGTGGAGACACAACGCACCCACCATACAATGGTGGAGACACAACGCACCCACCATACAATGGTGGAGACACACCACGCACCCCCTACAATGGTGGAGATACACCGTGCACCCCCTACAATGGTGAAGACACACCGCGCACCTCCTACAATGGTGGAGACACACCGCGCACCCCCTACAATGGTGGAGACACACCGCGCACCCCCTACAATGGTGTAGACACACCGCGCACCCCGTACAATGGTGGAGACACACCGCGCACCCCGTACAATGGTGGAGACACACCGCGCACCCCTTACAATAGTGGAGACACACCTCGCCCTACCTACAATGGTGGAGACACACCTCGCCCCCCCCTACAATGGTGGAGACACACCTCGCCCCCCCTACAATGGTGGAGACACACCTCGCCCCCCCTACAATGGTGGAGACACACCGCAGCCGCCTACAATGTTGGAGACACACTGCAGCCTCCTACAATGGTGGAGACACACTGCAGCCGCCTACAATGGTGGAGACACACCGTGGCCCCCTACAATGGTGGAGACACACCGCGGCCCCTGCAATGGTGGAGATACACCGTGGCCACCTACTATGGTGGAGACACACCACGCGTCGCCTACAATGGTGGAGACACACTGCAGCTGCCTACAATAGTGGAGACACACCGCGGTACCCTACAATGGTGGAGACACACCGCGTGCCACCTACAATTGTGGAGACACACCGCGGCCCCCTACATTGGTGGAGACACCGTGCGCCGCCTACAATTGTGGAGACACATTAGGCCCCCTCTACAAAGGTGGAGACACTCTGCTCCCCCCCCTACAATGGTGGAGACACACCGCGTCCCCCTAGAATGGTGGACACACACCACACCCACCATACAATGGTGGAGACACACCGCACGCCCCCTACAATGGTGGAGACACCGCGCCATCTACAATGGTGGAGACACCGCGCCATCTACAATGGTGGAGACACACCGCACCCACCATACAATGGTGGAGACACAACGCACCCACCATATAATGGTGGAGACACAACGCACCCACCATACAATGGTGGAGACACACCGCACCCACCATACAATGGTGGAGACACACCGCACCCACCATACAATGGTGGAGACACACCGCACCCACCATACAATGGTGAAGACACACCGCGCACCCCCTACAATGGTGGAGACACACCGCGCACCCCCTACAATGGTGTAGACACACCGCGCACCCCGTACAATGGTGGAGACACACCGCGCACCCCGTACAATGGTGGAGACACACCGCGCACCGCTTACAATAGTGGAGACACACCTCGCCCTACCTACAATGGTGGAGACACACCTCGCCCCCCCCCCCCTACAATGGTGGAGACACACCTCGCCCCCCCTACAATGGTGGAGACACACCTCGCCCCCCCTACAATGGTGGAGACACACCGCAGCCGCCTACAATGGTGGAGACACACCGCAGCCGCCTACAATGGTGGAGACACACTTCAGCCTCCTACAATGGTGGAGACACACTGCAGCCGCCTACAATGGTGGAGACACACCGTGGCCCCCTACAATGGTGGAGACACACCGCGGCCCCTGCAATGGTGGAGATACACCGTGGCCACCTACTATGGTGGAGACACACCACGCGTCGCCTACAATGGTGGAGACACACTGCAGCTGCCTACAATAGTGGAGACACACCGCGGCACCCTACAATAGTGGAGACACACCGCGTGCCACCTACAATTGTGGAGACACACCGCGGCCCCCTACATTGGTGGAGACACACCGTGCGCCGCCTACAATTGTGGAGACACATTAGGCCCCCTCTACAAAGGTGGAGACACTCTGCTCCCCCCCCCCCCTACAATGGTGGAGACACACTGCGTGCCCCCTAGAATGGTGGACACACACCACACCCACCATACAATGGTGGAGACACACCGCAGCCGCCTACAATGGTGGAGACACGCCGCAGCCGCCTACAATGGTGGAGACACGCCGCAGCCGCCTACAATGGTGGAGACACACCGCAGCCGCCTACAATGGTGGAGACACACCGCAGCCGCCTACAATGGTGGAGACACACCGCAGCCGCCTACAATGGTGGAGACACACTGCAGCCGCCTACAATGCTGGAGACACACCGCGGCCCCCTACAATGGTGGAGACACACCGCGGCCCCCTACAATGGTGGAGACACACCGCGGCTCCTGTAATGGTGGAGATACACCGTGGCCACCTACTATGGTGGAGACACACCACGCGTCGCCTACAATGGTGGAGACACACTGCAGCTGCCTACAATAGTGGAGACACACCGCGGCACCCCTACAATGGTGGAGACACACCGCGGCACCCTACAATGGTGGAGACACACCGCGGCCCCCTACAATGGTGGAGACACACCGCGTGCCGCCAACAATGGTGGAGACACACCGCGGGCCCTTCAATGGTGGAGACACACCGCGCACCCCTTACAATAGTGGAGACACACCTCGCCCCCCTACCTACAATGGTGGAGACACACCTCGCCCCCCCCCCCCCTACAATGGTGGAGACACACCCTCGCCCCCCCCTACAATGGTAGAGACACACCGCAGCCGCCTACAATGGTGGAGACACACTGCAGCCGCCTACAATGGTGGAGACACACTGCAGCCGCCTACAATGGTGGAGACACACCGTGGCCCCCTACAATGGTGGAGACACACCGCGGGCCCCTGCAATGGTGGAGATACATCGTGGCCACCTAATATGGTGGAGACACACCACGCGTCGCCTACAATGGTGGAGACACACTGCAGCTGCCTACAATAGTGGAGACACACCGCGGCACCCTACAATGGTGGAGACACACCACGGCCCCCTACAATGGTTGGAGACACACCGCGTGCCGCCTACAATGGTGGAGACACACCGCGGCCCCCCTACAATGGTGGAGACACACCGTGCGCCGCCTACAATTGTGGAGACACATTAGGCCCCCTCTACAAAGGTGGAGACACTCTGCTCCCCCCCTACAATGGTGGAGACACACTGCGTGCCCCCTAGAATGCTGGACACACACCACACCCACCCTACAATGGTGGAGACACACCGCGGCGCCCTACAATGGTGGAGACACACCGCGTACCGCCTACAATGGTGGGAGACACACCGCGGGCCCCTACAATGGTGGAGACACACCGCGCACCCCTACAATGGTGGAGACACACCGCGCACCCCTACAATGGTGGAGACACAACGCACCCACCATACAATGGTGGAGACACAACGCACCCACCATACAATGGTGGAGACACACCACGCACCCCCTACAATGGTGGAGATACACCGTGCACCCCCTACAATGGTGAAGACACACCGCGCACCCCCTACAATGGTGGAGACACACCGCGCACCCCCTACAATGGTGTAGACACACCGCGCACCCCGTACAATGGTGGAGACACACCGCGCACCCCGTACAATGGTGGAGACACACCGCGCACCCCTTACAATAGTGGAGACACACCTCGCCCTACCTACAATGGTGGAGACACACCTCGCCCCCCCCCCCTACAATGGTGGAGACACACCTCGCCCCCCCTACAATGGTGGAGACACACCTCGCCCCCCCTACAATGGTGGAGACACACCGCAGCCGCCTACAATGTTGGAGACACACTGCAGCCTCCTACAATGGTGGAGACACACTGCAGCCGCCTACAATGGTGGAGACACACCGTGGCCCCCTACAATGGTGGAGACACACCGCGGCCCCTGCAATGGTGGAGATACACCGTGGCCACCTACTATGGTGGAGACACACCACGCGTCGCCTACAATGGTGGAGACACACTGCAGCTGCCTACAATAGTGGAGACACACCGCGGCACCCTACAATGGTGGAGACACACCGCGTGCCACCTACAATTGTGGAGACACACCGCGGCCCCCTACATTGGTGGAGACACACCGTGCGCCGCCTACAATTGTGGAGACACATTAGGCCCCCTCTACAAAGGTGGAGACATTCTGCTCCCCCCCCTACAATGGTGGAGACACACTGCGTGCCCCCTAGAATGGTGGACACACACCACACCCACCATACAATGGTGGAGACACACCGCACGCCCCCTACAATGGTGGAGACACCGCGCCATCTGCAATGGTGGAGACACCGCGCCATCTACAATGGTGGAGACTCACCGCGGCCCCCTACTTTGGTGGAGACACACCGCACCCACCATACAATGGTGGAGACACAACGCACCCACCATATAATGGTGGAGACACAACGCACCCACCATACAATGGTGGAGACACACCGCACCCACCATACAATGGTGGAGACACACCGCACCCACCATACAATGGTGGAGACACACCGCACCCACCATACAATGGTGAAGACACACCACGCACCCCCTACAATGGTGGAGATACAACGCGGTCCCCTACAATGGTGGATACACACCGCGGCCGCCAACAATGGTGGAGACACACTGCGCGCCCCCTACAATGGTGGAGACACACCACGGCCCCCTACAATGGTGGAGACACACTGCACGCCCCCTACAATGGAGGAGACACACCACGGCCCCCTACAATGGTGGAGACACACTGCACGCAGCCTACAATGGTGGAGACACACCGTGGCCCCCTACCATGGTAGAGACACACTGCGCCATCTACAATGGTGGAGACACACTGCGGCCCCCTACTTTGGTGGACACACACCACACCCACCATACAATGGTGGAGACACACCGCACGCCCCCTACAATGGTGGAGACACCGCGCCATCTACAATGGTGGAGACACCGCGCCATCTACAATGGTGGAGACACACCGCACCCACCATACAATGGTGGAGACACAACGCACCCACCATATAATGGTGGAGACACAACGCACCCACCATACAATGGTGGAGACACACCGCACCCACCATACAATGGTGGAGACACACCGCACCCACCATACAATGGTGGAGACACACCGCACCCACCATACAATGGTGAAGACACACCGCGCACCCGCCTACAATGGTGGAGACACACCGCGCACCCCCTACAATGGTGTAGACACACCGCGCACCCCGTACAATGGTGGAGACACACCGCGCACCCCGTACAATGGTGGAGACACACCGCGCACCCCTTACAATAGTGGAGACACACCTCGCCCTACCTACAATGGTGGAGACACACCTCGCCCCCCCCCCCCCCTACAATGGTGGAGACACACCTCGCCCCCCCCTACAATGGTGGAGACACACCTCGCCCCCCCTACAATGGTGGAGACACACCGCAGCCGCCTACAATGGTGGAGACACACCGCAGCCGCCTACAATGGTGGAGACACACTGCAGCCTCCTACAATGGTGGAGACACACCGTGGCCCCCTACAATGGTGGAGACACACCGCGGCCCCTGCAATGGTGGAGATACACCGTGGCCACCTACTATGGTGGAGACACACCACGCGTCGCCTACAATGGTGGAGACACACTGCAGCTGCCTACAATAGTGGAGACACACCGCGGCACCCTACAATAATGGAGACACACCGCGTGCCACCTACAATTGTGGAGACACAGCGCGGCCCCCCTACATTGGTGGAGACACACCGTGCGCCGCCTACAATTGTGGAGACACATTAGGCCCCCTCTACAAAGGTGGAGACACTCTGCTCCCCCCCCCCTACAATGGTGGAGACACACTGCGTGCCCCCTAGAATGGTGGACACACACCACACACACCATACAATGGTGGAGACACACCGCAGCCGCCTACAATGGTGGAGACACGCCGCAGCCGCCCTACATGGTGGAGACACACCGCAGCCGCCTACAATGGTGGAGACACACCGCAGCCGCCTACAATGGTGGAGACACACCGCAGCCGCCTACAATGGTGGAGACACACTGCAGCCGCCTACAATGGTGGAGACACACCGTGGCCCCCTACAATGGTGGAGACACACCGCGGCTCCTGCAATGGTGGAGATACACCGTGGCCACCTACTATGGTGGAGACACACCACGCGTCGCCTACAATGGTGGAGACACACTGCAGCTGCCTACAATAGTGGAGACACACCGCGGCACCCTACAATGGTGGAGACACACCGCGGCACCCTACAATGGTGGAGACACCACCGCGGCCCCCTACAATGGTGGAGACACACCGCGGCTCCTGTAATGGTGGAGATACACCGTGGCCACCTACTATGGTGGAGACACACCACGCGTCGCCTACAATGGTGGAGACACACTGCAGCTGCCTACAATAGTGGAGACACACCGCGGCACCCTACAATGGTGGAGACACACCGCGGCACCCTACAATGGTGGAGACACACCGCGGCCCCCTACAATGGTGGAGACACACCGCGTGCCGCCTACAATGGTGGAGACACACTGCAGCCGCCTACAATGGTGGAGACACACCGTGGCCCCCTACAATGGTGGAGACACACCGCGGCCCCTGCAATGGTGGAGATACACCGTGGCCACCTAATATGGTGGAGACACACCACGCGTCGCCTACAATGGTGGAGACACACTGCAGCTGCCTACAATAGTGGAGACACACCGCGGCACCCTACAATGGTGGAGACACACCACGGCCCCCTACAATGGTGGAGACACACCGCGTGCCGCCTACAATGGTGGAGACACACCGCGGCCCCCTACAATGGTGGAGACACACCGTGCGCCGCCTACAATTGTGGAGACACATTAGGCCCCCTCTACAAAGGTGGAGACACTCTGCTCCCCCCCTACAATGGTGGAGACACACTGCGTGCCCCCTAGAATGCTGGACACACACCACACCCACCCTACAATGGTGGAGACACACCGCGGCCCCCTACAATGGTGGAGACACACCGCGTACCGCCTACAATGGTGGAGACACACCGCGGGCCCCTACAATGGTGGAGACACACCGCGCACCCCTACAATGGTGGAGACACACCGCGCACCCCTACAATGGTGGAGACACAACGCACCCACCATACAATGGTGGAGACACAACGCACCCACCATACAATGGTGGAGACACACCACGCACCCCCTACAATGGTGGAGATACACCGTGCACCCCCTACAATGGTGAAGACACACCGCGCACCCCCTACAATGGTGGAGACACACCGCGCACCCCCTACAATGGTGTAGACACACCGCGCACCCCGTACAATGGTGGAGACACACCGCGCACCCCGTACAATGGTGGAGACACACCGCGCACCCCTTACAATAGTGGAGACACACCTCGCCCTACCTACAATGGTGGAGACACACCTCGCCCCCCCCCCTACAATGGTGGAGACACACCTCGCCCCCCCTACAATGGTGGAGACACACCTCGCCCCCCCTACAATGGTGGAGACACACCGCAGCCGCCTACAATGTTGGAGACACACTGCAGCCTCCTACAATGGTGGAGACACACTGCAGCCGCCTACAATGGTGGAGACACACCGTGGCCCCCTACAATGGTGGAGACACACCGCGGCCCCTGCAATGGTGGAGATACACCGTGGCCACCTACTATGGTGGAGACACACCACGCGTCGCCTACAATGGTGGAGACACACTGCAGCTGCCTACAATAGTGGAGACACACCGCGGCACCCTACAATGGTGGAGACACACCGCGTGCCACCTACAATTGTGGAGACACACCGCGGCCCCCTACATTGGTGGAGACACACCGTGCGCCGCCTACAATTGTGGAGACACATTAGGCCCCCTCTACAAAGGTGGAGACATTCTGCTCCCCCCCCTACAATGGTGGAGACACACTGCGTGCCCCCTAGAATGGTGGACACACACCACACCCACCATACAATGGTGGAGACACACCGCACGCCCCCTGCAATGGTGGAGACACCGCGCCATCTGCAATGGTGGAGACACCGCGCCATCTACAATGGTGGAGACTCACCGCGGCCCCCTACTTTGGTGGAGACACACCGCACCCACCATACAATGGTGGAGACACAACGCACCCACCATATAATGGTGGAGACACAACGCACCCACCATACAATGGTGGAGACACACCGCACCCACCATACAATGGTGGAGACACACCGCACCCACCATACAATGGTGGAGACACACCGCACCCACCATACAATGGTGAAGACACACCACGCACCCCCTACAATGGTGGAGATACAACGCGGTCCCCTACAATGGTGGATACACACCGCGGCCGCCAACAATGGTGGAGACACACTGCGCGCCCCCTACAATGGTGGAGACACACCACGGCCCCCTACAATGGTGGAGACACACTGCACGCCCCCTACAATGGAGGAGACACACCACGGCCCCCTACAATGGTGGAGACACACTGCACGCAGCCTACAATGGTGGAGACACACCGTGGCCCCCTACCATGGTAGAGACACACTGCGCCATCTACAATGGTGGAGACACACTGCGGCCCCCTACTTTGGTGGAGACACACTGCACCCACCATACAATTGTGGAGACACACCGTTGCCCCCTACAATGGTGGAGACACACTGCAGCTGCCTACAATAGTGGAGACACACCACGGCCCCCTACAATGGTGGAGACACACCGCGTGCCGCCTACAATGGTGGAGACACACCGCGGCCCCCTACAATGGTGGAGACACACCGTGCGCCGCCTACAATTGTGGAGACACATTAGGCCCCCTCTACAAAGGTGGAGACACTCTGCTCCCCCCCTACAATGGTGGAGACACACTGCGTGCCCCCTAGAATGGTGGACACACACCACACCCACCCTACAATGGTGGAGACACACCGCGGCCCCCTACAATGGTGGAGAAACACCGCGTACCGCCTACAATGGTGGAGACACACCGCGGGCCCCTACAATGGTGGAGACACACCGCGCACCCCTACAATGGTGGAGACACACCGCGCACCCCTACAATGGTGGAGACACAACGCACCCACCATACAATGGTGGAGACACAACGCACCCACCATACAATGGTGGAGACACACCACGCACCCCCTACAATGGTGGAGATACACCGTGCACCCCCTACAATGGTGAAGACACACCGCGCACCCCCTACAATGGTGGAGACACACCGCGCACCCCCTACAATGGTGTAGACACACCGCGCACCCCGTACAATGGTGGAGACACACCGCGCACCCCGTACAATGGTGGAGACACACCGCGCACCCCTTACAATAGTGGAGACACACCTCGCCCTACCTACAATGGTGGAGACACACCTCGCCCCCCCCCCTACAATGGTGGAGACACACCTCGCCCCCCCTACAATGGTGGAGACACACCGTGCGCCGCCTACAATTGTGGAGACACATTAGGCCCCCTCTACAAAGGTGGAGACATTCTGCTCCCCCCCCTATAATGGTGGAGACACACTGCGTGCCCCCTAGAATGGTGGACACACACCACACCCACCATACAATGGTGGAGACACACCGCACGCCCCCTACAATGGTGGAGACACCGCGCCATCTACAATGGTGGAGACACCGCGCCATCTACAATGGTGGAGACACCGCGCCATCTACAATGGTGGAGACTCACCGCGGCCCCCTACTTTGGTGGAGACACACCGCACCCACCATACAATGGTGGAGACACAACGCACCCACCATATAATGGTGGAGACACAACGCACCCACCATACAATGGTGGAGACACACCGCACCCACCATACAATGGTGGAGACACACCGCACCCACCATACAATGGTGGAGACACACCGCACCCACCATACAATGGTGGAGACACACCGCACCCACCATACAATGGTGAAGACACACCACGCACCCCCTACAATGGTGGAGATACAACGCGGTCCCCTACAATGGTGGATACACACCGCGGCCGCCAACAATGGTGGAGACACACTGCGCGCCCCCTACAATGGTGGAGACACACCACGGCCCCCTACAATGGTGGAGACACACTGCACGCCCCCTAAAATGGAGGAGACACACCACGGCCCCCTACAATGGTGGAGACACACTGCGCGCAGCCTACAATGGTGGAGACACACCGTGGCCCCCTACCATGGTAGAGACACACTGCGCCATCTACAATGGTGGAGACACACTGCGGCCCCCTACTTTGGTGGAGACACACTGCACCCACCATACAATTGTGGAGACACACCGTTGCCCCCTACAATGGTGGAGACACACTGCACCATCTACAATGGTGGAGACACACCGCGGCCCCCTACTTTGGTGGAGACACACCGCACCCTCCACACAATGGTGGAGACACAACGCACCCACTATACAATGGTGGAGACACAACGCACCCACCATACAATGGTGGAGACACACCACGCACCCCCTACAATGGTGGAGACACACCGCGGCCCCCTACAATGGTGGAGACACACCGCGGCCCCCCTACAATGGTGGAGACACACCGCGGCCCCCTACAATGGTGGAGACACACCGCGGCCCCCTACAATGGTGGAGACACACCGCGGCCCCCTACAATGGTGGAAACACACCGCGGCCCCCTACAATGGTGGAAACACACCGCGGCCCCCTACAATGGTGGAGACACACCACGCACCCCCTACAATGGTGGAGATACACCGTGCACCCCCTACAATGGTGAAGACACACCGCGCACCCCCTACAATGGTGGAGACACACCGCGCACCCCCTACAATGGTGTAGACACACCGCGCACCCCGTACAATGGTGGAGACACACCGCGCACCCCGTACAATGGTGGAGACACACCGCGCACCCCTTACAATAGTGGAGACACACCTCGCCCTACCTACAATGGTGGAGACACATCTCGCCCCCCCCCCCTACAATGGTGGAGACACACCTCGCCCCCCCTACAATGGTGGAGACACACCGTGCGCCGCCTACAATTGTGGAGACACATTAGGCCCCCTCTACAAAGGTGGAGACATTCTGCTCCCCCCCCTACAATGGTGGAGACACACTGCGTGCCCCCTAGAATGGTGGACACACACCACACCCACCATACAATGGTGGAGACACACCGCACGCCCCCTACAATGGTGGAGACACCGCGCCATCTACAATGGTGGAGACACCGCGCCATCTACAATGGTGGAGACTCACCGCGGCCCCCTACTTTGGTGGAGACACACCGCACCCACCATACAATGGTGGAGACACAACGCACCCACCATATAATGGTGGAGACACAACGCACCCACCATACAATGGTGGAGACACACCGCACCCACCATACAATGGTGGAGACACACCGCACCCACCATACAATGGTGGAGACACACCGCACCCACCATACAATGGTGAAGACACACCACGCACCCCCTACAATGGTGGAGATACAACGCGGTCCCCTACAATGGTGGATACACACCGCGGCCGCCAACAATGGTGGAGACACACTGCGCGCCCCCTACAATGGTGGAGACACACCACGGCCCCCTACAATGGTGGAGACACACTGCACGCCCCCTACAATGGAGGAGACACACCACGGCCCCCTACAATGGTGGAGACACACTGCGCGCAGCCTACAATGGTGGAGACACACCGTGGCCCCCTACCATGGTAGAGACACACTGCGCCATCTACAATGGTGGAGACACACTGCGGCCCCCTACTTTGGTGGAGACACACTGCACCCACCATACAATTGTGGAGACACACCGTTGCCCCCTACAATGGTGGAGACACACTGCACCATCTACAATGGTGGAGACACACCGCGGCCCCCTACTTTGGTGGAGACACACCGCACCCTCCACACAATGGTGGAGACACAACGCACCCACTATACAATGGTGGAGACACAACGCACCCACCATACAATGGTGGAGACACACCACGCACCCCCTACAATGGTGGAGACACACCGCGGCCCCCTACAATGGTGGAGACACACCGCGGCCCCCCTACAATGGTGGAGACACACCGCGGCCCCCTACAATGGTGAAGACACACCGCGGCCCCCTACAATGGTGGAGACACACCGCGGCCCCCTACAATGGTGGAAACACACCGCGGCCCCCTACAATGGTGGAAACACACCGCGGCCCCCTACCATGGTGGAGACACACCGCGGCCCCCTACAATGGTGGAGACACACCGCGGCCCCTACAATGGTGGAGACACACCGCGCACCCCCTACAATGGTGAAGACACACCGCGCACTCCCTGCAATGATGGAGACACACCGCGCACCCTCTACAATGGTGGAGACACACTGCGCCCCCCCCTCCCACAATGGTGGAGACACACTGCACCACCTACAATGGTGGAGACACACTGCACCACCTACAATGGTGGAGACACACCACGGCCCCTCTACAATGGTGGAGATACACCACGGCTCCCTACAATGGTGGAGACACACCGCGGCCCCCTATAATGGTGGAGACACACCGCGGCCCCCTATAATGGTGGACACACACAGCGGCCCCCTACAATGGTGGAGACACACCGCGGCCCCCTACAATGGTGGAGACACACTGCGCACCCCCTACAATGGTGGAGACACACCGCGCACCCCCTACAATGTTGAAGACACACCGCGCATCCCCTACAATGGTGGAGACACACTGCGGCCCCCTACAATGGTGGAGACACACCACACCCCCCCTAAAATGGTGGAGACACACAGCACACTGCCTACAATGGTGGAGATACACCGCAGCCCCCTACAATGGTGGAGACATACCGTGCACCGCCTACAATGGTTGAGACACACCGCAGCCCCCTACAATGGTGGAGACACACCGTGCACCGCCTACAATGGTTGAGACACACCGCGCACTGCCTACAATGGTGGAGACGCACCACGGCCCCTACAATGGTGGAAACACAACGCAGCCCCTCACAATAGTGATGACACACCGCGACCCCTCTACAATGGTGGAGACACACCGCGCACTGCCTACAATGGTGGAGACACACCGCGTACCGCCTACAATGGTGGAGACACACCACGGCCCCTACAATGGTGGAGACACATCACGGCCCCCCTACAATAGTGGAAACACAACGCAGCCCCTCACAATAGTGATGACACACCGAGCCCCCCTGACATCCACAGCTGCGTTATTCTGTAGCACTCCCTTTTGGTAGGCAGGGAGATGCAGCTGCAGGTTCTCTCTCTGTCGCTATACTTGCAGAAGACTTGATAAGAAGCTACAATTCTTGCCACAAATTTCAAACATTTGTGATTATAACTAAGGAACGGACAAAACACAAATTCAATGTATCAGATTTAGGACTCGCACCCACTGACGTTTTATTCTCTCTTGCATTGCGAAAGCAAGTGAAAACACTCGCCTCGCAGCGCAAGAAAAATGCTGTGATATCGCCAGTGTTTTCAATGGGGCCATGGTAGGGGGCCATGGTGTGTCTCCACCATTGTAGGCGGTGTGTGGTGTGCCTCCACCATAGTAGGTGGCCATGGTGTATCTCCACCACTGTAGGGGCCACGGTGTGTCTCCACTATTGTAGGGGGTGCGCGGTGTGTCTCCACCATTGTAGGGGGCCGCGGTGTGTCTCCACCATTGTAGGGGGCCGAGACACACCACGCACCCCCTACAATGGTGCAGACACACCGCGCACCCCCTGCAATGGTGGAGACACACCGCGCACCCCCTGCAATGGTGGAGACACACCGCGCACCCCCTGCAATGGTGGAGACACACCGCGCGCCCCCTACAATGGTGGAGACACACTGCGCCCCCTACAATGGTGGAGACACACCGTGGCCCCCTACAATGGGGGAGACACACTGCGCCATCTACAATGGTGGAGACACACTGCGCCATCTACAATGGTGAAGACTCACCGCGGCCCCCTACTTTGGTGGAGACACACCGCACCCACCATACAATGGTGGAGACACAGCACACCCACCATACAATGGTGGAGACACACCGCGTGCCCCCTACAATGGTGGAGACACACTGCGCGCCCTCTACAATGGTGGAGACACACCGTGGCCCCCTACAATGCTGGAGACACACTGCACGCCCCCTACAATGGTGGAGACACACCGCGCACCCCCTACAATGGAGAAGACACACCGCGCACTCCCTACAATGGTGAAGACACACCGCGCACCCCCTGCAATGGTGGAGACACACCCCGCACCCCCTACTTTGGTGGAGACACACTGCACCCACCATACAATGGTGGAGACACAACACACACCCACCATACAATGGTGGAGACACACCGCGCGCCCCCTACAATTGTGGAGACACACCGTTGCCCCCTACAATGGTGGAGACACACTGCACCATCTACAATGGTGGAGACACACCGCGGTCCCCTACTTTGGTGGAGACACACCGCACCCACCACACAATGGTGGAAACACAACGCACCCACCATACAATGGTGGAGACACAACGCACCCACCATACAATGGTGGAAACACACCACGCACCCCCTACAATGGTGGAGACACACCGCGGCCCCCCTACAATGGTGGAGACACACCGCGGCCCCCCTACAATGGTGGAGACACACCGCGGCCTCCTACAATGGTGGAAACACACCGCGGCCCCCTACAATGGTGAAAACACACCGCGGCCCCCTACAATGGTGGAGACACAACGCGGCCCCCTGTAATGGTGGAGACACACCGCGGCCCCCTACAATGGTGGAGACACACCGCGCACCCCCTTCAATGGTGAAGACACACCACGCACCCCCTGCAATGGTGGAGACACACCGCGCACCCCCTGCAATGGTGGAGACACACCGCGCGCCACCTACAATGGTGGAGACACACCGCGCGCCCCCTACAATGGTGGAGACACACCACGGCCCCCTACAATGGTGGAGACACACCACGGCCCCCTACAATAGTGGAGACACACCGCGCGCCGCCTACAATGGTGGAGACACACCGTGGCCCCCTACAATGGTGGAGACACACAGTGGCCCCCTACAATGGGGGAGACACACTGCGCCATCTACAATGGTGGAGAAACACTGCACCATCTACAATGGTGAAGACTCACAGCTGCCCCCTACTTTGGTGGAGACACACCGCACCGACCATACAATGGTGGAGACACAACGCACCCACCATACAATGGTGGAGACACAACGCACCCACCATACAATGGTGGAGACACAACGCACCCACCATACAATGGTGGAAACACACCACGCACCCCCTACAATGGTGGAGACACACCGCGGCCCCCTACAATGGTGGAGACACACCGCGGCCCCCCTACAATGGTGGAGACACACCGCGGCCCCCTACAATGGTGGAAACACACCGCGGCCCCCTACAATGGTGGAGACACAACGCGGCCCCCTGTAATGGTGGAGACACACCGCGCACCCCCTTCAATGGTGAAGACACACCGCGCACCCCCTGCAATGGTGGAGACACACCGCGCACCCCCTGCAATGGTGGAGACACACCGCGCGCCCCCTACAATGGTGGAGACACACCGCGCGCCCCCTACAATGGTGGAGACACACCACGGCCCCCTACAATGGTGGAGACACACCACGGCCCCCTACAATAGTGGAGACACACCGCGCGCCGCCTACAATGGTGGAGACACACCGTGGCCCCCTACAATGGTGGAGACACACCGTGGCCCCCTACAATGGGGGAGACACACTGCGCCATCTACAATGGTGGAGACACACTGCGCCATCTACAATGGTGAAGACTCACAGCTGCCCCCTACTTTGGTGGAGACACACCGCACCCACCATACAATGGTGGAGACACAGCACACCCACCATACAATGGTGGAGACACACCGCGTGCCCCCTACAATGGTGGAGACACACTGCGCGCCCTCTACAATGGTGGAGACACACCGTGGCCCCCTACAATGGTGGAGACACACTGCACGCCCCCTACAATGGTGGAGACACACCGCGCACCCCCTACAATGGTGAAGACACACCGCGCACCCCCTACAATGGTGAAGACACACCGCGCACCCCCTGCAATGGTGGAGACACACCTCGCACCCCCTGCAATGGTGGAGACACACTGCGCGCCCCCTACAATGGTGGAGACACACCACGGTCCCCTACAATAGTGGAGACACACCGCGCGCCGCCTACAATGGTGGAGACACACCATGACCCCCTACAATGGTGGAGACACACCGTGGCCCCCTACAATGGTGGAGACACACCGTGGCCCCCTACAATGGTGGAGACACACCGCGCTATCTACAATGGTGGAGACTCACCACGGCCCCCTACTTTGGTGGAGACACACCGCACCCACCATACAATGGTGGAGACACAGCACACTCACCATACAATGGTGGAGACACACCGCGCGCCCCCTACAATGGTGGAGACACACCGTGGCCCCCTACAATGGTGGAGACACACTGCGCGCCCCCTACAATGGTGGAGACACACCGTGGCCCCCTACAATGGTGGAGACACACTGCGCGCCCCCTACAATGGTGGAGACACACCACGGCCCCCTACAATGGTGGAGACACACTGCACGCCCCCTACAATGGAGGAGACACACCACGGCCCCCTACAATGGTGGAGACACACTGCGCGCCGCCTACAATGGTGGAGACACACCGTGGCCCCCTACCATGGTAGAGACACACTGCGCCATCTACAATGGTGGAGACACACTGCGGCCCCCTACTTTGGTGGAGACACACTGCACCCACCATACAATTGTGGAGACACACCGTTGCCCCCTACAATGGTGGAGACACACTGCACCATCTACAATGGTGGAGACACACCGCGGCCCCCTACTTTGGTGGAGACACACCGCACCCTCCACACAATGGTGGAGACACAACGCACCCACTATACAATGGTGGAGACACAACGCACCCACCATACAATGGTGGAGACACACCACGCACCCTCTACAATGGTGGAGACACACCGCGGCCCCCTACAATGGTGGAGACACACCGCGGCCCCCCTACAATGGTGGAGACACACCGCGGCCCCCCTACAATGGTGGAGACACACCGCGGCCCCCTACAATGGTGGAAACACACCGCGGCCCCCTACAATGGTGGAGACACACCGCGGCCCCCTACAATGGTGGAAACACACCGCGGCCCCCTACAATGGTGGAAACACACCGCGGCCCCCTACAATGGTGGAGACACAACGCGGCCCCCTGTAATGGTGGAGACACACCGCGGCCCCTACAATGGTGGAGACACACCGCGCACCCCCTACAATGGTGAAGACACACCGCGCACTCCCTGCAATGATGGAGACACACCGCGCACCCTCTACAATGGTGGAGACACACTGCACACCCCCTACAATCGTGGAGACACACCGCGCGCTGCCTACAATAGTGGAGACACACTGTACCCCCCCTACAATGGTGGAGACACACTGCGCCCCCCCCTCCCACAATGGTGGAGACACACTGCACCACCTACAATGGTGGAGACACACCACGGCCCCTCTACAATGGTGGAGATACACCACGGCTCCCTACAATGGTGGAGACACACCGCGGCCCCCTATAATGGTGGAGACACACCGCGGCCCCCTATAATGGTGGACACACACAGCGGCCCCCTACAATGGTGGAGACACACCGCGGCCCCCTACAATGGTGGAGACACACTGCGCACCCCCTACAATGGTGGAGACACACCGCGCACCCCCTACAATGGTGAAGACACACCGCGCACCCCCTACAATGGTGGAGACACACTGCGGCCCCCTACAATGGTGGAGACACACTACACCCCCCCCCTAAAATGGTGGAGACACACAGCACACTGCCTACAATGGTGGAGATACACCGCAGCCCCCTACAATGGTGGAGACACACCGTGCACCGCCTACAATGGTTGAGACACACCGCAGCCCCCTACAATGGTGGAGACACACCGTGCACCGCCTACAATGGTTGAGACACACCGCGCACTGCCTACAATGGTGGAGACGCACCACGGCCCCTACAATGGTGGAAACACAACGCAGCCCCTCACAATAGTGATGACACACCGCGACCCCTCTACAATGGTGGAGACACACCGCGCACTGCCTACAATGGTGGAGACACACCGCGTACCGCCTACAATGGTGGAGACACACCACGGCCCCTACAATGGTGGAGACACATCACGGCCCCCCTACAATAGTGGAAACACACCGCGGCCCCCTACAATGGTGGAGACACAACGCGGCCCCCTGTAATGGTGGAGACACACCGCGCACCCCCTTCAATGGTGAAGACACACCGCGCACCCCCTGCAATGGTGGAGACACACCGCGCACCCCCTGCAATGGTGGAGACACACCGCGCGCCCCCTACAATGGTGGAGACACACCGCGCGCCCCCTACAATGGTGGAGACACACCACGGCCCCCTACAATGGTGGAGACACACCACGGCCCCCTACAATAGTGGAGACACACCGCGCGCCGCCTACAATGGTGGAGACACACCGTGGCCCCCTACAATGGTGGAGACACACCGTGGCCCCCTACAATGGGGGAGACACACTGCGCCATCTACAATGGTGGAGACACACTGCGCCATCTACAATGGTGAAGACTCACAGCTGCCCCCTACTTTGGTGGAGACACACCGCACCCACCATACAATGGTGGAGACACAGCACACCCACCATACAATGGTGGAGACACACCGCGTGCCCCCTACAATGGTGGAGACACACTGCGCGCCCTCTACAATGGTGGAGACACACCGTGGCCCCCTACAATGGTGGAGACACACTGCACGCCCCCTACAATGGTGGAGACACACCGCGCACCCCCTACAATGGTGAAGACACACCGCGCACCCCCTACAATGGTGAAGACACACCGCGCACCCCCTGCAATGGTGGAGACACACCTCGCACCCACTGCAATGGTGGAGACACACTGCGCGCCCCCTACAATGGTGGAGACACACCACGGTCCCCTACAATAGTGGAGACACACCGCGCGCCGCCTACAATGGTGGAGACACACCATGACCCCCTACAATGGTGGAGACACACCGTGGCCCCCTACAATGGTGGAGACACACCGTGGCCCCCTACAATGGTGGAGACACACCGCGCTATCTACAATGGTGGAGACTCACCACGGCCCCCTACTTTGGTGGAGACACACCGCACCCACCATACAATGGTGGAGACACAGCACACTCACCATACAATGGTGGAGACACACCGCGCGCCCCCTACAATGGTGGAGACACACCGTGGCCCCCTACAATGGTGGAGACACACTGCGCGCCCCCTACAATGGTGGAGACACACCGTGGCCCCCTACAATGGTGGAGACACACTGCGCGCCCCCTACAATGGTGGAGACACACCACGGCCCCCTACAATGGTGGAGACACACTGCACGCCCCCTACAATGGAGGAGACACACCACGGCCCCCTACAATGGTGGAGACACACTGCGCGCCGCCTACAATGGTGGAGACACACCGTGGCCCCCTACCATGGCAGAGACACACTGCGCCATCTACAATGGTGGAGACACACTGCGGCCCCCTACTTTGGTGGAGACACACTGCACCCACCATACAATTGTGGAGACACAACGCACCCACTATACAATGGTGGAGACACAACGCACCCACCATACAATGGTGGAGACACACCACGCACCCCCTACAATGGTGGAGACATACCGCGGCCCCCCTACAATGGTGGAGACACACCGCGGCCCCCCTACAATGGTGGAGACACACCGCGGCCCCCTACAATGGTGGAGACACACCGCGGCCCCCTACAATGGTGGAGACACACTGCGGCCCCCCTACAATGGTGGAGACACACCGCGGCCCCCTACAATGGTGGAGACACACCGCGGCCCCCTACAATGGTGGAGACACACCGCGGCCCCCTACAATGGTGGAGACACACTGCGGCCCCCTACAATGGTGGAAACACACCGCGGCCCCCTACAATGGTGGAAACACACCGCGGCCCCCTACAATGGTGGAGACACAACGCAGCCCCCTGTAATGGTGGAGACACACCGCGGCCCCTACAATGGTGGAGACACACCGCGCACCCCCTACAATGGTGAAGACACACCGCGCACTCCCTGCAATGATGGAGACACACCGCGCACCCTCTACAATGGTGGAGACACACTGCACACCCCCTACAATCGTGGAGACACACCGCGCGCTGCCTACAATAGTGGAGACACACTGTACCCCCCCTACAATGGTGGAGACACACTGCGCCCCCCCCTCCCACAATGGTGGAGACACACTGCACCACCTACAATGGTGGAGACACACCACGGCCCCTCTACAATGGTGGAGATACACCACGGCTCCCTACAATGGTGGAGACACACCGCGGCCCCCTATAATGGTGGAGACACACCGCGGCCCCCTATAATGGTGGACACACACAGCGGCCCCCTACAATGGTGGAGACACACCGCGGCCCCCTACAATGGTGGAGACACACTGCGCACCCCCTACAATGGTGGAGACACACCGCGCACCCCCTACAATGGTGAAGACACACCGCGCACCCCCTACAATGGTGGAGACACACTGCGGCCCCCTACAATGGTGGAGACACACTACACCCCCCCCCTAAAATGGTGGAGACACACAGCACACTGCCTACAATGGTGGAGATACACCGCAGCCCCCTACAATGGTGGAGACACACCGTGCACCGCCTACAATGGTTGAGACACACCGCAGCCCCCTACAATGGTGGAGACACACCGTGCACCGCCTACAATGGTTGAGACACACCGCGCACTGCCTACAATGGTGGAGACGCACCACGGCCCCTACAATGGTGGAAACACAACGCAGCCCCTCACAATAGTGATGACACACCGCGACCCCTCTACAATGGTGGAGACACACCGCGCACTGCCTACAATGGTGGAGACACACCGCGTACCGCCTACAATGGTGGAGACACACCACGGCCCCTACAATGGTGGAGACACATCACGGCCCCCCTACAATAGTGGAAACACAACGCAGCCCCTCACAATAGTGATGACACACCGAGCCCCCCTGACATCCACAGCTGCGTTATTCTGTAGCACTCCCTTTTGGTAGGCAGGGAGATGCAGCTGCAGGTTCTCTCTCTGTCGCTATACTTGCAGAAGACTTGATAAGAAGCTACAATTCTTGCCACAAATTTCAAACATTTGTGATTATAACTAAGGAACGGACAAAACACAAATTCAATGTATCAGATTTAGGACTCGCACCCACTGACGTTTTATTCTCTCTTGCATTGCGAAAGCAAGTGAAAACACTCGCCTCGCAGCGCAAGAAAAATGCTGTGATATCGCCAGTGTTTTCAATGGGGCCATGGTAGGGGGCCATGGTGTGTCTCCACCATTGTAGGCGGTGTGTGGTGTGTCTCCACCTTTGTAGGTGGCGCGTGGTGTGCCTCCACCATAGTAGGTGGCCATGGTGTATCTCCACCACTGTAGGGGCCACGGTGTGTCTCCACTATTGTAGGGGGTGCGCGGTGTGTCTCCACCATTGTAGGCGGCCGCGGTGTGTCTCCACCATTGTAGGGGGCCGAGACACACCACGCACCCCCTACAATGGTGGAGACACACCGCGCACCCCCTGCAATGGTGGAGACACACCGCGCACCCCCTGCAATGGTGGAGACACACCGCGCACCCCCTGCAATGGTGGAGACACACCGCGCGCCCCTACAATGGTGGAGACACACTGCGCGCCCCCTACAATGGTGGAGACACACCACGGCCCCCTACAGTAGTGGAGACACACCGCGCGCCGCCTACAATGGTGGAGACACACCGTGGCCCCCTACAATGGTGGAGACACACCGTGGCCCCCTACAATGGGGGAGACACACTGCGCCATCTACAATGGTGGAGACACACTGCGCCATCTACAATGGTGAAGACTCAACGCGGCCCCCTACTTTGGTGGAGACACACCGCAACCACCATACAATGGTGGAGACACAGCACACCCACCATACAATGGTGGAGACACACCGCGTGCCCCCTACAATGGTGGAGACACACTGCGCGCCCTCTACAATGGTGGAGACACACCGTGGCCCCCTACAATGCTGGAGACACACTGCACGCCCCCTACAATGGTGGAGACACACCGCGCACCCCCTACAATGGAGAAGACACACCGCGCACTCCCTACAATGGTGAAGACACACCGCGCACCCCCTGCAATGGTGGAGACACACCCCGCACCCCCTACTTTGGTGGAGACACACTGCACCCACCATACAATGGTGGAGACACAACACACACCCACCATACAATGGTGGAGACACACCGCGCGCCCCCTACAATTGTGGAGACACACCGTTGCCCCCTACAATGGTGGAGACACACTGCACCATCTACAATGGTGGAGACACACCGCGCACCCCCTACAATGGTGAAGACACACCGCGCACCCCCTACAATGGTGGAGACACACTGCGGCCCCCTACAATGGTGGAGACACACTACACCCCCCCCCCTAAAATGGTGGAGACACACAGCACACTGCCTACAATGGTGGAGATACACCGCAGCCCCCTACAATGGTGGAGACACACCGTGCACCGCCTACAATGGTTGAGACACACCGCAGCCCCCTACAATGGTGGAGACACACCGTGCACCGCCTACAATGGTTGAGACACACCGCGCACTGCCTACAATGGTGGAGACGCACCACGGCCCCTACAATGGTGGAAACACAACGCAGCCCCTCACAATAGTGATGACACACCGCGACCCCTCTACAATGGTGGAGACACACCGCGCACTGCCTACAATGGTGGAGACACACCGCGTACCGCCTACAATGGTGGAGACACACCACGGCCCCTACAATGGTGGAGACACATCACGGCCCCCCTACAATAGTGGAAACACAACACAGCCCCTCACAATAGTGATGACACACCGAGCCCCCCTGACATCCACAGCTGCGTTATTCTGTAGCACTCCCTTTTGGTAGGCAGGGAGATGCAGCTGCAGGTTCTCTCTCTGTCGCTATACTTGCAGAAGACTTGATAAGAAGCTACAATTCTTGCCACAAATTTCAAACATTTGTGATTATAACTAAGGAACGGACAAAACACAAATTCAATGTATCAGATTTAGGACTCGCACCCACTGACGTTTTATTCTCTCTTGCATTGCGAAAGCAAGTGAAAACACTCGCCTCGCAGCGCAAGAAAAATGCTGTGATATCGCCAGTGTTTTCAATGGGGCCATGGTAGGGGGCCATGGTGTGTCTCCACCATTGTAGGCGGTGTGTGGTGTGTCTCCACCTTTGTAGGTGGCGCGTGGTGTGCCTCCACCATAGTAGGTGGCCATGGTGTATCTCCACCACTGTAGGGGCCACGGTGTGTCTCCACTATTGTAGGGGGTGCGCGGTGTGTCTCCACCATTGTAGGCGGCCGCGGTGTGTCTCCACCATTGTAGGGGGCCGAGACACACCACGCACCCCCTACAATGGTGGAGACACACCGCGCACCCCCTGCAATGGTGGAGACACACCGCGCACCCCCTGCAATGGTGGAGACACACCGCGCACCCCCTGCAATGGTGGAGACACACCGCGCGCCCCCTACAATGGTGGAGACACACTGCGCGCCCCCTACAATGGTGGAGACACACCACGGCCCCCTACAGTAGTGGAGACACACCGCGCGCCGCCTACAATGGTGGAGACACACCGTGGCCCCCTACAATGGTGGAGACACACCGTGGCCCCCTACAATGGGGGAGACACACTGCGCCATCTACAATGGTGGAGACACACTGCGCCATCTACAATGGTGAAGACTCAACGCGGCCCCCTACTTTGGTGGAGACACACCGCAACCACCATACAATGGTGGAGACACAGCACACCCACCATACAATGGTGGAGACACACCGCGTGCCCCCTACAATGGTGGAGACACACTGCGCGCCCTCTACAATGGTGGAGACACACCGTGGCCCCCTACAATGCTGGAGACACACTGCACGCCCCCTACAATGGTGGAGACACACCGCGCACCCCCTACAATGGAGAAGACACACCGCGCACTCCCTACAATGGTGAAGACACACCGCGCACCCCCTGCAATGGTGGAGACACACCCCGCACCCCCTACTTTGGTGGAGACACACTGCACCCACCATACAATGGTGGAGACACAACACACACCCACCATACAATGGTGGAGACACACCGCGCGCCCCCTACAATTGTGGAGACACACCGTTGCCCCCTACAATGGTGGAGACACACTGCACCATCTACAATGGTGGAGACACACCGCGGTCCCCTACTTTGGTGGAGACACACCGCACCCACCACACAATGGTGGAAACACAACGCACCCACCATACAATGGTGGAGACACAACGCACCCACCATACAATGGTGGAAACACACCACGCACCCCCTACAATGGTGGAGACACACCGCGGCCCCCCTACAATGGTGGACACACACCGCGGCCCCCCTACAATGGTGGAGACACACCGCGGCCCCCTACAATGGTGGAAACACACCGCGGCCCCCTACAATGGTGGAGACACAACGCGGCCCCCTGTAATGGTGGAGACACACCGCGGCCCCCTACAATGGTGGAGACACACCGCGCACCCCCTTCAATGGTGAAGACACACCGCGCACCCCCTGCAATGGTGGAGACACACCGCGCACCCCCTGCAATGGTGGAGACACACCGCGCGCCCCCTACAATGGTGGAGACACACCGCGCGCCCCCTACAATGGTGGAGACACACCACGGCCCCCTACAATGGTGGAGACACACCACGGCCCCCTACAATAGTGGAGACACACCGCGCGCCGCCTACAATGGTGGAGACACACCGTGGCCCCCTACAATGGTGGAGACACACCGTGGCCCCCTACAATGGGGGAGACACACTGCGCCATCTACAATGGTGGAGACACACTGCGCCATCTACAATGGTGAAGACTCACAGCTGCCCCCTACTTTGGTGGAGACACACCGCACCGACCATACAATGGTGGAGACACAACGCACCCACCATACAATGGTGGAGACACGACGCACCCACCATACAATGGTGGAGACACAACGCACCCACCATACAATGGTGGAAACACACCACGCACCCCCTACAATGGTGGAGACACACCGCGGCCCCCTACAATGGTGGAGACACACCGCGGCCCCCCTACAATGGTGGAGACACACTGCGGCCCCCTACAATGGTGGAAACCCACCGCGGCCCCCTACAATGGTGGAGACACAACGCGGCCCCCTGTAATGGTGGAGACACACCGCGGCCCCCTACAATGGTGGAGACACACCGCGCACCCCCTTCAATGGTGAAGACACACCGCGCACCCCCTGCAATGGTGGAGACACACCGCGCACCCCCTGCAATGGTGGAGACAGACCGCGCACCCCCTGCAATGGTGGAGACACACCGCGCGCCCCCTACAATGGTGGAGACACACCACGGCCCCCTACAATGGTGGAGACACACCACGGCCCCCTACAATAGTGGAGACACACCGCGCGCCGCCTACAATGGTGAAGACACACCGCGCACCCCCTACAATGGTGGAGACACACTGCGGCCCCCTACAATGGTGGAGACACACCACACCCCCCCTAAAATGGTGGAGACACACCGTGCACCGCCTACAATGGTTGAGACACACCGCAGCCCCCTACAATGGTGGAGACACACCGTGCACCGCCTACAATGGTTGAGACACACCGCGCACTGCCTACAATGGTGGAGACGCACCACGGCCCCTACAATGGTGGAAACACAACGCAGCCCCTCACAATAGTGATGACACACCGCGACCCCTCTACAATGGTGGAGACACACCGCGCACTGCCTACAATGGTGGAGACACACCGCGTACCGCCTACAATGGTGGAGACACACCACGGCCCCTACAATGGTGGAGACACATCACGGCCCCCCTACAATAGTGGAAACACAACGCAGCCCCTCACAATAGTGATGACACACCGAGCCCCCCTGACATCCACAGCTGCGTTATTCTGTAGCACTCCCTTTTGGTAGGCAGGGAGATGCAGCTGCAGGTTCTCTCTCTGTCGCTATACTTGCAGAAGACTTGATAAGAAGCTACAATTTTTGCCACAAATTTCAAACATTTGTGATTATAACTAAGGAACGGACAAAACACAAATTCAATGTATCAGATTTAGGACTCGCACCCACTGACGTTTTATTCTCTCTCTATAACACTCGCCTCGCAGCGCAAGAAAAATGCTGTGATATCGCCAGTGTTTTCAATGGGGCCAGCGGCAGCAGCGCTAGCCCCATTGAAACCATAGGGAGAAGACTGCGGAGTTCTGCCACAGCGGTGATAGCTGTAGCAGGAGTTTCCTTCATCCCCGCCTCCTGAAAGGGCTGTGCTGATTGGCTGAGCGCCCATCCAATTACAGCCAGCGCTTAGCTATTTATTCATAACTTGGTGCTATACAAATAACAAGATTTATTTTTTAACTATATGGGGGTGTATGCTATATTGCGGTAGAACATATGGGGGTGTACACTATTAGTATGTGTGGGGTGTACACTTTATTGGGGGTACAGCATATGGGGTTGCACACTTAGTATCCGGGGGCTGTACACTATATCGGGGGCATCAATGGATTTTTAGTAAAATATACATTCTTGTGATTAACACAGGCCCTGACTTATTGAACTGGCCACCCCCTCCAGCGCTAACTTCTTATCGCCACGAAGGTGACCGGGCTTGCACAGACAATGTTTTTTCTGTAAGTTGCTTGCAAGCTAGGGTAGGTTCGCTTGGACATGAAGCAGGAGAGCATCAGGCCTCCCCGGTGCGGCTCCTTCTGGTCATTCATCATATTCAGACAAATAACATGGCTCATCACAAATCAAATTAATTACACCTTAATTGTCCCGCTGTCAGCATTGCAATAGACTTAGTGTGGCCTGCAAGCTTGGAGGAGCCCATTATACTCTGTGGCTGGTAAAGGTATAAGGCTCGGCAAACCTCTCTCCGTATGCCCATGTGGATGTCATAGTTCAAGTGTTATGGAGAGCGAGTGTAGACCCACTGTGCCAGCCAACTGGTTTGGGTTTGGGCTGATCCTAAGGGTGTTATCCTGACTGCTCCCCAGTATATTCACTCTTTAACCCCTGTACAGGGATCTGGACCTCACCGCAGGAAACCATTCAGACCGCTACCTTCTGGAATAGTCCTGGTGTTGTTGGCAGCTGACCCACGGGGTCAGAGGCACCGATGCAAAGCACTGCAAAAAAGGCCAAACTATAAAAAGAATCCGATGCAAAGTCGGGGCAGGCAGAGAACAAACATATAAGGGTAAAAGTCCGGGAGTATGAGTAGACACAAAAGTCAGAGAGAGGAGACCTATGCTGGGTGACTAAGGCAAACTCACACCAACACCAAGGCCAAGGAGGAGGATTCCCAGCTCATCTAAATATAAATAGGAGGGCAATGGCCTATTACCCTGTAGCTGGGCTGAGAGCGCGGAGGAGGATTAACCCCTGTATTATTGATGGAAAGTAAAAGCTAAGAGTTCATTCATACTTAAGGAACAGAGCGATGCCCGTGTTTGCCCGGAATAGCAAGAGGGCGGAGGACACAAGTAGCCGGCCTAACATCCAGACCCCTATACATGAGCCAGAGCAGAGGGCAGCTAAGTATCCGTCACTCTCTCGACAACCAACATATAATAATATATTTGCTCTGCAGGTTGGCCTATCAGCTATCTGTCTACAACCAGGGATCTCCTGTTCTGTGCCATCAGATTGAACAGTTTGAAAACCCAAGGTGAAAAGGCGCAGGTATCTATGGATCTAATTACTTTATGTAATCACATTCCCTGGGGATACATGCCATATCTCCAGGGGGTAATGCTTTTGTGCCCATGCTGTGCTTTTAATAAGCGTTGTGACCCATCATCAGTTGGCATCCAGTTATGTCCTCTGTAGAGATGAGCGAACGTACTCGTCCGAGCTTGATACTCGTTCGAGTATTAGCGTGTTCGAGATGCTCCTTACTAGAGGCGAGCACCACGCGATGTTCGAGTTACTTTCACTTTCATCTCTGAGACGTTAGCGCGCTTTTCTGGCCAATAGAAAGACAGGGAAGGCATTACAACTTCCCCCTGCGACGTTCAAGCCCTATACCATCCCCCTGCAGTGAGTGGCTGGCGAGATCAGGTGTCACCCGAGTATATAAATCGGCCCCTCCCGCGGCTCGCCACAGATGCGTTCTGACAGAGATCAGGGACAGTGCTGCTGGTGCCGGAGCTGCTATAGGGAGAGCGTTAGGAGTTATTTTAGGCTTCAAGAACCCCAACGGTCCTTCTTAGGGCCACATCGGACCGTGTGCAGTACTGTGGAGGCTGCTTTTAGCAGTCTTGCACAATTTTTTTTTTTGTATATCGGGCGTGCAGAGCATTGCGTCCTCAGTCTGCAGTCATTGTACAGAGTATAGGGCCAGTACTGGTGAGGCAGGGACAGTGGGAAAGGGGAAAGAGGTATACTGGCTATATAGGCAGTGGGCTTTTTCAAGAAAATTGGGGGAAAATACTATATTTGGGCTGCCTGTGACCGTCTTCAGTGTACTGCGTGTCTGCTGGGGGTAGTAGTCCTAATTAATACGCAGCTAAGCGTTACAGCAGGCTTGCGCAAAATTGTTTCCTGGCTCTGCTGTGCCCGTTACATCACCGCCGTCATAGCGCCAGAGGGAAACAGCATACATATATACGCTGCATACAGTGTCTGTCTGGTGTTTCAGCTCACCATTTAAACAAATTGAAGCAAAATACTTAAGGCCTACCACTGGCCTTTGGCCACTTGACTGCTTCTGCGCTGTGAATTCCACTAGCTCAGTCATACACACCTACGTCTTACTACAGACGTGCGCAAAATTGTTTCCTGGCTCTACTGTGCATTCCGTAAGCGAAGTCAGCCTCCAACCACAGGCCAATAAGTGGCACATTTAATTACAGCGTTCTGTTTCTGCACTACTTGTAATACACCATGCTGAGGGGTAGGAGTAGGCCTAGAGGACGTGGACGCGGGCGAGGACGCGGAGGCCCAAGTCAGGGTGTGGGCACAGGCCGAGCTCCTGATCCAGGTGTATCGCAGCCGACTGCTGCGGGATTAGGAGAGAGGCACGTTTCTGGCGTCCCCACATTCATCTCACAATTAATGGGTCCACGCGGTAGACCTTTATTAGAAAATGAGCAGTGTGAGCAGGTCCTGTCGTGGATGGCAGAAAGTGCATCCAGCAATCTATCGACCACCCAGAGTTCTGCGCCGTTCACTGCTGCAACTCTGAATCCTCTGGCTGCTGCTCCTCCTTCCTCCCAGCCTCCTCACTCCACTACAATGACACATTCTGAGGAGCAGGCAGACTCCCAGGAACTGTTCTCGGGCCCCTGCCCAGATTGGGCAGCAATCGTTCCTCTCCCACCAGAGGAGTTTATCGTGACCGATGCCCAACCTTTGGAAAGTTCCTGGGGTCCGGGAGATGAGGCTGGGGACTTTCGGCAACTGTCTCAAGAGCTTTCAGTGGGTGAGGAGGACGATGGCGATGAGACACAGTGAGGTAGTAGTAAGGGCAGTAAGTCCGAGGGAGGAGCGCACAGAGGATTCGGAGGAAGAGCTGCTGGACGATGAGGTGACTGACCCCACCTGGTGTGATAAGCCAACTGAGGACCGGTCTTCAGAGGAGGAGGCAATTGTAGCCGCAGCACAGGTTGGAAGAGGTAGTGGGGTGGCCAGGGGTAGAGGCAGGGCTGGACCGAATAATCCACCAACTGTTTCCCAAAGCGCCCCCTCGCGCCATGCCACCCTGCAGAGGCCGAGGTGCTCAAAGGTGTAGCAGTTTTTCACTGAGAGTGCAGACGACCGACAAACTGTGGTGTGCAAGGTTTGTCGCACCAAGATCAGCCAGGGAGCCACCACCACCAGCATGCGCAGGCATATGATGGCCAAGCACCCCACAAGGTGGGACGAAGGCCGTTCACCGCCTCCAGTTTGCACCACTGCCTCTCCCCCTGTGCCCAAACCTGCCACTGAGATCCAACCCCCCTCTCAGGACACAGGCACGACCGTCTCCCGGCCTGCACCCGCACGCTCACCTCCGCTGTCCTCGGCCCCATCCAGCAATGTCTCTCAGCGCAGTGTCCATCCGTCGCTAGCGCAACTGTTTGAGCGCAAGCGCAAGTACGCCGCCACGCACCCGCACGCTCAAGCGTTAAACGTGCACATAGCCAAATTTATCAGCCTGGAGATGCTGCCGTATAGGCTTGTGGAAACGGAGGCTTTCAAAGGTATGATGGCGGCGGCGGCCCCACGCTACTCAGTTCCCAGTCGCCACTACTTTTCCCGATGTGCCGTCCCAGCCCTGCACTACCACGTCTCCCGCAACATTGTACGCGCCCTCACCAACGCGGTTACTGCCAAGGTCCACTTAACAACGGACACGTGGACAAGCACAGGCGGGCAGGGCCACTATATCTCCCTGACGGCACATTGGGTGAATTTAGTGGAGGCTGGGACAGAGTCAGAGCCTGGGACTGCTCACATCCTACCCACCCCAGGAATTGCGGGCCCAAGCTCGGTGGTGGTATCTGCGGCGGTGTATGCTTCCTCCACTAAACCACCCTCCTCCTCCTCCTCCTACGCAACCTCTGTCTCGCAATCAAGATGTGGCAGCAGCAGCAGCACATCGCCACCAGTCGGTGTCGCGCGGGGTGGCAGCACAGCGGTGGGCAAGCGCCAGCAGGCCGTGCTGAAACTACTCAGCTTAGGAGAGAAGAGGCACACGGCCCACGAACTGCTGCAGGGTCTGACAGAAGGTATGTAGGAATCCGGACACATAAGTTGAATTTTCTTTGCTTTATTTTCACTTAAGCTTGCATAGTTAGGTACATGGTTTCACAAGAACGCGTTTCGGCGTAATGCCTTGTTCACCTCACTGTATGTTATTATTTTCTCTGCATGCACAGACCACAAGCACCGCAAGCTCCTGAGAAGGTGAGAGAACTCTTTATTATTGCAGTGTCTGACAGAGCAGACCGACCACTGGCTTTCGCCACCGAGCCTCCAACCGGGCATGGTCGTGTGTGACAACGGCCGTAACCTGGTGGCGGCTCTGCAGCTCGGCAGCCTCACGCACGTGCCATGCCTGGGCCACGTCTTTAATTTGGTGGTTCAGCGCTTTCTGAAAAGCTACCCACGCTTGTCAGACCTGCTCGGAAAGGTGCGCCGGCTCTGCGCACATTTCCGCAAGTCCCACACGGACGCCGCCACCCTGCGGACCCTGCAACATCGCTTTAATCTGCCAGTGCACCGACTGCTGTGCGGCGTGCCCACACGGTGGGACTCTACGCTCCACATGTTGGCCAGGCTGTGTGAGCAGCGTAGAGCTATAGTGGAATACCAACTCCAACATGGGCGGCGTAGTGGGAGTCAGCCTCCTCAATTCTTTACAGAAGAGTGGGCCTGGTTGGCAGACATCTGCCAGGTCCTTGGAAACTTTGAGGAGTCTACCCAGATGGTGAGCGGCGATGCTGCAATCATTAGCGTCACCATTCCTCTGCTATGCATCTTGAGAAGTTCCCTGTAAAGCATAAAGGCAGACGCTTTGCGCTCGGAAACGGAGCCGGGAGAAGACAGTATGTCGCTGGATAGTCAGAGCACCCTCATGTCTATATCTCAGCGTGTTGAGGAGGAGGAGGAGGAAGAGGAGGGGGAGGAGCATGAGGAGGAGGGGGAAGAGACAGCTTGGCCCACTGCTGAGGGTACCCATGCTGCTTGCCTGTCATCCTTTCAGCGTGTATGGCCTGAGGAGGAGGATCCTGAAAGTGATCTTCCGAGTGAGGACAGCCATGTTTTGCGTACAGGTACCCTGGCACACATGGCTGACTTCATGTTAGGATGCCTTTCTCGTGACCCTCGCGTTACACGCATTCTGGCCACAACAGATTACTGGGTGTACACACTGCTCGACCCACGGTATAAGGAGAACCTTTCCACTCTCATACCAGAAGAGGAAAGGGGTTCGAGAGTGACGCTATACCACAGGACCCTGGCGGACAAACTGATGGTAAAATTCCATCTGACAGCGCTAGTGGCAGAAGGCGCAGTTCCGAGGGCCAGGTAGCAGGGGAGGCGCGGAGATCAGGCAGCATGTACAGCGCAGGCAGGGGAACACTCTCCAAGGCCTTTGCCAGCTTTATGGCTCCCCAGCAAGTCTGTGTCACCGCTCCCCAGTCAAGGCTGAGTCGGCGGGAGCACTGTAAAAGGATGGTGAGGGAGTACGTAGCCGATCGCACGACCGTCCTCCGTGACGCCTCTGCCCCCTACAACTACTGGGTGTCGAAGCTGGACACGTGGCCTGAACTAGCGCTGTATGCCCTGGAGGTGCTTGCTTGTCCTGCGGCTAGCGTCTTGTCAGAGAGTGTGTTTAGTGCGACTGGGGGAATCATCACAGATAAGCGTACCCGCCTGTCAACCGACAGTGCCGACAGGCTTACAGTCATCAAGATGAACAAAGCCTGGATTTCCCCAGACTTCTCTTCTCCACCAGCGGACAGCAGCGATACCTAAGCAATACGTAGGCTGCACCCGCGGATGGAAGCATCGTTCTCTATCACCATCCAAAACAGGGACCTTTTTGATTCATCAATCTGTGTATAATATTCCTCCTCCTCCTCCTGCTCCTCCTCCTGAAACCTCACGTAATCACGCCGAACGGACTATTTTTCTTAGGCCCACAAGGCTCAGTCATATAACTTTAGTAAACAATGTTTATACGTTTCAATGCTCATTAAAGCGTTGAAACTTTCACCTGAACCAATTTTTATTTTAACTGGGCTGCCTCCAGGCCTAGTTACAAATTAAGCCACATTAACCAAAGCGATTAATGGGTTTCACCTGCCCTCTTGGTTGGGCATGGGCAATTTTTCTGAGGTACATTAGTACTGTTGGTACACCAATTTTTTGGGCCCTCACCTACAGTGTAATCCTAGTAATTTGTATGTTCTTCGCCTGCACTCATGGCACAGCAAGGTGTGTGGGGGTGGCCTACACTTTTGCTACATAAATGTAACTGGGGCCTTGTCTATACTGCAACTGCTGAAATGTGAAAGAGACTTATCTCCCTAAACTGCTGCAACGGGAATGTTACTGTGGCCTGTCTTGACTGCTACTACTACTGAAATGGAACTAATACTGTGCTCCCCCTATACTGCTGCTTCAGAATGGTTACTGGGGCCTGTCTAGACTGCTACTACTACTGAAATGGAACTAATACTGTGCTCCCCCTATACTGCTGCTTCGGAATTGTTACTGGGGCCTGTCTTGACTGCTACTACTACTGAAATGGAACTAATACTGTGTTCCCCCTATAATGCTGCTAGTGATATGTTACTGGGGCCTGTCTTGACTGCTACTACTACTGAAATGGAACTAATACTGTGCTCCCCCTAAATTGCTGCTAGTGATAGGTTACTGGGGCCTGTCTCTAATGCTACGGCTGAAATGTTACTAATTCTGGGCTCTGACTATACCGCTGCTAATGCTATGTCACTGGGGTGTGGAAACGGAGGCTTCCCAAAGACATGATGGCGGCGAGGCCATTTCCCACCAACGCGGTTACTGTTAAGGTGCATATAACCACGGACACGTGGAGAGGACACGTAGTGCCTCAAAAACATCCCCCTCCTCCTCCAACAATGAAAACATTCTTGGCAAATACCTTTGCATTGGTTCGTCTGGTGGCAGTCCAAGAATTTCACCTTTACCGACACAACAAGAGAGCCCCCCACCATCCCCCCGCCACGGCCCACTTAATCCTGGCCACATTCCGAAAACCAACTAAATAAAACCGCGCTACTAGGTCCGCAGTCACCACCACATTACCACCAACGCGGTTACTGTTGAGGTACATATTACCAGTCTGACTGGGGCATGCAGTGTGGGCCAAAGCCCACCTGCATTAAACATGACATTACCTCAGCTGTGATGGGCACTGCAATGGGATATATTTATGTACCGCCGGTGGCTTCCTGGCACCCACCCATGCTGTGGGTCCACAGGGAATTATAAATGCATCTGTTTCCACTTGTAAAGAACCCCAGTCTGACTGGGGCATGCAGTGTGGGCCGAAGCCCACCTGTATTGTATGTGACGTTAGCTCTGTTGAGCAGGGCAATGCAATGGGATAAATTTATGTACCGCCGATGGGTTCCAGGGAGCCACCCATGCCGTGGGTCCACAGGGACTTCACATACCATAGGGGATTTGTACCTGCCAGTGTCTATGTATTAAAAACCCCGGTCAGACTGGGGCATGCAGTGTGAGCCAAAGCCCAGCTGTATTTAATCTGATGTTACCTCAGCTGTGATGGGCAATGCAATGGGATACATTTATGTACCACTGGTGGCTTCCTGGGACCCACCCATGCTGTGGGTCCACAGGGAGTTGTAACTGCATGTGTCCACTTCTAAAGAACCCCAGTCTGACTGGGCCATGCAGTGTGGGCCGAAGCCCACCTGCATTAAACATGACATTACCTCAGCTGTGATGGGCACTGCAATGGGATATATTTATGTACCGCCGGTGGGTTCCAGGGAGCCACCCATGCTGTCGGTCCACAGGGACTTCACAATAGGGAGTTGTACCTGCATGTGTCTACTTATAAAAAACCCCAGTCTGACTGGGGCATGCAGTTTGGGCCGAAGCCCACCTGCGTTTAATCTGACGTTAGCTCTGCTGTCCAGGGCACTGCAATGGGATATATTTATGTACCGCCAGTGGGTTCCAGGGAGCCACCCATGCTGTGGGTGTACACGGAATTCCCATTGCGGAGTTGTACCTGCCTGTGACTATTTATAAAAAACCGCGGTCTGACTGGAGCATGCAGACACCTTGACAGAATGAATAGTGTGTGGCACATAGGTTCCCCATTGCTATGCCCACGTGTGCAGCTCCAGATGGAGGTGGCACAGAATTGGAGTTCTCATTGCTTCTGTACAGCATTATGGGCTATCGCCCTGCCCCTTTTAAAGAGGGTCGATGCCTAGCCGTGCCAACCCTCTGCAGTGTGTGCCTGCGGTTCTTCCTCATCCAGTACGCACTTATAAATAGACATGAGGGTGGTGTGGCTATGAGGCCAGCGTGTGGCATGAGGGCAGCTGAAGGCTGCGCAGGGACACTTTGGTGTGCGCTGTGGACACTGGGTCGTGCGGGGGGGGGGGGGGGGTTGGGCAGCATGTAACCCAGGAGAAGTGGCAGCGGAGTGTCATGCAGGCAGTGATTGTGCTTTGTTGGAGGTAATGTGGTGCTTAGCTAAGGTATGCATTGCTAATGAGGGTTAGTCCGAAGTAAAAGTTGTTGGGGGGGGGGCACTCTTGCCGGTATTGTGGCTTAATAGTGGGACCTGTGAACTTGAGATGCAGCCCAACATGTAGCCCCTCGCCTGCCCTATCCGTTGCTGTGTCGTTCCCATCACTTTCTTGAATTTCCCAGATTTGCACAAATGAAAACCTAAGCGAGTATCGGCGATATACAAAAATGCTCGGGTCGCCCATTGACTTCAATGGGGTTCGTTACTCGAAACGAACCCTCGAGCATCGCGAAAAGTTCGAAACGAGCACCCGAGCATTTTGGTGCTCGCTCATCTCTAGTCCTCTGTTGTGATCCTGCAGCATCAGCCCACCACTTCCCTTCCCTGGCCAGGCAACATTAGATTAGCAAGCAAATCTGCATCTAAAGAGGACATCAAGCTATCATTGTATAACAAGAAGTTGATGCTCAGGTTCTTCCAGTAGACCTTGAAATATTTTGGTTAATGCTTTTGGGATTGCTTCGGGTGCAACAAACTCAGGAAGTCCTTTAATTCAATGATTATTCCTCCTGTCCCAGGGTTTCTCATGCTCAAGTGCAAGATACATTTTATCGATGTGTCCTTCATGTTAAGAAAGGCAGGACACCAACTTACTTGATGGGTGCTCAACAATAGCAACTTGTGATTTCTCAAGCGAGTCGACTCTATAGCAGATATGTTGCACATCTTGCTTAGGATCCAGCAGATCTTTTGCTATTGGTTTTAGGGACCTTGTTAAGGACCATTTTGATAAAAGGATCGGGATGCTGGGGGTCCTCTTCTGCCTTCCCCTTCATCGTAACTATGACTCTCTGAATCTCTGTGCATGGGTATATTGTGTTGAGTCGAAGGAGATTATTGGCTGTTTTTGCCTAGTTTTTTTCTTTAGGAATGACTGCTTGAGTGTTTGAAGGGTTGGTGCGCTCACCCATGTTTGAGATCGTTCCAATCTTTACCAATGTGAGCTGCATAATGGAGTCATGAAACTCTCCCCACTCACCCACTTTAGTAGAGAAAGGTTACATTTCATGATGTAGTTCTCAAATTATAGTTATCTCTTGCTTACACTCCACTTATGTTTTGGATATGTCACCTGGTTCTTGTGGTTCTACTTCTGACCTGCCTCCAGTTCTATCTCACCCACTGCTTTGCTGGATCCTGACTGCCTATCTGTTTATGACCTGCAGCTACATTCCTGAATAAGCTGTAATTTCTTTGCTGCGGTGCTACAATTGCAACAGGTGACAATTCTGGGGACCACATGTGGAAAATCCAAATGAGAGACTATTATAGACTGGTAGTGTTGGAAGGGACCTCCAGGGTCATGGGGCCCAACCCCCTGCTCAATGCAGGATTCACTAAGTTATACCAGACAGATGTCTGTCCCCCTTTGAAGACTTCCATTGAAGGAGAGCTCCCCACCTCCCGTGGCAACCTGTTCCACTCAATGATCCCCCTCACTGTCTAATATCTAATCTGTGTCTCCTCCATTTCAGTTTCATCCCATTGCTTCTAGTCTTTCCTTGTGCAGATGAGAATAGGGCTGATCCCTCTGCACTGTGACAGCCCTTCAGATATTTGTAGACAGCTATTAAGTCTCCTCTCAGCCTCTTCTGCTAAACATTCCCAGACCCTTTAACCGTTCCTCATAGGACATGATTTGCAGACCGCTCACCATCTTGACGACTCTTCTCTGAATTTGCTCCCGTTTGTCTGTCTTTTATAAAGTGGGGTGCCCAGAACTGGACCCAGTATTCCAGATGAGGTCTGACTAAGGAAGAGTAGAGGGGGGTAATGACCTCACGGGATCTAGACTCTATGCTTCTCTTAATACATCCCATAATTGTGTTTGCCTTTTTAGCTGCTGCATCACATTATTGACTCATGTTCAGTCTATGATCTATTAGTATACCCAAGTCTTTTTCACATGTGCTGCTGCTTAGCCCAACTCCTCCCATTCTGTATGCACTTTCTTCATTTTTCTTGCCCAGATGTAGGACTTTGCATTTCTCCTTGTTAAATACCATTCAGTTAGTCACCACCCACTGTGCAAGCTTTTCTAGATCTTTTTGAATCCTCTTTCTTCTCTAGTGTTAGCTATCCCTCCTAGCTTTGTGTCATCAGCAATTTGATCAGTTTCCCACAATTCCCTCCTCCAGATCATTTATAACAATGTTGACCAACACTGGGCTCAGGACAGAGCCTTGTGGTCCCCACTTGATACATTCTTCCACTTGGATGTGCAGCCATTTATGACCACTCTTTGAGTATGATCACTCAGCCAGTTGTGAATCCACCTAACAGTTGCTGCGTCAATCCCAGATTTGGTCATTTCATCAATAAGGATGGTATGAGATACTTTGTCAAATGCTTTACTAAAGTCCAGATATACTATATCCACCGCATTTCCCTGATCAACCCAGTCAGTGATATTATCATAGAAGGAAATTAGATTAGTCTGGCATGACTTGTTTGTTACAAACCCATGCTGGCTCTGGTTAATTACTCCATTCTCATCCAAGTACGTGCATACATGCTGTTTAATAATTTGTTCAAAGATCTTTCATGGCATATAAGTCAGGCTCACAGGTCTGTAGTTTCCTGGATCCACCTTCTTCCCTTTTTTTGAAGATAGGGACAACATTTGCCCTTCTACAATCTTCTGGGACTTCTCCTTTCTCCAGGAATGTTCACAGATTATGGCTAGTGGTTCAGCAATTACCTCCGCTGCTTCCTTTAGTATCCTAGGATGTAATTCATCTGGACCTTGAGACTTGGATTCATGTAAGTTAGCTAAGTGTTCCCTCACCATCTCTCTGCTTATAGATAGCTTGCATTCTTTTATTCCCCCAATAGCACAGGGAAGATCAGTTGATGTTACATCTACTTTCTGAGAGAAAACAGATACAAAGTAGGAATCTAAAAGTTCGGCCTTCTCACCATCATTCTTAAGCAATTCACCATTTTCGTCTTGTAAGCATCCAATAGAATCTTTGACTTTTCTTTTCCTTTTGACCCCCAAATCCTTTTTTATTGCTTTTAGCCTCTGTTGCAAGCCTCAACTTATTCACTGTAGTGGAAGAATCTAAATTTTCAAATTCACTTTTTCACTGGGCAGATTCTGATCTCTGTGCTAAAACTTAACTTTTAATAATAATAAATTTTAAAAAATAGAGAAACATCTGACGTACAAACAAGAGGTGGGCATACGGGCACCAATGTGAAATCAAAGGGTGGGAAAATAATGCAATACCCAAAAATAAATAGACGAGGCGCTGACAGAACAATCACATCATTTATAGCAAATCCATGGAGTTTATGGTATTTTTGTCTCCAGTCTACCACTAAGGGTGGAGACGCTGCTACTTGAGTTTGGTATTTTTGGGTATCCCTGGTGGGGGGGATTTTATGAGTGGGTGGTGCAAGATAGAGATTAGGCCATCTTTCAGCAACCACCTCGCTGGGAGTTATCGAACCCATCTCCCCTAGACCAGTGCACACAATATATAGAGTATAGAACGTTTGGAAACAGCTTTTGGAGGGCATTTCTCCTGCTGCTATCTGGAGTTGATCTAAAACACCAACATATTTGTATAGAAATCACACGTTCCTGATGAGGCCACAATATTGTGAAGGAAACGCGTTGAACTGTTGAAGTAATTTCGAACCTCACAGGTTATTCCCAGATTCTGTTGTTAATTCTGGGATACATCAGTCTAAGTCTGACAGTGCGCCTCATCTGGTATCACAGTAGTTACCCCTGGGGATGGCTGATGAACTCTGGGGTAAACCTGTCAGACACCTTCAGTTGGACGTCTGACCCCGAATAGGCCCTCCATTCTCATATCATTTCTGTCTCACTAAATACAGCATCTATCTACCTATTTAAGGGAAATACACCAACTGGGAGTGCAGTATAACACCGAATGCTATCCCAGCGACTGATTACTATAAGGTCACTGGACTCTGTGTAGTTGTTGTGTATTATCTGCCAGTGCATCATTTATCCATCATCCTTTTGTGTACAGTGAGACGTAATCGGCCTTTTAAGGTGCCACTCCTATTATACGCCAAAGGAGTACAGCGCCGATTCACCCAGCTAAAGAATATATACCTAGGGAGCCCAGCACCACCCCCCATGACACTCCTGGCACTGATGCCATAAACTCCATGGATTTGCTATAAATGATGTGATTGTTCTGTCAGCGCCTCGTCTATTTATTTTTGGGTATTGCATTATTTTCCCTCCCTTTGATTTCACATTGGTGCCCGTATGCCCACCTCTTGTTTGTACGTCAGATCTTTCTCTATTTTTAAAAATGTATTATTATTAAAAGTTATGTTTTAGCACAGAGATCAGAATCTGCCCAGTGAAAAACGGTTGCAAGCCTCCATTCATTATCACCTTTATCTTCTCTGCCACTTGCCCTACAGTTTCTGCAGACCCCATTATATTCTTCTTTAGATATTCCCCCCTCTTTCCATTTGATAAACATATTTTTCTTCCTCTATAACATGTGTACAAGTTCTGTGTTCATCCATCCGGGTCTCTTTAAATGCTTCCCATTCTTCCTTCTTTTAGGGATTGGTAACGATTGTGCTTTGAGAATCTCCTTTCACAATATTTCCCAACCTTTTTGGACATTTCTGTCCTTAAGAACATCCAGCCATTGGATTCTTCCTCTTTCTGAGTTCAGTAAAATCTGCCTCTCTGAAATCCATCCTTGAGGTCTGAGTCTTCTCAGGTCTTCCTCCCCTTGTCATCCAACCTCCAAGGATATCATGATCACTGCCTCCTAAGGTCCCAGCCACCCTTACTTCCTCAACCATCCCCTCCCTGTTGGTAAGAATTAGGTCCAAGATAGCAGATCCCCTTGTTTTCTCTTCTACCTTCTGGAAGATAAAGTTGTCACCAAGAGCGGATAAGAATCTGTTGGATCCATTACTTTTACCTGAGAGATCCCCAACAAATGTCTGGATGGGTAAAATCTCCCATGATCACTATGTTGGGCTTCTCTGAGAGCTTGGCCATCTGGTGTAGATGGAGTTCCTCCATATCTTCTGCTTGTCCAGGCGGCCTATAGTAAATGCCTACAATGGTGTCCTTTCTGTTGTTCTCTCCTTGTATTCTTACCCAAACCGTTCCTACAGAACTCCCAGCTCTGAAGCTTGGATCTCTATGGAGATGATGTTTTCCTAACATACAACACAACATCTCCTCCCCTTTTATTAGGTCTTTTCCTTATAAATACATTGTATCCTTCAAGCCTTGTATCCAATCATGTGTATCATCCCACCAAGTTTCTGTGATGCCGATGACATCATATTTCTCTTCCTGTGTTCGGAGCTCCAATTCCCCTTGTTTGTTTCCCATGCTCTGTGCATTTGTGTAGGAACATGTTAGTTTGTGATCGGGGTCTCTTGTTCCTCTACTTTCCTTCTGAATTGTTTGTCTTTGTTCTTTCTTCCCACTTCTAATAGCGAGGGTCTTAGATGTATTAATTAGCTGAATATTTTTGCCTTTTACTCCACTTCCCATATTGTTCTAGTTTAAAGCTCTTCTAATGAGTGAAGCGCTTACCTGTCTGTAAGGTACAGACCGTCTCTAGCAAGCAGTCCATCATATAGGTAATTCACTCCATGGTCTAGGAATCCAAATCTTTGCTGCCGGCACCATAGATATAGCCAGTTGTTCACCTCTAGAATCCTGTTCCATCTTCTTATTCCATGGCCATCCACGAGGAGGATGGATGAGAAGACCACCTGAGCTCCTAGTTCCTTCTCCTTCTTTCCGAGGTCTACAAAGTCTCTGCAGATAGTTGCAAGGTCCTTTTTTGCAGTGTCATTTGTCCCTACATGTATTAGTAGGAATGGGTGGTGTTCTGGAGGACTGAAGAGTCTTGTCAGCCTATCAGACACATCTTTGATTTGTGCACCTGGAATACAGCACACCTCCTGTGAGGTGTCAGGTCTGCAGACAACGGCCTCTGTTCCTCTCAACAGGGAATCCCCCACAACCAGCACTCTCCTCTTATTCACAACATCACTTCTTTTTTCCATTCAGAAGGGCTCTGTGCGCTTACTACACAGTTCTTTGTGGGTAGAGTCATTCCATGATGTACCTCTTTTTCCCCTTTTCTCCAATGTCCATCCAGTTCAGCCTGTTTCCACCCCCCTTGTTGATGCAAAGTAAGGCAAAAAAAAAACAACCCAACGAGGCCGAAGCTAACTCACTTGGGGGAAAAAATTCCTTCCTGACTCCATAATGGCAGTCAGAATAATCGCTTGACCAACCTCTAATAGTTCTTACCTGTCTGTAAGACCCGGATCGCCAACCCCACTGCTCACCTAATGTCTATATCCTGTAATATCATAGACAGACATCTAGCCCCTCTTAAACTCCTCTATGGATCCTGCCATCACCACATCCTCAGGCAGAGAGTTCCACAGTCTCACTGCTCTTACAGTAAAGAACCCCCATCTCTGTTGGTGATGAAACCTGCTTTCCTCTACACGTAGCGGATGCCCTCTTGTTACCGTCGTGGTCCTGGGTGTAAACAGATCATGGGGGAGATCCTTGTATCGTCCCCTCATGTACTTATACATGTTATTTGGTCGCCCCTTGGCCGTCTGTATTCCGGGGTGAATAATCCCAGTTTTGGTGCCTCTCTGGGTATTCCAGTCCCTTCATTCCATGTATTAGTTTAGTTGCCCTTCTTTGTACCCCTCCAGCACTGTGACATCTTTCCTGAGCACCGGTGACCAGAACTGTCCGCAGTATTCCATGTGAGGCCTGACGGGTGCCTTATATAGTGGGGGGATAATGTTCTCGCCCCTCGCTTCTATACCTCTTTTACTGCACCCCAAGACCCTATTAGCCTGACAAGTGCCTTATATAGTGGGGGGATAATGTTCTCGCCCCTCGCCCCTATACCTCTTTTACTGCACCACAAGACTCTATTAGCTTTTGCAGCAGCTGCCTGGCATTGAGGATATGATGTGTTACCATGTTTTATAGTAGATTACTATATGTTATACTAAAATGTGAATTTACTGAAATTGGGATGAATTCTTCTAATGCGAGACGTTTCGAGGCTTTCTTTCTCCGCCCCTAACAGAGGGCTTCTTAAATCCTTCACAGATTCTGACAACATCTAGCTGCCTCCTTAATTACATTTTTCTTATCGAATTATTATGAAACAAGTTGTCGCTCTGCGTCTGAAAGCGTGACAGGCGGCGGCGGCGGCCGGGAAGAATGTGCCGCTTTCATCCGCTGCTCGTCAATCTCCTTCAGTTTGCAGAGAATATAATGAGTGTGATAATGAGGCTTTGATGCTGCTGCGAGCCGCCCGCAGTGATTGCTGCCACCGCCATCCATTACGGCAGCCAGCGACAGCGGAATGAGTTCAGTTCTGGGAAGGCCGGGAGCCGCAGACAGGATATTAACCACATTCCTTCTCCTCCGCGGCCGGCAGACAAATTCCATCTTTAGTGACTGCATATCTGAGAAGCGAGTATTGTAATAATGCTGCGCTGTACGCGGCCCCCGGGGGGATCAGCAGAGACACCAGGAGTGAAGAAGCTCAAGACGTGGAGGCAGGAGAGGAAAGAAGCCACAGAGGGAGAAGATGAGCTGCGAAACCCGCGGCCAGGCGCAACCACAGTCATGGAGAAGTAAGGCCTACCCGCGCCGCACTTGTAGACCTCTGTGGGACTCGTGCCGGGAAGGACATTAAGTGAGGCTCACCATTGTACCAAAGCCGTCGTCTTATACCACAAACCCCAGGGGAATTACAGAGAAGAGAGCCGGAGGGCACCGCGGTAAGGAAAACATGGGGAGCGCCATCAGCGTACCCCGAAACCACAGTGACGGAACCAGAAAGCACCGCGGTAAGGAAAACATGGGGAGCGCCATCAGCGCACCCCGAAACCACAGCGACGGAACCAGAGAGCCAAAGGGCACCGCGGTAAGAAAAACATGGGGAGCGCCATCAGCGCACCCCAAAACCACAGTGACGGAACCAGAAAGCACCGCGGTAAGGAAAACATGGGGAGCGCCATCAGCGCACCCCGAAACCATAGTGACTGAACCAGAAAGCACCGCGGTAAGGAAAACATGGGGAGCGCCATCAGCGCACCCCGAAACAACAGTGACGGAACCAGAAAGCACCGCGGTAAGGAAAACATGGGGAGCGCCATCAGCGCACCCCGAAACCACAGCGACGGAACCAGAGAGCCAAAGGGCACCGCGGTAAGAAAAACATGGGGAGCGCCATCAGCGCACCCCAAAACCACAGTGACGGAACCAGAAAGCACCGCGGTAAGGAAAACATGGGGAGCGCCATCAGCGCACCCCGAAACCACAGTGACTGAACCAGAAAGCACCGCGGTAAGGAAAACATGGGGAGCGCCATCAGCGCACCCCGAAACAACAGTGACGGAACCAGAAAGCACCGCGGTAAGGAAAACATGGGGAGCGCCATCAGCGCACCCCGAAACCACAGCGTCGGAACCAGAAAGCACCGCGGTAAGAAAAACACGGGGAGCGCCATCAGCGCACCCCGAAACCACAGTAACTGAACCAGAGAGCCGAAGTGCACAGCGGTAAGAAAAACACGGGGAGTGCCATCAGCGCACCCCAAAACTACAGCGAGAGCGGCGGAACCAGAGAGCCGAAGGGCACAGCGGTAAGAAAAACACGGGGAGCGCCAACAGCGCACCCCAAAACTACAGCGAGAGCGTCGGAACCAGAGAGCCGAAGGGCACAGCGGTAAGAAAAACACGGGGAGTGCCATCAGCGCACCCCAAAACTACAGCGAGAGCGACGGAACCAGAGAGCCAAAGGGCACAGCGGTAAGAAAACACGGGGAGCGCCATCAGTGCACCCCAAAACAATAGCGACGGAAACAGAGCCAAAGGGCACAGCGGTAAGAAAAACACGGGGAGCGCCATCAGCGCACCCCAAAACTACAGCGTTAGAACCAGACAGCCAAAGGGCACCGCAGTAAGAAAAACACGGGGAGCGCCATGAGCGCACCCCAAAACTACAGCGAGAGCGACGGAACCAGAGAGCCGACGGGCACAGAGGTAAGGAAAACACGGGGAGCGCCATCAGTGCACCCCAAAACCACAGCGACGGAACAAGAGAGCCGAAGGGCACCACAGTAAGGAAAACACGGGGAGCGCCATCAGCGCACCCCGAAACCACAGCGAGAGCGACGGAACCAGAGAGCCGACGGGCACAGAGGTAAAAAAAAACACGGGGAGCGCCATCAGTGCACCCCAAAACCACAGCGACGGAACCAGAGAGCCAAAGGGCACCGCGGTAAGGAAAACACGGGAAGCGTCATCAGTGCACCCAAAAACTACAGCGAGAGCGACGGAACCAGAGAGCCGACGGGCACAGAGGTAAGGAAAACACGGGGAGCGCCATCAGTGCACCCCAAAACCACAGCGACGGAACAAGAGAGCCGAAGGGCACCACAGTAAGGAAAACACGGGGAGCGCCATCAGCGCACCCCGAAACCACAGCGAGAGCGACGGAACCAGAGAGCCGACGGGCACAGAGGTAAAAAAAAAACACGGGGAGCGCCATCAGTGCACCCCAAAACCACAGCGACGGAACCAGAGAGCCAAAGGGCACCGCGGTAAGGAAAACACGGGAAGCGTCATCAGTGCACCCCAAAACTACAGCGAGAGCGACGGAATCAGAGAGCCGAAGGGCACCGCGGTAAGGAAAACACGGGAAGCGCCATCAGTGCACCCCAAAACTACAGCGAGAGCGACGGAATCAGAGAGCCGAAGGGCACCACAGTAAGGAAAACACGGGGAGCGCCATCAGCGCACCCCGAAACCACAGCGAGAGCGACGGAACCAGAGAGCCAAAGGGCACAGAGGTAAGGAAAACATGGGGAGCGCCTTCAGCGCACCCCAAAACTACAGCGAGAGCGAAGGAATCAGAGAGCCGAAGGGCACAGAGGTAAGGAAAACACGGGGAGCGCCATCAGTGCACCCCAAAACTACAGCGAGAGCGACGGAACCAGAGAGCCGAAGGGCACAGAGGTAAGGAAAACACGGGGAGCGCCATCAGCGTACCCCAAAACTACAGCGAGAGCGACGGAACCCGAGAGCCAAAGGGCACAGAGGTAAGGAAAATACGGGGAGCGCCATCAGCACACCCCAAAACTACAGCGAGAGCGGCGGAACCAGAGAGCCGAAGGGCACCACAGTAAGGAAAACACGGGGAGCGCCATCAGCGCACCCCGAAACTACAGCGAGAGCGATGGAACCAGAGAGCCGAAGGGCACAGCGGTAAGAAGAACACGGGGAGCATCATCAGTGCACCCCAAAACCACAGCGACGGAACAAGAGAGCCGAAGGGCAGAGAGGTAAGAAAAACACGGGGAGCGCCATCAGCGCACCCCAAAACTACAGCGAGAGCGTCGGAACCAGAGAGCCGAAGGGCACAGCGGTAAGGAGAAGACGGGGAGCGTCATCAGTGCACCCCAAAACTACAGCGAGAGCGACGGAACCAGAGAGCCGAAGGGCACCGCGGTAAGGAGAACACGGGGAGCGCCATCAGCGCACCCCAAAACTACAGCGACGGAACCAGAGAGCCGAAGGGCAGAGAGGTAAGGAAAACACGGGGAGCGCCATCAGTGCACCCCAAAACTACAGCGAGAGCGACGGAACCAGAGAGCCGAAGGGCACCACAGTAAGGAAAACATGGGGAGCGCCTTCAGTGCACCCCAAAACTACAGCGAGAGCGACGGAACCAGAGAGCCGAAGGGCACCACAGTAAGGAAAACATGGGGAGCGCCTTCAGTGCACCCCAAAACTACAGCGAGAGCGACGGAACCAGAGAGCCGAAGGGCACAGCGGTAAGGAGAACACGGGGAGCGTCATCAGTGCACCCCAAAACTACAGCGAGAGCGACGGAACCAGAGAGCCAAAGGGCACAGCGGTAAGGAAAACACGGGGAGCGCCATCAGCACACCCCAAAACTGCAGCGAGAGCGACGGAACCAGAGAGCCGAAGGGCACAGCGGTAAGGAGAACACGGGGAGCGTCATCAGCACACCCCAAAGCTACAGCGAGAGCGACGGAACCAGAGAGCCGAAGGGCAGTGCAATAAGCAAAACACGGGGCGCGCCATCAGTGCACCTCAAAACTACAGCGAGAGTGACGAAACCAGAAAGCTGACGGGCACAGAGGTAAGGAGAACACGGGGAGCGCCATCAGCGTACCCCAAAACTACAGCGAGAGCGACGGAACCAGAGAGCCAAAGGGCACCACAGTAAGGAAAACACAGGGAGCGCCATCAGCGCACCCCAAAACTACAGCGACAAACAGAGAACCAAAGGGCACAGCGGTAAGGAAAACACGGGGAGCGCCATCAGTGCACCCCGAAACCACAGCGACAGAACCAGAGAGCCGCAAACAGCCAGAATGACCCCAACATGGTGAGACGTCGCTCAGTAAGCGGAGCAGCCAGCACAGCATCTTCTGGGCCACCATTTTCCTTACCCAGCGCTGCCACTATTTTGGGGTGCAGTGTACTTTTTGATCAGTTTCTAGTCACATGTTACAGCATGTGGGACCCATAATGGGATCCGGGGGGCGGCCGCCTGCTGCAGGCAGCGATATCCATAATGGGATCCGGGGGGCGGCCGCTCTGCTGCAGGCAGCGATATCCATAATGGGATCCGGGGGGCGGCCGCTCTGCTGCAGGCAGCGATATCCATAATGGGATCCGGGGGCGGCCGCTCTGCTGCAGGCAGCGATATCCATAATGGGATCCGGGGGGGCGGCCGCTCTGCTGCAGGCAGCGATATCCATAATGGGATCCGGGGGCGGCCGCTCTGCTGCAGGCAGCGATATCCATAATGGGATCTGGGGGGCGGCCGCTCTGCTGCAGGCAGCGATATCCATAATGGGATCCGGGGGGCGGCCGCTCTGCTGCAGGCAGCGATATCCATAATGGGATCCGGGGGGCGGCCGCTCTGCTGCAGGCAGCGATATCCATAATGGGATCCGGGGGGCGGCCGCTCTGCTGCAGGCAGCGATATCCATAATGGGATCTGGGGGGCGGCCGCTCTGCTGCAGGCAGCGATATCCATAATGGGATCCGGGGGGCGGCCGCTCTGCTGACATCCTCCTCCGACCCCTTTCAGGGATGAGTTCTTTCCGTCCGCAGGACCCGCTTACTTTGGTCTTCCCATGATCTGCGTTCTTTCTCCCACTCCCACCTCGATGTCCCATGGCAGATGGTCTCCCGTGGGTGCTGCCCTGAGAGCTACCCCAGTTACACCCATTAGGGCAGCTTACCCTCTGTGACTACAGCACCATCAGAAGCCCCTCTCAGGGACGACTCTGGACCCCTCATGGACCTTCTTCTCTTCCACCACATACATTTTCTGCTTTGTCCTTTTTGAGCAGACCCTAACAGAGGGGCCCAACACACCCGACTCTTACCTTTGGCGGTGGGCTCCACGGTGATGATGTCGCTGCTGTTGCCTCTGCCGGCAGCCGTCACCGCCACCACCCAAACACTGTATTGTCTGTTTCGGCTCAGGTTTGGTATTCGATAGAAGAAGGAGTCCGGGGCGGCTTCAAATTCACTGATGACCTAAAGTTAAAACGGAGATTCTGTATCAATAAGAACAATGATAAGAATACAAGAAGTAATCTAGAAGAAGCCGATGAGACGGACCGAGCGCCTCGAAGGTCCTATGAAGGGACTGTCTAATGTTTAAAACGCATCGCAAGTTGGCGCTCTGCCATTGTTGTGCGATGCGTTATTAAGAAGTCCCATTGACAATCGCGTAAAAAAAATGCAGCGTTAAAAAAACGCAAGTGGGTGTGAGCCCGAAGATGGGGGGTCTTCATGTGCAGGTCAGCAGACGGAAGCCCTTCATTAACTGGTAATTTTGAGATCAGGAGAAAGAGGTCTCATTACTGCTAATGGGCAGGCCTACATGAAGAGGAGGATGTAGAGTTGCCAGAAGTTCAGCGCAGTCAGGTGATGTGTGAGCATTAGGTACAAAGGAGAGGGTCACATAGGAGACCCCAGAAACCATCAGGTGTCACCAGGTGTAGAGCTGACAGCTGGGTCTGGTGGGGGATGTCACCAGGTGTAGAGCTGACAACGGGGTCTGGTGGTGGGATGTCACCAGGTGTAGAGCTGACAACAGGGTCTGGTGGGGAGATGTCTCCAGGTGTAGAGCTGACAACGGGGTCTGGTGGGGGATGTCACCAGGTGTAGAGCTGACAACGGGGTCTGGTGGAGGGACGTCACCAGGTGTAGAGCTGACAACGGGGTCTGGTGGTGGGATGTCACCAGGTGTAGAGCTGACAACGGGGTCTGGTGGGAGGATGTCACCAGGTGTAGATCTGACAGCTGGGTCTGGTGGGGGATGTCACCAGGTGTAGAGCTGACAACGGGGTCTGGTAGGGGGGATGTCACCAGGTGTAGATCTGACAGCTGGGTCTGGTGGGGGATGTCACCAGGTGTAGAGCTGACAACGGGGTCTGGTGGAGGGACGTCACCAGGTGTAGAGCTGACAACGGGGTCTGGTGGTGGGATGTCACCAGGTGTAGAGCTGACAACGGGGTCTGGTGGGAGGATGTCACCAGGTGTAGATCTGACAGCTGGGTCTGGTGGGGGATGTCACCAGGTGTAGAGCTGACAACGGGGTCTGGTAGGGGGGATGTCACCAGGTGTAGATCTGACAGCTGGGTCTGGTGGGGGATGTCACCAGGTGTAGAGCTGACAACGGGGTCTGGTAGAGGGACGTCACCAGGTGTAGAGCTGACAACGGGGTCTGATGGTGGGATGTCACCAGGTGTAGAGCTGACAACGGGGTCTGGCAGTGGGATGTCACCAGGTGTAGAGTTGACAACGGGGTCTGGTGGTGGGATGTCACCAGGTGTAGAGCTGACAACGGGGTCTGGCAGTGGGATGTCACCAGGTGTAGAGTTGACAACGGGGTCTGGCAGTGGGATGTCACCAGGTGTAGAGTTGACAACGGGGTCTGGTGGGGGGATGTCACCACGTGTAGAGCTGACAACAGGGTTTGGTAGAGAAATGTCACCAGGTGTAGAGCTGACAACGGGGTCTGGTGTTTGGATGTCACCAGGTGTAGAGCTGACAACGGGGTCTGGCAGTGGGATGTCACCAGGTGTAGAGTTGACAACGGGGTCTGGTGGGGGGATGTCACCAGGTGTAGAGCTGACAACAGGGTTTGGTAGAGAAATGTGACCAGGTGTAGAGCTGACAACGGGGTCTAGTGTGGGGAGGTAACCAGGTGTAGAGCTGACAACGGGGTCTAGTGAGGGGATGTCACCAGGGGTAGAGCTGACAATGGGGTCTAGTGGGAGGATGTCGCCAGCTATGGAGCTGACAACGGGGTCTGGTGTTTGGATGTCACCAAGTGTAGAGCTGCCAACGGGGTCTGGTGGTGGGGATGTCACCAGGTGTAGAGCTGCCAACGGGGTCTGGCAGTGGGATGTCACCAGGTGTAGAGCTGACAACAAGGTCTGGTAGGGGGATGTCACCAGGTTTTGAGCTGACATCGGGGTCTGGTGGTGGGATGTCGCCAACCAATGAGTACAGACATCGCAGCTTCTGGACCTTCCAGAGTCCACTGTTGGCCATGTTATTGGGAGATGGAAACCATCCGGTGTGTGCGGTGCCGCCACGTTCTGTGAGACCTCGCAAACTGACGGAACGTTCACAACGAAGCCTTGTAGGAGCTGTGAAGATGTAACACCCATCTGCCTTCGCTCAGGGGGTCTCACAGGACATTGGACCATCCATTAGTACCAGAACCCTCCGTAGAGAACCATATGTGAAGGCTTACCGTGGATGAGCGGCTGCACACAACATCCCAGCAGTGAATGCACAGCGGCGCCTGCGATGGTGCTTGGAGCGACGGACTGTAAGTGAGTGGAAGCAAGTGTTGTGGATGAATCACAGGACACCATCTTCCGATCAGATGGCGGCACTTGGGTATGGTGGTTGCCTGTAGAGCAGTTTCTACTTGACGGCATCATCCCAACAGTGAGGTTTGGAGGAGGTTCTGTTATGGTGTTGGTGGAGGTTTTGCTGGGAAGGCCTGGAGCCATTGGTTATAGTTAAGACCACCCTCACCACCAATGGGTACAGAGACCTCCCCTGTGGTAATACTCTGTACAGCTCCATGTCTCCACCAACATGACGAGCGCCATGTCATACGGTACGCAGTGTGGAGGAGCAGAACATCTGCAGACTTCAATGGCCCAAAGTCCAGATCTCAATCCCATCGAGCAGGATGAACTAGACTGCTGTATCCGTGCGCCCAAAAACCCATCATCCCCCGCATCACTATCTGAAGCTCCTCCAGGAATGGAAGCAAATCCCTCCACACATTTAAAATCTGAGTAAAATCTAATTTCACCCCCATCTATGTGCGTCCCAGGACTTCTGTCAGCATAGCGTGCGACCATAACTCTCCTAACCGCGGTCTCGCTCCACTTCAGCTCTCTCTCCACAGCTTTGCATTCAGGGAAGCAGCGCTCTCCGCAGAGGTGACAGGCCTCCATGTTCTCTCATATTCGCCGCCATCTTTGCTGTCGATTATTTTATATTTTTTTCTTTTACAAGGTTTGCTAAAATGCATTGAACAATAAGAAGGGACTTCGAGAGCGGGAGTATCTTCAGGGCTGGATGGAGGGTCTCGGGTCTGACAGTCAGTCTGTTGGGGCATCTTTAGGCCTGGACGGAGGGTCTCTGACTGTCTGTTGGGGCATCTTCAGTAGCTTTCATGTTACCCCAGTATAATATATAACAACCAATCACAGCGCAGCTTTCATGTTACCTCAGCAGTATAATATATAACAACCAATCACAGCACAGCTTTCATGTTACCTCAGTATAATATGTAACAACCAATCACAGCACAGCTTTCATGTTACCTCAGTGGTATAATATATAACAACCAATCACAGCGCAGCTTTCATGTTACCTCAGTATAATTTATAACAACCAATCACAGCGCAGTTTTCATGTTACCTCAGTATAATATATAACAACCAATCACAGCACAGCTTTCATGTAACCTCTGTATAATATATAACAACCAATCACAGCACAGCTTTCATGTTACCTCAGTATAATATATAACAACCAATCACAGCGCAGCTTTCATGTTACCTCAGTATAATATATAACAACCAATCACAGCGCAGCTTTCCTGTTACCTCAGTGGTATAATATATAACAACCAATCACAGCACAGCTTTCATGTTACCTCAGTATAATATATAACAACCAATCACAGGGCAGCTTTCATGTTACCTCAGTATAATATATAACAACCAATCACAGCGCAGCTTTCATGTTACCTCAGTATAATATATAACAGCCAATCACAGCGCAGCTTTCCTGTTACCTCAGTATAATATATAACAGCCAATCACAGCGCAGCTTTCATGTTACCTCAGTACAATATAGAACAACCAATCACAGCGCACCTTTCATGTTACCTCAGTATAATGTATAACAACCAATCACAGCGCAGCTTTCATGTAACCTCTGTATAATATATAACAACCAATCACAGCACAGCTTTCATGTTACCTCAGTATAATATATAACAACCAATCACAGCGCAGCTTTCATGTTACCTTAGCAGTATAATATATAACAACCAATCACAGCGCAGCTTTCATGTTACCTCAGTAGTATAATATATAACAACCAATCACAGCGCAGCTTTCATGTTACCTCAGTATAATATATAACAACCAATCACAGCGCAGCTTTCATGTTACCTCACTATAATATATAACAGCCAATCACAGCGCAGCTTTCATGTTACCTCAGTATAATATAGAACAACCAATCACAGCGCAGCTTTCATGTTACCTCAGTATAATATATAACAACCAATCACAGCACAGCTTTCATGTTACCTCAGTATAATATAGAACAACCAATCACAGCGCAGCTTTCATGTTACCTCAGCAGTATAATATATAACAACCAATCACAGCGCAGCTTTCATGTTACCTCAGCAGTATAATATATAACAACTAATCACAGCGCAGCTTTCATGTTACCTCAGTATAATATATAACAACCAATCACAGCGCAGCTTTCCTGTTACCTCAGTGGTATAATATATAACAACCAATCACAGCACAGCTTTCATGTTACCTCAGTATAATATATAACAACCAATCACAGGGCAGCTTTCATGTTACCTCAGTATAATATATAACAACCAATCACAGCGCAGCTTTCATGTTACCTCAGTATAATATATAACAGCCAATCACAGCGCAGCTTTCCTGTTACCTCAGTATAATATATAACAACCAATCACAGCGCAGCTTTCATGTAACCTTAGCAGTATAATATATAACAACCAATCACAGCGCAGCTTTCATGTTACCTCAGTAGTATAATATATAACAACCAATCACAGCGCAGCTTTCATGTTACCTCAGTATAATATATAACAACCAATCACAGCGCAGCTTTCATGTTACCTCACTATAATATATAACAGCCAATCACAGCGCAGCTTTCATGTTACCTCAGTATAATATAGAACAACCAATCACAGCGCAGCTTTCATGTTACCTCAGTATAATATAGAACAACCAATCACAGCGCAGCTTTCATGTTACCTCAGCAGTATAATATATAACAACCAATCACAGCGCAGCTTTCATGTTATCTCAGCAGTATAATATATAACAACCAATCACAGCGCAGCTTTCATGTTACCTCAGTATAATATATAACAACCAATCACAGCGCAGCTTTCCTGTTACCTCAGTATAATATATAACAGCCAATCACAGCGCAGCTTTCATGTTACCTCAGTATAATATATAACAGCCAATCACAGCGCAGCTTTCATGTTACCTCAGTATAATATATAACAACCAATCATAGCACAGCTTTCATGTTACCTCAGTATAATATATAACAGCCAATTACAGCGCAGCTTTCCTGTTACCTCAGTATAATATATAACAACCAATCACAGCGCAGCTTTCATGTTAACTCAGCAGTATAATATATAACAACCAATCACAGCGCAGCTTTCATGTTACCTCAGTATAATATATAACAACCAATCACAGCGCAGCTTTCATGTTACCTCAGTATAATATATAACGACCAATCACAGCACAGCTTTCATGTTACCTCAGTATAATATATAACAACCAATCACAGCGCAACTTTCATGTTACCTCAGTATAATTTATAACAACCAATCACAGCGCAGCTTTCATGTTACCTCAGTATAATATATAACAACCAATCACAGCGCAACTTTCATGTTACCTCACTATAATATATAAATGCCAATCACAGCGCAGCTTTCATGTTACCTCAGTATAATATATAACAACCAATCACAGCGCAGCTTTCATGTTACCTCAGAATAATATATAACAACCAATCACAGCACAGCTTTCATGTTACCTCAGTATAATATATAACAACCAATCACAGCGCAGCTTTCATGTTACCTCAGCAGTATAATATATAACAACCAATCACAGCGCAGCTTTCATGTTACCTCAGTAGTATAATATGTAACAACCAATCACAGCGCAGCTTTCATGTTACCTCAGTATAATATATAACAACCAATCACAGCGCAGCTTTCATGTTACCTCAGTATAATATAGAACAACCAATCACAGCACAGCTTTCATGTCACCTCAGTATAATATAGAACAACCAATCACAGCGCAGCTTTCATGTTACCTCAACAGTATAATATATAACAACCAATCACAGCGCAGCTTTCATGTTATCTCAGCAGTATAATATATAACAACCAATCACAGCGCAGCTTTCATGTTACCTCAGTATAATATATAACAACCAATCACAGCGCAGCTTTCCTGTTACCTCAGTGGTATAATATATAACAACCAATCACAGCACAGCTTTCATGTTACCTCAGAATAATATATAACAACCAATCACAGCACAGCTTTCATGTTACCTCAGTATAATATATAACAACCAATCACAGCGCAGCTTTCATGTTACCTCAGCAGTATAATATATAACAACCAATCACAGCGCAGCTTTCATGTTACCTCAGTAGTATAATATGTAACAACCAATCACAGCGCAGCTTTCATGTTACCTCAGTATAATATATAACAACCAATCACAGCGCAGCTTTCATGTTACCTCAGTATAATATAGAACAACCAATCACAGCACAGCTTTCATGTCACCTCAGTATAATATAGAACAACCAATCACAGCGCAGCTTTCATGTTACCTCAGCAGTATAATATATAACAACCAATCACAGCGCAGCTTTCATGTTATCTCAGCAGTATAATATATAACAACCAATCACAGCGCAGCTTTCATGTTACCTCAGTATAATATATAACAACCAATCACAGCGCAGCTTTCCTGTTACCTCAGTGGTATAATATATAACAACCAATCACAGCGCAGCTTTCATGTTACCTCAGCAGTATAATATATAACAACCAATCATAGCACAGCTTTCATGTTACCTCAGTATAATATATAACAGCCAATCACAGCGCAGCTTTCCTGTTACCTCAGTATAATATATAACAACCAATCACAGCACAGCTTTCATGTTACCTCAGTATAATATATAACAACCAATCACAGCGCAGCTTTCATGTTAACTCAGCAGTATAATATATAACAACCAATCACAGCGCAGCTTTCATGTTACCTCAGTATAATATATAACAACCAATCACAGCGCAGCTTTCATGTTACCTCAGTATAATATATAACGACCAATCACAGCGCAGCTTTCATGTTACCTCAGTATAATATATAACAACCAATCACAGCACAGCTTTCATGTTACCTCAGTATAATATATAACAACCAATCACAGCGCAGCTTTCATGTTACCTCAGTATAATATGTAACAACCAATCACAGCACAGCTTTCATGCAACCTCTGTATAATATATAACAACCAATCACAGCGCAACTTTCATGTTACCTCAGTATAATTTATAACAACCAATCACAGCGCAGCTTTCATGTTACCTCAGTATAATATATAACAACCAATCACAGTGCAGCTTTCATGTTACCTCAGTATAATATATAACAACCAATCACAGCACAGCTTTCATGTTACCTCAGTATAATATATAACAACCAATCACAGCACAGCTTTCATGTAACCTTAGCAGTATAATATATAACAACCAATCACAGCGCAGTTTTCATGTTACCTCAGCGGTATAATACATAACAACCAATCACAGTGCAGCATTCATGTTACCTCAGTATAATATATAACAGCCAATCACAGCACAGCTTTCATGTTACCTCAGTATAATATAGAACAACCAATCACAGCGCAGCTTTCATGTTATCTCAGTATAATATATAACAACCAATCACAGCGCAGCTTTCATGTTACCTCAGCAGTATAATATATAACAACCAATCACAGCGCAGCTTTCATGTTACCTCAGTATAATATATAACAACCAATCACAGCACAGCTTTCATGTTACCTCAGTATAATATATAACAACCAATCACAGCGCAGCTTTCATGTTACCTCAGTATAATATATAACAACCAATCACAGCGCAGCTTTCATGTTACCTCAGCAGTATAATATATAACAACCAATCACAGCGCAGCTTTCATGTTACCTCAGTATAATATATAACAACCAATCACAGCGCAGCTTTCATGTTACCTCAGTATAATATATAACAACCAATCACAGCGCAGCTTTCATGTTACCTCACTATAATATATAACAACCAATCACAGCACAGTTTTCATGTTACCTCAGCAGTATAATATATAACAACCAATCACAGCGCAGCTTTCATGTTACCTCAGTATAATATATAACAACCAATCACAGCGCAGCTTTCCTGTTACCTCAGTATAATATATAACAACCAATCACAGCACAGCTTTCATGTTACCTCAGTATAATATATAACAACCAATCACAGCGCAGCTTTCATGTTACCTCAGTATAATATATAACAACCAATCACAGCGCAGCTTTCATGTTACCTCAGTATAATATATAACAGCCAATCACAACGCAGCTTTCCTGTTACCTCAGTATAATATATAACAACCAATCACAGCGCAGCTTTCATGTTACCTCAGTATAATATATAACAACCAATCACAGCGCAGCTTTCATGTTACCTCAGTATAATATATAACAACCAATCACAGCGCAGCTTTCATGTTACCTCAGTATAATATATAACAGCCAATCACAGCACAGCTTTCATGTTACCTCAGTATAATATATAACAGCCAATCACAGCGCAGCTTTCCTGTTACCTCAGTATAATATATAACAACCAATCACAGCACAGCTTTCATGTTATCTCAGTATAATATATAACAACCAATCACAGCACAGCTTTCATGTTACCTCAGTATAATATATAACAACCAATCACAGCGCAGCTTTCATGTTACCTCAGTATAATATATAACAACCAATCACAGCGCAGCTTTCATGTTACCTCAGTATAATATATAACAGCCAATCACAGCGCAGCTTTCCTGTTACCTCAGTATAATATATAACAGCCAATCGCAGCGCAGCTTTCATGTTACCTCAGCGGTATAATATATAACAACCAATCACAGCGCAGCTTTCATGTTACCTCAGCAGTATAATATATAACAACCAATCACAGCGCAGCTTTCATATTACCTCAGCAGTATAATATATAACAACCAATCACAGCACAGCTTTCATGTTACCTCAGCAGTATAATATATAACAACCAATCACAGCGCAGCTTTCATGTTACCTCAGCAGTATATTATATAACAACCAATCACAGCGCAGCTTTCATGTTACCTCAGTATAATATATAACAACCAATCACAGTGTAGCTTTCATGTTACCTCAGTATAATATATAACAACCAATCACAGCACAGCTTTCATGTTACCTCAGCAGTATAATATATAACAACCAATCACAGCGCAGCTTTCATGTTACCTCAGTATAATATATAACAACCAATCACAACACAGCTTTCATGTTACCTCAGTATAATATATAACAACCAATCACAGCACAGCTTTCATGTTACCTCAGTATAATATATAACAACCAATCACAGCGCAGCTTTCATGCTACCTCAGCGTTATAATATATAACAACCAATCACAGCGCAGCTTTCATGTTACCTCAGCAGTATAATATATAACAACCAATCACAGCACAGCTTTCATGTTACCTCAGTATAATATATAACAACCAATCACAGCGCAGCTTTCATTTTACCTCAGTATAATATATAACAACCAATCACAGCGCAGCTTTCATGTTACCTCAGTATAATATATAACAACCAATCACAGCGCAGCTTTCATGTTACCTCAGCGGTATAATATATAACAACCAATCACAGCGCAGCTTTCATGTTACCTCAGCAGTATAATATATAACAACCAATCACAGCGCAGCTTTCATGTTACCTCAGCAGTATATTATATAACAACCAATCACAGCGCAGCTTTCATATTACCGCAGTATAATATATAACAACCAATCACAGTGCAGCTTTCATGTTACCTCAGCAGTATATTATATAACAACCAATCACAGCGCAGCTTTCATGTTACCTCAGCAGTATATTATATAACAACCAATCACAGCGCAGCTTTCATGTTACCTCAGTATATTATATAACAACCAATCACAGCGCAGCTTTCATGTTACCTCAGTATAATATATAACAACCAATCACAGCACAGCTTTCATGTTACCTCAGCAGTATAATATATAACAACCAATCACAGCGCAGCTTTCATGTTACCTCAGTATAATATATAACAACCAATCACAGCACAGCTTTCATGTTACCTCAGTATAATATATAACAACCAATCACAGCGCAGCTTTCATGCTACCTCAGCGTTATAATATATAACAACCAATCACAGCACAGCTTTCATGTTACCTCAGTATTATATATAACAACCAATCACAGCGCAGCTTTCATGTTACCTCAGTATAATATATAACAACCAATCACAGCGCAGCTTTCATGTTACCTCAGTATAATATATAACAACCAATCACAGCGCAGCTTTCATATTACCTCAGCAGTATAATATATAACAACCAATCACAGCACAGCTTTCATGTTACCTCAGCAGTATAATATATAACAACCAATCACAGCGCAGCTTTCATGTTACCTCAGCAGTATATTATATAACAACCAATCACAGCGCAGCTTTCATGTTACCTCAGTATAATATATAACAACCAATCACAGTGCAGCTTTCATGTTACCTCAGCAGTATAATATATAACAACCAATCACAGCGCAGCTTTCATGTTACCTCAGTATAATATATAACAACCAATCACAGCGCAGCTTTCATGTTACCTCAGTATAATATATAACAACCAACCACAGCGCAGCTTTCATGTTACCTCAGTATAATATATAACAACCAATCACAGCGCAGCTTTCATGTTACCTCAGTATAATATATAACAACCAATCACAGCGCAGCATTCATGTTACCTCAGTATAATATATAACAACCAATCACAGCGCAGCTTTCATGTTACCTCAGTATAATATATAACAACCAATCACAACACAGCTTTCATGTTACCTCAGTACAATATATAACAACCAATCACAGCGCAGCTTTCATGTTCCCTCAGTATAATATATAACAACCAATCACAGCGCAGCTTTCATGTTCCCTCAGTATAATATATAACAACCAATCACAGCGCAGCTTTCATGTTACCTCAGTATAATATATAACAGCCAATCACAGCGCAGCTTTCATGTTACCTCAGTATAATATATAACAACCAATCACAGCACAGCTTTCATGTTACCTCAGCGGTATAATATATAACAACCAATCACAGCACAGCTTTCATGTTACCTCAGTATATTATCTAACAACCAATCACAGCGCAGCTTTCATGTTACCTCAGTATAATATATAACAACCAATCACAGCGCAGCTTTCATGTTACCTCAGCAGTATAATATATAACAACCAATCACAGCGCAGCTTTCATGTTACCTCAGTATAATATATAACAACCAATCACAGCGCAGCTTTCATGTTAACTCAGTATAATATATAACAACCAATCACAGCGCAGCTTTCATGTTACCTCACTATAATATATAACAACCAATCACAGCACAGCTTTCATGTTACCTCACTATAATATATAACAACCAATCACAGCGCAGCTTTTATGTTACCTCAGTATAATATATAACAACCAATCACAGGGCAGCTTTCATGTTACCTCAGTATAATATATAACAACCAATCACAGCGCAGCTTTCATGTTACCTCAGCAGTATAATAATAATAATAATAATAATCTTTATTTGTATAGCGCCAACTTATTCCGCAGCGCTTATAATATATAACAACCAATCACAGCGCAGCTTTCATGTTACCTCAGTATAATATATAACAACCAATCACAGCGCAGCTTTCCTGTTACCTCAGTATAATATATAACAACCAATCACAGCACAGCTTTCATGTTACCTCAGTATAATATATAACAACCAATCACAGCGCAGCTTTCATGTTACCTCAGTATAATATATAACAACCAATCACAGCGCAGCTTTCATGTTACCTCGGTATAATATATAACAGCCAATCACAGCACAGCTTTCATGTTACCTCAGCGGTATAATATATAACAACCAATCACAGCGCAGCTTTCATGTTACCTCAGTATAATATATAACAGCCAATCACAGCGCAGCTTTCCTGTTACCTCAGTATAATATATAACAACCAATCACAGCACAGCTTTCATGTTACCTCAGTATAATATATAACAGCCAATCACAGCGCAGCTTTCATGTTACCTCAGCAGTATAATATATAACAACCAATCACAGCACAGCTTTCATGTTACCTCAGCAGTATAATATATAACAACCAATCACAGCGCAGCTTTCATGTTACCTCAGTATAATATATAACAACCAATCACAGCGCAGCTTTCATGTTACCTCAGCAGTATATTATATAACAACCAATCACAGCGCAGCTTTCATGTTACCTCAGTATAATATATAACAACCAATCACAGTGTAGCTTTCATGTTACCTCAGTATAATATATAACAACCAATCACAGCGCAGCTTTCATGTTACCTCAGTGGTATAATATATAACAACCAATCACAGCACAGCTTTCATGTTACCTCAGCGGTATAATATATAACAACCAATCACAGCACAGCTTTCATGTTACCTCAGTATAATATATAACAACCAATCACAGCGCAGCTTTCATGTTACCTCAGCAGTATAATATATAACAACCAATCACAGCACAGCTTTCATGTTACCTCAGCAGTATATTATATAACAACCAATCACAGCGCAGCTTTCATGTTACCTCAGTATAATATATAACAACCAATCACAGCGCAGCATTCATGTTACCTCAGTATAATATATAACAACCAATCACAGCGCAGCTTTCATGTTACCTCAGTATAATATATAACAACCAATCACAACACTGCTTTCATGTTACCTCAGTATAATATATAACAACCAATCACAGCACAGCTTTCATGTTCCCTCAGTATAATATATAACAACCAATCACAGCGCAGCTTTCATGTTACCTCAGTACAATATATAACAACCAATCACAGCGCAGCTTTCATGTTCCCTCAGTATAATATATAACAACCAATCGCAGCGCAGCTTTCATGTTCCCTCAGTATAATATATAACAACCAATCATAGCGCAGCTTTCATGTTACCTCAGTATAATATATAACAGCCAATCACAGCGCAGCTTTCATGTTACCTCAGTATAATATATAACAACCAATCACAGCACAGCTTTCATGTTACCTCAGTATAATATATAACAACCAATCACAGCGCAGCTTTCATGTTCCCTCAGTATAATATGTAACAACCAATCACAGCGCAGCTTTCATGTTACCTCAGCAGTATAATATATAACAACCAATCACAGCGCAGCTTTCATGTTACCTCCGCGGTATAATATATAACAACCAATCACAGCGCAGCTTTCATGTTACCTCAGCGGTATAATATATAACAACCAATCACAGCACAGCTTTCATGTTACCTCAGTATAATATATAACAACCAATCACAGCGCAGCTTTCCTGTTACCTCAGCAGTATAAGATATAACAACCAATCACAGCGCAGCTTTCATGTTACCTCAGTATAATATATAACAACCAATCACAGCGCAGCATTCATGTTACCTCAGCAGTATAATATATAACAACCAATCACAGCGCAGTTTTCATGTTACCTCAGTATAATATATAACAACCAATCACAGCGCAGTTTTCATGTTACCTCAGTATAATATATAACAACCAATCACAGCGCAGCTTTCATGTTACCTCAGTATAATATATAACAACCAATCACAGCGCAGCTTTCATGTTACCTCAGTATAAGATATAACAACCAATCACAGCGCAGCTTTCCTGTTACCTCAGTATAATATATAACAACCAATCACAGCACAGCTTTCATGTTACCTCAGTATAATATATAACAACCAATCACAGCGCAGCTTTCATGTTACCTCAGTATAATATATAACAACCAATCACAGCGCAGCTTTCATGTTACCTCAGTATAAGATATAACAACCAATCACAGCGCAGCTTTCCTGTTACCTCAGTATAATATATAACAACCAATCACAGCACAGCTTTCATGTTACCTCAGTATAATATATAACAACCAATCACAGTGCAGCTTTCCTGTTACCTCAGCAGTATAAGATATAACAACCAATCACAGCGCAGCTTTCATGTTACCTCAGTATAATATATAACAACCAATCACAGCGCAGCTTTCATGTTACCTCAGCGGTATAACAAATAAAAGCTGAGCTGTGATTGGTTGCTATTGGCAACAACAAAAAAAAGGCAAATCGGACCAGAACTGGGGATTTGTATCTAACATAACCAAACAGATTTAACGTTTAGCTGTAAGCTGCGAGCGGCGGAGGACAAGAGGCACAACTTACAGTATCTGCAGCGCCGGAGCAAACTGACGTCCGCCTGCAGAATGAGGGTAGTGCGGTCACCCGGCATTGATCAGTATCGCTGCTTCCACGTATTCATGCGCACATCCTGATTTCCTCCTTTACTATTCTTACTGAGGCCTCCTGCACACGGGGGGAAGTTCTGTGGTGGTATTTCCCGCTGAATTTCCGCCCGTGCCCGCAGACAGCCGCACTTTGACCGCGTGAAAACACGCGAAAAAACATATCGCGGCATGTCCCATTTCTGTGCGAGCCTCATAGGGGCCTGCACAAAAACGTCAGTAGTCACGAGGCGGCTGGGCACATAGCAAAGCGGGGAGACGCCGGGAGCAGGTGAGCCACCTTGGTCACTGCAGGGGCATGGGACAGATCCCACTGCGAGAATTCTCGCAGCAGGATCGGACCCGGCCATCTGCAGGACGCCTTACAATGCCACGTTTTGTATCGCTCCGTATCAGACACCTGGCTGGTTGTCTAGAATTCAAGTACCTTTGTGTTCCAAGGAGTTACTCCTGTAGGATGCTGCGGCCCGCACCGCTTTGCCTGCAGCTGCTCAGATGTTACATTCCTTATCTTGCTTGTTTATCTTTCTTCGATAAGAATAAACAAATTCGGGTAGATTTGAATTACTGTAATCAGATGGTGCGCCTCTATAACAGCTGCGCTCGGTCAGCAGATAACTGATCACGCTAAGGCACGCCTCGTACAGGCATTTGCAGAAACGCAGCGTTTTTCAACGCTGCCTGTACTGCAGATTCCGCCTGGTTGCAGCAGCGCTGGCGTGCGTTATGCCAGCGTTAATACTCACCTAGCAGGTGAAGCCGCTGTCCGCGGGATCTTGGCTTGGTGTCATCCCTGTGGGACCAGAGCATGTTAAGTGCCGCCTTGAGAGGCCAGCACCTATCCCTCCCAGCTCCCCACATGTTGTCAAGTGTCCGGATAACCTTCTGGGGTGTTGCACCACTGTAGCTGACGTGTCCCCACTGAGCGCCGCTGTTCCCCAGCTGAGCAGGGTCAGGAAGAGCAGCTTTCTCTGCTGCCGCAGCATGCTAGGTCGGAAGAGGCAGCTTTGCACAGTCCAGATGAGTAGCTTTCTTAGCGAGGAACCAGCATAGGGACGGATGGAGGAGTAACTTCCTAGTTGCTGCTTCCACTGTTTCCATTGACTGCAGTCTGAGGGAGCGGGGATCTTACTACCGCTGCTGCCACTGCATGTCAGGATGGAGGATCGTCTTCTTGGAGCTAGCTTAGCAGAGCAGGGGGCTTGAGGAGCGGAGAGTGCAGCAGGGGCTGCAGGATAGGGAGTCTGCGGTCGGAACTGGAAATTTGCAGCATGCCGGGGGAAGAGTGATGGCTGACAGAGGTGCTAGGTGCAAAGATGGTAACCCAACGGGGAGCACACATAGCAGAACGCCAGGTACAGATGTGAGGGACAAATGTGTCCATCAGCCAATCCGCTGTTGTGAGCATCACATCACCTTCCACTACTACTCAACCCAGCCAACCCATGTTTCCACCCATTTTTCTGGTGGAGACAAGATGCACCAGTACTGACAGGGCCTCCAAGGTCATCGGGTCCAACCCCCTGCTCAGTGCAGGATTTACTAAATCATCCCAGACAGATATTTGTCCAGCCTCTGAAGACTTCAATTGAAGGAGAACTCCCCACCTCCCGTGACAACCTGTTCCACTCATTGATCCCCCTCACTGTCTAATATCTAATCTGTGTCTCTTCCCTTTCAGTTTCATCCCATTGCTTCTAGTCTTTCCTTGTACAGATGAGAATGGGGCTAATCCCTCTGCACTGTGACAGCCCTTCAGATATTTGTAGGCAGCTATTAAGTCTCCTCTCAGCCTTCTCTTCTGCTAAACATTCCCAGATCCTAAGAGTAGAGGGGAAAAATGACCTCACGTGATCTAGACTCTATGCTTCTGTTACATGTGCTGCTTGGAATTGTGGTTATAAGATACAGCTTGCTGTGTGATCGATGGCTGGTTCTGCTGGACTCCTGGTTAGTGTCGGGACTAGCAGTATAAGCAGGAGCTGTGAAGTGGCCCGCTAGCTTCCATGTTTTGTCCAAAATATCAACTAACACCTGGTATTTATATGTAGCTTATCATCTGCTATTAGTGTTTGCATTCTGGCTGCTGTATGCTATGTTCTCTGCTCTGTGTGTCCTGTTGTTCTGCTCTGTGTGTTCCTGTTGCTCTATGTGGCATGTGTATGTCTCCTTTTCTGTGGCATAGTTCCTAGGATCAGCTGGTGCCCAGATCTGAATACCGCTGGGCCGCCCTTTATTGGGGCAATGTCCCCGCTTAGGTAGGGCCATGCCATCATCCCATGTAGCACAGGGCCAGTTGCCTGAAACCCGCGTGTATCCGTCCTCTTGGTCACGATCGTGTGGGCCCCAGGCTTAGTTTGCCCACACGATCGTAACAGCTTCTGTTAATACATCCCAGAATTGTGTTTGCCTTTTTGGCTGCTGCATCACATTGTTGACTCATGTTCAGTTTATGATCTATTAGTATACCCAAGTCTTTAGTATCCTAGGATGTAATTCATCTTGACCTTGAAACGTGAATTCATGTAAGTTAGCTAAGTGTTCCCTCACCATCTCTCTGCTTACAGATAGCCTGCATTCATTTATTCCCCCAATAGCACAGGGAAGATCAGTTGATGTTACATCTACTTTCTGAGAGAAAACAGATACAAAATAGGAATTTAAAACTTCAGCCTCCTCAGCATCATTCTAAACCAATTCACCATTTTCATCCTGTAAGCATCCAATAGCATCTGTGACTTTTCTTTAGCTTTTGACTCCCCAAATCCTTTTGTATTGCTTTTGGCCTCTCTTACAAGCCTCAGTTCATTATCAGCTTTACCTTTTCTGACACTTGCCCTACAGTTTCTGCAGACCGCATTATATTCTTCTTTAGATACCCCCCCCCCCCCCCCCTTTCCATTTGGTAAACATATCTTTCTTCCTCTTTAACATGTGTACAAGTTCTGTGTTCATCCATCCGGGTCTCTTTAAATGCTTCCCATTCTTCCTTCTTTTAGGGATTGGTAACGATTGTGCTTTGAGAATCTCATTCCACAATATTTCCCAACCTTCTTGGACATTTCTGTCCTTAATAACATCCGGCCATTGGATTCTTCCTCTTTCTGAGTTCAGTAAAATCTGCCTTTCTGAAATCCAACCTTGAGGTCTGAGTCTTCTCAGGTCTTCCTCCCCTTGTTATCCAACATCCAAGGATATCATGATCACTGCCTCCTAAGGTCCCAGCCACCCTTACTCCCTCAACCATTGCCTCCCTGTTGGTAAGAATTAGGTCCAAGATAGCAGATCCCCTTGTTTTCTCTTCTACCTTCTGGAAGATAAAGTTGTCACAAGAGCGGATAAGAATCTGTTGGATCCATTACTTTTACCTGAGAGATTCCCACCAAATGTCTGGATGGGTACAATCTCCCATGATCACTATGTTGGGCTTTTTGGAGAGCTTGGCCATCTGATGTATAAAGAGTTCCTCCATATCTTCTGCTTGTCCAGGCGGCCTATAGTAAATGACTACAATGGTGTCCTTTCTATTGTTCTCTCCTTGTATTCTTACCCAAACAGTGTCTACAGACCTCCCAGCTCTGAAGCTTGAATCTCTGTGGAGATGAATGTTCTCCTAACATACAACACAACACCTCCCCCCCTTTATTAGGTCTGTTTCTTATAAATACATTGTATCCTTCAAGTCTTGTATCCAATCATGTGTATCATCCCACCAAGTTTCCGTGATGCCTATGACATCATATTTCACTTCCTGTGTTCGGAGCTCCCATTCTCCTTGTTTCCCATGCTCTGGGCATTTGTGTAGAAACATGTTAGTTTGTGATCGGGGTCTCTTGTTCCTCTACTTTCCTTCTGAATTATTTTGTCTTTGTTCTTTCTTCTCAGTTCTAATAGCGAGGGTCTTAGATGTATTTATGAGCTGTATATTTTTACCTGGCCTTTCACTTTCCATTTATGTCAGAAGGGGTACCCTACCCCTCCACATCCTACTGATCCCAATGAAAAAAGTGTAACGCGCCATTTCTCCAGTGGCGGTGCTGCAGGAATTTGAAGGCTTATTCCCTGGGCTCCCACAGATAACAGCTGATTGGTGGATCTTTTCAAGAAAAACAGGATTGTCCAAAATAGTAACACAAATTATAATTCATCCCAGTAGGAAGTGTCCAGGCTCCTAGATAAAAGAGGCTCTCTAGTGTCACTTCTCGGTAGATAACTGAGCTCTTAAAGGGGTATTCAAGGACTTTTACTATTGATGACCTATCCTCAGGAGAAGTCATCAATAGTTGATTAGTGGTGGTTTGCCACTCAGGAGCCCGCTGTCAGTGTAGTGGGCTAAATATCCTCTTCGGTGGTCAGTACTGAAAGTGTAATAAGAGGCATCGCAGCCAATGATTTCAAGTGAAGCCGGCTATCACACTTCTGGCTCCACCAATGACTTCATCTGGTCTGCTGCAGTGACGGGTGTAGTGTCAAACCCTAGTGGCAGACCCCACCATCAATAGTAAAAGTCTTAGAACACCCATTTAGGGGGAGGGCGAGTTTCTGGAACGTTCATACTGATAACCTGTTGGTCAGCGGAGGTGTTGGGAGTTGGATTCCCTATGACCTGATTCTGATGACCATCCAAATGGCAGCTCCAAGAAGACTCCAACCAGATGGATATCAATAAGCAGAACCAGTGCAGGACCTTCCATGAGCTACAAACTTGTGCAGCATATGAGTCAATGTAACAATTTATGGTTGAGTCTAGCGAATACCTGCCACAGGGAAAAGTCAGCTCACTCCGACCCCGTTACTTCTCATCACAAAGGGCCACTATAAGAGAAGGGATGCGCAGCACTCCCTCCCCCGTCATGGCGGCTGCGAGATGTAAAAGCTGACAAGCAGAAAGTACCGTACTATTGATAGACAATGTGAAGTGCGGCGACTGCTGACGACACAACATTCTGCCAGATCTGCTCATTGCAAGGGAGAAAAACCGCCAGCGTTGGCACAATTACCAGAACACATATGTCCACGCAAATTGTATTTGGATCGTACAGCTGTGCAGAAACGCTAAATTTCACTCTTCTATTAGATTATTTGCCTTCTATTTAAAATTGGAAGCATTCAATGACGCGAGGCGGCGATTAATCCTGAAGTGGCGACGACAGCAAAGAGAAATGTGCAGGAGACGATAACGCAGCTCTAGGGGGCTTATATAAAAGGACTGAGGTAGCCGTCACAGCAAGATCACTGGTATTACAGTACATAGGAGCAATAATACAGCAGTAATATTCCTGTACATAGGGGGCAGTATTATAGTAGTTATATTCTTGTACATAGGGGGCAGTATTATAGTAGTTATATTCTTGTACATAGGGGGCAGTATTATAGTAGTTATATTCTTGTACATAGGGGGCAGTATTATAGTAGTTATATTCTTGTACATAGGGGGCAGTATTATAGTAGTTATAGTCTTGTACATAGGGGGCAGTATTATAGTAGTTATATTCTTGTACCTAGTGGGCAGTATTATAGTAGTTATATTCTTGTACATAGGGGGCAGTATTATAGTAGTTATATTCTTGTACATAGAGCGCAGTATTACAGTAGTTATATTCTTGTACATAGGAGGCAGTATTATAGTAGTTATATTCTTGTACATAGGGGGCAGTATTACAGTAGTTATATTCTTGTACATAGGAGGCAGTATTATACTAGTTATATTCTTGTACATAGGGGGCCAGTATTATAGTAGTTATATTCTTGTACATAGGGGGCAGTATTATAGTAGTTATATTCTAGTACATAGGGGGCAGTATTATAGTAGTTATATTCTTGTACATAGAGGGCAGTATTATAGTAGTTATATTCTTGTACACAGGGGGCAGTATTATAGTAGTTATATTCTTGTACATAGGGGGCAGTATTACAGTAGTTATATTCTTGTACATAGGGAGCAGTATTGTAGTAGTTATATTCTTGTACATAGAGGGCAGTATTATAGTAGTTATATTCTTGTACATAGGGGAAAGTATTATAGTAGCTATATTCTTGTACATAGGGGGTAGTATTATAGTAGTTATATTCTTGTACATAGGGGGCAGTATTATAGTAGTTATATTCTTGTACATAGGAGCAGTATTATAGTAGTTATATTCCTGTACATAGGGGGCAGTATTATAGTAGTTATATTCTTGTACATAGGGGGCAGTATTATAGTAGTTATATTCTTGTACATAGGAGGTAGTATTATAGTAGTTATATTCTTGTACATAGGAGCAGTATTATAGTAGTTATATTCTTGTACATAGGGGGCAGTATTACAGTAGTTAAATTCTTGTACACAGGGAGCAGTATTACAGTAGTTATATTCTTGTACATAGGGAGCAGTATTATAGTAGTTATATTCTTGTACATAGGGAGCAGTATTATAGTAGTTATATTCTTGTACATAGGGAGCAGTATTACAGTAGTTATATTCTTGTACATAGGGAGCAGTATTATAGTAGTTATATTCTTGTACATAGGGAGCAGTATTATAGTAGTTATATTCTTGTACATCGGGGGCAGTATTATAGTAGTTATATTCTTGTATATAGGAGGTAGTATTATAGTAGTTATATTCTTGTACATAGGGGGCAGTATTATAGTAGTTATATTCTTATACATACGGAGCAGAATTATAGTAGTTATATTCTTGTACATAGGGGGCAGTATTATAGTAGTTATATTCTTGTACATAGGGGGCAGTATTATAGTAGTTATATTCTTGTACATAGGGGGCAGTATTATAGTAGTTATATTCTTGTACATAGGGGGCAGTATTATAGTAGTTATATTCTTGTACATAAGGACAGTATTATAGTAGTTATATTCTTATACATACGGAGCAGTATTATAGTAGTTATATCCTTGTACATAGGGGGCAGTATTATAGTAGTTATATTCTTATACATAGAGGACAGTATTATAGTAGTTATATTCTTGTACATAGGGGGCAGTATTATAGTAGTTATATTCTTGTACATAGGGGGCAGTATTATAGTGTTTATATTCTTGTACATAGGAAGCAGTATTATAGTAGTTATATTCTTGTACACAGGAAGCAGTATTATAGTATTTATATTCTTGTACATAGGGGGCAGTATTATAGTAGCTATATTCTTGTACATAGGGGGCAGTATTACAGTAGTTATATTCTAGTACATAGGGGGCAGTATTATAGTAGTTATATTCTTGTACATAGGGGAAAGTATTATAGTATTTATATTCTTGTACATAGGAAGCAGTATTATAGTAGTTATATTCTTGTACACAGGAAGCAGTATTATAGTATTTATATTCTTGTACATAGGGGGCAGTATTATAGTAGTTAAATTCTTGTACATAGGGGGCAGTATTATAGTAGTTATATTCTTGTACATAGGGGCAGTATTATAGTAGTTATATTCTTGTACATAGGGGGCAGTATTATAGTAGTTATATTCTTGTACATAGGGGCAGTATTATAGTAGTTATATTCTTGTACATAGTGGGCAGTATTATAGTAGTTATATTCTTGTACCTAGTGGGCAGTATTATAGTAGTTATATTCTTGTACATAGGGGGCAGTATTATAGTAGTTATATTCTTGTACATAGAGCGCAGTATTACAGTAGTTATATTCTTGTACATAGGAGGCAGTATTATAGTAGTTATATTCTTGTACATAGGGGGCAGTATTACAGTAGTTATATTCTTGTACATAGGAGGCAGTATTATACTAGTTATATTCTTGTACATAGGGGGCCAGTATTATAGTAGTTATATTCTTGTACATAGGGGGCAGTATTATAGTAGTTATATTCTAGTACATAGGGGGCAGTATTATAGTAGTTATATTCTTGTACATAGAGGGCAGTATTATAGTAGTTATATTCTTGTACACAGGGGGCAGTATTATAGTAGTTATATTCTTGTACATAGGGGGCAGTATTACAGTAGTTATATTCTTGTACATAGGGAGCAGTATTGTAGTAGTTATATTCTTGTACATAGAGGGCAGTATTATAGTAGTTATATTCTTGTACATAGGGGAAAGTATTATAGTAGCTATATTCTTGTACATAGGGGGTAGTATTATAGTAGTTATATTCTTGTACATAGGGGGCAGTATTATAGTAGTTATATTCTTGTACATAGGAGCAGTATTATAGTAGTTATATTCCTGTACATAGGGGGCAGTATTATAGTAGTTATATTCTTGTACATAGGGGGCAGTATTATAGTAGTTATATTCTTGTACATAGGAGGTAGTATTATAGTAGTTATATTCTTGTACATAGGAGCAGTATTATAGTAGTTATATTCTTGTACATAGGGGGCAGTATTACAGTAGTTAAATTCTTGTACACAGGGAGCAGTATTACAGTAGTTATATTCTTGTACATAGGGAGCAGTATTATAGTAGTTATATTCTTGTACATAGGGAGCAGTATTATAGTAGTTATATTCTTGTACATAGGGAGCAGTATTACAGTAGTTATATTCTTGTACATAGGGAGCAGTATTATAGTAGTTATATTCTTGTACATAGGGAGCAGTATTATAGTAGTTATATTCTTGTACATCGGGGGCAGTATTATAGTAGTTATATTCTTGTATATAGGAGGTAGTATTATAGTAGTTATATTCTTGTACATAGGGGGCAGTATTATAGTAGTTATATTCTTATACATACGGAGCAGAATTATAGTAGTTATATTCTTGTACATAGGGGGCAGTATTATAGTAGTTATATTCTTGTACATAGGGGGCAGTATTATAGTAGTTATATTCTTGTACATAGGGGGCAGTATTATAGTAGTTATATTCTTGTACATAGGGGTAGTATTATAGTAGTTATATTCTTGTACATAGGGAGCAGTATTATAGTAGTTATATTCTTATACATACGGAGCAGTATTATAGTAGTTATATCCTTGTACATAGGGGGCAGTATTATAGTAGTTATATTCTTATACATAGAGGACAGTATTATAGTAGTTATATTCTTGTACATAGGGGGCAGTATTATAGTAGTTATATTCTTGTACATAGGGGGCAGTATTATAGTGTTTATATTCTTGTACATAGGAAGCAGTATTATAGTAGTTATATTCTTGTACACAGGAAGCAGTATTATAGTATTTATATTCTTGTACATAGGGGGAAGTATTATAGTAGCTATATTCTTGTACATAGGGGGCAGTATTACAGTAGTTATATTCTAGTACATAGGGGGCAGTATTATAGTAGTTATATTCTTGTACATAGGGGAAAGTATTATAGTATTTATATTCTTGTACATAGGGGGCAGTATTATAGTAGTTATATTCTTGTACATAGGGGAAAGTATTATAGTATTTATATTCTAGTACATAGGGGGCAGTATTATAGTAGTTATATTCTTGTATATAGGGGGCAGTATTATAGTAGTTATATTCTTGTATATAGGGGGCAGTATTATAGTTATATTCTTGTACACAGGAGCAGTATTATAGTAGTTATATTCTTGTACATAGGGAGCAGTATTATAGTATTTATATTCTTGTGCATAGGGGGCAGTATTATAGTAGTTATATTCTTGTACACAGAGGGCAGTATTATAGTAGTTATATTCTTGTACATAGGGGGCAGTATTATAGTAGTTATATTATTGTACATAGTGGGCAGTATTATAGTAGTTATATTCTTGTACATAGGGGGCAGTATTATAGTAGTTATATTCTTGTACATAGGAAGCAGTATTATAGTAGTTATATTCTTGTACATAGGAGGTAGTATTATAGTAGTTATATTCTTGTTCATAGGGGGCAGTATTATAGTAGTTATATTCTTGTACATAGGGGGCAGTATTATAGTAGTTATATTCTTGTACATAGGGGGCAGTATTATAGTAGTTATATTCTTGTACACAGGAAGCAGTATTATAGTATTTATATTCTTGTACATAGGGGGCAGTATTATAGTAGTTAAATTCTTGTACATAGGAAGCAGTATTATAGCAGTTATATTCTTGTACATAGGAGGCAGTATTATAGTCGTTATATTCTTGTACATAGGGGGCAGTATTATAGTAGTTATATTCTTGTACATAGGGGGCAGTATTATAGTAGTTATATTCTTGTACATTGGGGCAGTATTATAGTAGTTATATTCTTGTACATAGGGGGCAGTATTATAGCAGTTATATTCTTGTACATAGGGGGCAGTATTATAGTAGTTATATTCTTGTACATAGGGGGCAGTATTATAGTAGTTATATTCTTGTACATAGGGGGCAGTATTATAGTAGTTATATTCTTGTACATAGGAGCAGTATTATAGTAGTTATATTCTTGTACATAGTGAGCAGTATTATAGTAGTTATATTCTTGTACATAGGGGGCAGTATTACAGTAGTTATATTCTTGTACATAGGGGGCAGTATTATAGTAGTTATATTCTTGAACATAGGGGGCAGTATTATAGTAGTTATATTATTGTACATAGGGGGCAGTTTTATAGTAGTTATATCCTTGTACATAGTGGCAGTATTATAGTATTTATATTCTTGTACATAGGGGGCAGTATTAGAGTCGTTATATTCTTGTACATAGGGGGCAGTATTATAGTAGTTATATTCTTGTACATAGGGGGCAGTATTATAGTAGTTATATTCTTGTACATAGGGGGCAGTATTATAGTAGTTATATTCTTGTACATAGGGAGCAGTTTTATAGTAGTTATATTCTTGTACATAGGGGGCAGTATTAGAGTCGTTATATTCTTGTACATAGGGGGCAGTATTATAGTAGTTATATTCTTGTACATAGGGGGCAGTATTATAGTAGTTATATTCTTGTACATAGGGGGCAGTATTATAGTAGTTATATTCTTGGACATAGGGGGCAGTATTATAGTAGTTATATTCTTGTACATAGGGGGCAGTAATATAGTAGTTATATTCTTGTACATAGGGGGCAGTATTATAGTAGTTATATTCTTGTACATAGGGGGCAGTATTATAGTAGTTATATTCTTGTACATAGGGGCAGTTTTATACTAGTTATATCCTTGTACATAGTGGCAGTATTATAGTAGTTATATTCTTGTACATAGTGGCAGTATTATAGTAGTTATATTCTTGTACATAGGAGGCAGTATTATAGTAGTTATATTCTTGTACATAGGGGGCAGTATTATAGTAGTTATATTCTTGTACATAGGGGGCAGTATTATAGTAGTTATATTCTTGTACATAGGGAGCAGTATTATAGTAGTTATATTCTTGTACATAGGGAGCAGTATTATAGTAGTTATATTCTTGTACATAGGGGCAGTATTATAGTAGTTATATTCTTGTACATAGGGAGCAGTATTATAGTAGTTATATTCTTGTACATAGGGGCAGTATTATAGTAGTTATATTCTTGTACCTAGGGGGCAGTATTATAGTAGTTATATTCTTGTACATAGGGGCAGTATTATAGTAATTATATTCTTGTACATAGGGGGCAGTATTATAGTACTTATATTCTTGTACATAGGAGGCAGTATTATAGTATTTATATTCTTGTACATAGGGGGCAGTATTATAGTAGTTATATTCTTCTACATAGGGAGCAGTATTATAGTAGTTATATTCTTGTACATAGGGGGCAGTTTTATACTAGTTATATCCTTGTACATAGTGGCAGTATTATAGTAGTTATATTCTTCTACATAGGGAGCAGTATTATAGTAGTTATATTCTTGTACATAGAGGAGCAGTATTATAGTAGTTATATTCTTGTACATAGTGGCAGTATTATAGTAGTTATATTCTTGTACATAGTGGCAGTATTATAGTAGTTATATTCTTGTACATAGGGGGCAGTATTATAGTAGTTATATTCTTGTACATAGTGGCAGTATTATAGTAGTTATATTCTTGTACATAGGGGCAGTATTATAGTCGTTATATTCTTGTACATAGGGGGCAGTATTATAGTAGTTATATTCTTGTACATAGGAGGCAGTATTATAGTAGTTATATTCTTGTACATAGGAGGCAGTATTATAGTAGTTATATTCTTGTACATAGGGGGCAGTATTATAGTAGTTATATTCTTGTACATAGGAGGCAGTATTATAGTAGTTATATTCTTGTACATAGGGGGCAGTATTATAGTAGTTATATTCTTGTACATAGGAGGCAGTATTATAGTAGTTATATTCTTGTACATAGGGGGCAGTATTATAGTAGTTATATTCTTGTACATAGGAGGCAGTATTATAGTAGTTATATTCTTGTACATAGGAGGCAGTATTATAGTAGTTATATTCTTGTACATAGGAGGCAGTATTATAGTAGTTATATTCTTGTACATAGGGGGCAGTATTATAGTAGTTATATTCTTGTACATAGGAGGCAGTATTATAGTAGTTATATTCTTGTACATAGGGGGCAGTATTATAGTAGTTATATTCTTGTACATAGGAGGCAGTATTATAGTAGTTATATTCTTGTACATAGGGGGCAGTATTATAGTAGTTATATTCTTGTACATAGGAGGCAGTATTATAGTAGTTATATTCTTGTACATAGGAGGCAGTATTATAGTAGTTATATTCTTGTACATAGGGGCAGTATTATAGTAGTTATATTCTTGTACATCGGGGGCAGTATTAGAGTAGTTATATTCTTGTACATAGGGGGCAGTATTATAGTAGTTATATTCTTGTACATAGGGGCAGTATTATAGTAGTTATAGTGTTGTACATAGGATGCAGTATTATAGTAGTTATATACTAGATATAAGCGCCCCGTGTGGTGCACAGTGTTAAGGCAGCAGAAATGCTTTTGTAGGCTCTGATCTAAATGTTTTAATTTCTATTTCCGCACAGTTCAGGTAGCCGACTCAAGGTTGACTCAGACTTACATCCTTCCGAGGTTGGTATAATGAGTACCCAGCTTGCTGGGAGGTGAAAGATGACTGGGGAAGGCAATGTCAAACCAACCCCCAAAAACAGTCTGTCAATAAAACGTCACGATTTGAGGTCTCCGTAGGAGTCAGTTGTGACTCAGGGCTTTTGCACCACGGGACTTTACCTTTTTCGATACTTGATATAAATGCGAGAACTGCAGGTCTTTTTCTTACATTTGTGTGTTTTGGTTGGCCTTTAATGAAGAAAGATGCATATAACAAGGTGCAAGATGGATGATCCTTCTAGGAGGCGACTATATGGAGGAGAACATCATTATTTAGCCATATTAGTGAGTAATACAATTCCAGATGCAAAAGAAGAACGCAGGAGGTAATGGATTATAAAGCAGAACATCCCTGCGAAGGACATCCACAAGAGAGAAAGTCAAGTAAAGTCAAGATGGGGACAGCGAGTCTGACCAGAACGTATCACATTGTTCATCAGAAGGCAATATTCAGTGAATTAAAGGGGTTATTTCAGGAGTCCTAAGAAGCGGGTCGGCAATCAGCTAATGTCTGGGGCTAACAGAAGTAGGACTTATGACGGGGATCCCTGCTGACTATTAGAGATGAGCGAGCATACTCATCCGAGCTTGATGCTTGTTCGAGTATTAGGGTGCTCGAGATGCTCGTTACTCGAGACGAGGACCACGCGGTACTCGTCTCGATTAAACGAGCACTGACCATTGAATTCAATGGAGCCGGCAATACAGCTGGCTCCATTGAAAGCAATGGGCTGCCGGCTAGCGCGGGATGAATTTTCGGAAGGGCTTAAAAATATAAGCCCTTACCTGAAAATCATCCTAAAATGTGTAAAAAGTAAAAAAAAAAATATATACTCACCTTGTCCCGGCAGAACGATGTTAGCCCATTGAATTCAATGGAGCCGGCAATACAGCCGGCTCCATTGAAAGCAATGGGCTGCTGGCGATCGCACAATGAATTTTCCAGAAGGGCTTAAATATATAAGCCCTTCCCTGCAATTCATCCAGAAATGTGTAAAAATAAAAAAATATATATATACTCACCTGGTCCCGGCAGACGGAGTTCAGCTGCGGCCAGCTGGCAGTTCTCCTAAACTGCTCTGAACAGCTGTGAGTAGTATTCAGCAGCCGGGGATTTAAAATCCCCGCCTGCTGAATGAGCTGCCTCTGATTGGTCACAGCCTGACCAATCAGAGGCAGCTCTCACTCACCCATTCATGAATCAGAGGCAAATCTCACTCACACCCATTCATGAATTCATGAATGGGTGAGTGAGTGTTGCCTCTGATTGGCTCAGCGCAGCTCTCAGCTGAATGACAGCAGTTCAGCACCACAGTGCAGGGGACAGCAGGAGAACACGCGGCTGTGCCCCGGCAGCTGAAGGAAGGTGAGTATCTACTTTTTTTGTTTCTTAAATCACTTTTAATTCATTTCCAGGGAATGGCTTATATGTAAAGCCCTTCCCTGAAAAAGAATTCAGGTGTGCCAGCGGACCATTGTCTTCAATGGAGTCGCAGGCAGCAGCAGCGGTTCCATTGAAGAGAATGCCTGCATTTTTATTCTTTTTTACACTAAAATCTTTCTTTTTCAGGTAAGGGCTTATATTTTTAAGCCCTTCCCGACAATTCATCCCGCGCTCGCCGGCAGCCCATTGCTTTCAATGGACTAACATCGTTCTTCTCTGCCACAGCTGTTACAGCTGTGGCAGAGGAGAACGATCGTTATGCTGACAGTGGGGTGGGGGGGTCTCACTCTTGCCACTATTGTGGCTTAATAGTGAGACCTTGGAGCCCGAAATGCAGCCCTGCATGTTGCTCCTCGCCTGCCCTATCCATTTCTGTGTTTTTTACATGACTTTGGTGATTTGCTAAGATTTTCACCAATGAAAACCTTAGCGGAGCACCAGTCATATACAAAAATGCTCGGGTCACCCATTGACTTCAATGGGGTTCGTTACTCGAAACGAACCCTCGAGCATCACTGAAAGTTCGACTCGAGTAACGAGCACCCGAGCATTTTGGTGCTCGCTCATCTCTACTGACTATACATTTTCTCTAAAGCTCCCTCTGCAGGATATATGTAGTAGTACACATTACATTCATATATGAGGGGCTGCTGCCATCAAGGTTTACAGAGGGGTGTGTAATACATTAATTGGGCTGCAATAAAATGATTAGACCCTTAATAATCCTTTAAGCAATAGTAAATGTAGAAGGGATCCCAGCAATGACTACCTTTTAAACAGCTACATGCGGGAGACTCCCTTAAAGGGGATGTCCAAGATTAAAAAAAGAAAATCAGGGCAGACCAGCTACAAGGAGCATCTCTCACTCTGGAGGACCCGGCATATTCATAGATTGTACCTGGCACTGTGTAATGCTTCATTTCCCCAGTGGGGGTGCTGCAGGGGAACTCAACACTTTTTGAAAGCTTCCATCCAATGGCTGGGTGTCCCAGTAGTGTGTATACCCATCTGTATGCTGAGAGTGTTCTGCTCACACTACACTGAATGTACTGACATGGCGGAGGTTAGGAGCGGTTATTAGGAATGTCGCAGCCGATACAGTGTGTGCCGCCGCACAGATGACTTATATCAATCTGTCAGCACAGATAATTTCCGCATCACAGTGAAAGTGATCTGGTTTTTATGGTGTTCATTTCTAGGATGATCATCGATATGATGGCGAGAGTGAACACTCAGGGCTGTGGAGGGAATACTTAACCCTTTGCAATCCAATTTTGGAGTCAGTGTTTGCTAGGGGGCTTTCTCTTTCTGCCATTATATAATGATGCCATCTGCTGGCTAGAGCCAGTACTGCAATATGGGACATGCTGGAGAGGCCCCCGACAGAGCAGCCAGTAATATGCAGTAAGAATACCCTGCCGGACATCTTTCGACATCGGAGCTGTACAGGCTTCAATCAGAATGTCTTCAGACGCCAGACAGTGGATTGGAAAGGGTTAAAGAGGAGGTATACTGCAGTATGTGTCTCATCCGCTTCAAGCGTGTAATAACTGTAAACCAGAACACTTACTGGTCATTGTTCACACCACACTACCAGCAACCCCTGAGGTGCCAGGAAAACTTTCCCTAAGGGGAACTAGAGGTTGACAACTCCTGCCTACTAGTGGATGGCCCACCCTGATAAGGACACATACCCCCTCGTGGCACTCACCAACCCCAATAAATGGCAAAGGCAAAACAACCATAAGGCCTCATGTCCACGGGGAAAATCAGGCCCGCTCCGGATTCTCCATGGATTCTCCCTCCTGTCCCGCAGACATGAGCGCTGAAAATGAGAATAAATAAGAATAAACTCACCTCTCGCACGCTCCGGATCTCCTTTTCGCCGCGGCGTCATCTTCTCTGCGTCGCGGCCGGATCTTCTTTCTTCGGCTCGGCGGATGCGCAGGATGACGTCAGTGACGTGCCCTGCGCATGCGCCGGCCCGAAGAAAAAAGATCCGTCCACGACGGAGAGAAGATGGCGCCTCGGCTAAGGGAAGAACCGGAGCGGGTGAGTAAATTCCGATTTAGGTCTCCCGCGGATCCGGAAGGCTTTCATAGGCTTCAATAGAAGCCCGCGGGAGCCGTCCCCGCGGGAGACCCGCATGAAAATGGAGCATGGTCCAGATTTTTTCATGCTCCATTTTTTTAAAATCCCTTTTATTGACCATCCGCGGGTATTTATCCACCCGCGGGTGGTCAATGCATCCCTATGGGGCGCGGATCCGCGGGCAGAAGAAGAGTTAGAATCCGCTGCGGATTTTTTATAATAATAATTCTTCTTTTTCCCGTGGACATGAGGAAGCAAAAAACTCAAAGAATGCATCTTAGGCCTCCCTCACACAGGGCGTTTGCAGAAACGCAGCGTTTTTCAATGCTGCGTTACTGCAGATCCCGCCCCGTTTCGGCAGCGCTGGCATACTTTATGCCAGCGTTTTGGCTGCGTTTACAGCTCAGCTGAAAACGCAGCCAAGAATGCTGAAAAGAAAAAAAAAAAGTAATACTCACCTAGCCGCTGCAGTCCGGGTCGCGGCTGCTGGTTTCTGCCGCTGATTCGGGCTTCCTCGGCACTCCCAAGTTTAATACCGGAGGCCAGGTTTGAGAACCCCGCCGCCGGCAATAGAGTGCTGTGATTGGTTGTCGGTGTTTGCTTGATGCCCAATCACAGCCCTTCATTGACTGTCTCAGCCAATCAGAGCTTGCCGGCGCTGATTGGCTGAGACAGTCAATGAAGGGCTGTGATTGGGCATCGAGCGTGCCGACAACCAATCACAGCACTCTATTGCCGGAGGCGGGGTTCTCAAACCTGGCCTACGGCAATAGACTTGTGAAAATCGGCGAGCGGTTAAGGCTGCCAAAAACGCGGCACCAAGTGTTGCCGCGTTTTCAGCAGAGCTAAAACCGCTGCCCATTCATTTCAATGGGCGATGCAGGGCTGAAAACGCCCCAAAATAGAACTTGCATCGCTGTCAAAGCGCAGCGTTGGGAGGCCTGTGTGAGCAGCCCCATGGAAATGAATGGGAGCCTTGTACAGCGTTTAGCGTTGGGCTGAAAAAGCAGCGCGATACGCTGTATAAAACGCCTGTGTGAGGGAGGCCTAAGTAATAAATCTCTGAACTTATCCAAAGAGCCGCTGAAAGAACCACAGAAACCAGATCCAGAGCAGAAGGAGACTGTACGGAAACTGACCATCACAGAACCCAGGCCAGGAGGAACTGAAAACCCTCCCTAATTGTCCCCGGGTGTAAACTAACAGCTGACTCAACCATCAGAGTCAAAGACAACCAAACGCACAGTCAAGCTTTAAGCTGACAACAGCACCTCCCCTTCAGGAAGGGTCCTCCGGACCACCAGGGTTATGTTCATGATATTTTTTTATGAGACTATCCCCATTGACTTCCGCGGCTGGAACCCAGGTTCTTTCCTCTGGCCAGTATCTCCGCCAATGAACCAAATACTGTAGTGTTTGCCTCACATAGTGGGAGTCTATAATGTGACCGATATCAAAGTGATGATCTCCATCCACTTTGACCGGGGCAGGAAGGGGCACTACCATCCGCCCCCGCCTCTACCCCAGCGAGTGCCTGCTCAGTGAGCACCAAACTCCTTCCCATGATGTCAATGGCTCTCAGTGTTGCCAGTTGCCCATTTAGATCCAGGATTTGGGCTTCCAAATGTGCGACGTGCACGCATCTTGGGCAACAGTCTGCACCCCCGATCGGCTGATCAAGGACCGCATACGTTGCACAAGTGGTTTTCTAGTATTTATTCTGGGATGACCTGCTCAGACCGAACTTGCAAACACAATTGTAAAGACACGGAAAGCTTCCTCTCAGGAGCCCAATCCTGAGACAGATGAATCTGCTTCATCCAATCCAGTGACACCGCTGATACTACTGCACCTTCGGCAAGAACCGCCACTGGAGGTCCATTTCTAAGAGCTGGAGCCAAACTCCTGGACAAAGCATGAGCCCTGACAGTTTTACTACCGGGACGGTACGTGACCACAAAGTTGAAATGTGAAAAGCACAAGGACCAGCATGGCTGTCTTGAACTCAGCCTTTTTTGCAGACTCGAGGTAGATCAAGTGTCTATGGTTCGTGAACACAGTCACTATATGTTAAGCCCCTTCAAGGAGAAGACGCCACTCCTCAAAGGCCAACAGTTCTCTGTCCCCTCGATCATAATCTGGTGGAGCAGCTGAGAACGTTCGTGAGAACAAGGCGCAGAGATGAAGGTTCTGCGAGGTGTCTGTGCCCGGAGACAGAACAGCCCACACCCCTGAAGCATCCACCACAAAAGGCCTGGACACCTCCGGCTGCACCAAGACCGCAGCATTTGCAAAACTTATTTTCAATGAGAGAAGAGACGGTATGGCTTCCGGAGACCGTGATGGGAACACCCCCCCCCCCCCCCCCCCTCCATGTCCATTAGGGTTTAACCACCCCAGAAAAACCTTGAATGAACTTGTGATAATAACTGGTGAATCCCAGAAATCTCTGAAGGGATTGAGCATTTTGTGGCCTCACTGAGTCTTAGACCGCCTGGACCTTCTCTGGGTCCTTCCTGAATCCCTTCGGGTGACAATATGACTCCGAAAGGAAACTTCTTGAACAGCAAAGACACACATTTCAAATAATGGATTGTCGCATATAAAGCACGGAGAACACGATAAACATGAGACAGAATATCGTCCAGATACACGAGTACAAGGTGACCGGTTAACTCATGCAGAACTTCATGGTCCAAGGCTTGAAGCACCGCAGGCACATTGGCCAGAAGGCATAACCAAGCTTTCAAAACGTCCTTGGGGTGTTTAAAGCCGTCTTCCATTCATCTCCCTCCTTGACCCAAATCAAATTATAGGCGTCCTGTAAATCCAAGTATGTAAACCAGCTAGCCCCAGATAACGGTCTAAAAGGATAAGCGGCAATGGATACGGGTCTCGCTTCGGAATTTTGTTCAATTCCCTGAAATCTAAACAAGGCCACCTAGGTTTCCAACCAAGATCCGCGATTTGGACAAGTCTGGAGAAGTGTCCTGTTTTGACACCATGGGCCCCAGGACCAGACACAACGGGCCCAGAGTGCGGCATTAAATCACGTGACTAGGTTTCCGTGAATCAGTTTCAGTGTGAATCCACATTAGATGGAAGATCCAGCGATCAGAGCGACTTCCAACGAGGCCGGTCATCGGTGCTGGACTAGCCGGGGTCTCACCGCCAACCGTGGGGGGTTATCATGTAACGGTATGGAGAGTATACAGAGAATGGCGCGATCGAGGAAAACATCCACCGAAAGGGGATCCTGCGGACGGAAACAACTCATCACTGAAAGGGGTCGGAGGAGGATGTCAGGAATCGTTCTGACCAACAGGCTGCACAGTCAGCTGAATACAACGCTGGAGCTCCAACTAACGTGTCCGAACGCACAACTCGCCGTTAACAGCGGGCGACCAGTTCCAGCGCCATTGTGTCTAAGAGGAACAGAAAGACTCCAGCGGGCAAAAGAGCACAAAACTTGTATCACTGAGCAGCTGGAAAACACCTCCTGGTCAGATGGAGCCAGATTTCTGTTGTGATGGGAGAGCAGAATTTGGTGCAAGCAGCATGAATCGCTGACCCCTTCCTGTCAGTTGGTCAGAACATGTCAGCACCGCCATCTAATCTGCAGTGACTACAAGAAGCTTCCTGTCCGCAGGGGCCGGTATTCCTGCAGGAGGATCTCATCACCGAGTGGGATCTATGCTACGGCGAATAACTGCGGTTCTGGAGGACAATGGAGCCCAACGCCACCAGATGGGGGTAGTAGAGGGGCGGTTGTGTCCGTGCCTGCACCCCACTAGCGGCGTATATTTCCGTATACTATATGCCAGTGCCGTGCTACGCAGGATGCGAGTGTCGATGTTTCCTCCGTTCCCGCTGGAGAGGAGGGGGCGTGAAGACGAACGCCTACTTTGTTTTGTGTATAATTTATCTATTTTCCCAACACCGATGAAAATTAATGAACGCGACTTCACAGAACAAATTATTTAGCTTCAGCAGCGCAGATGTTCAGGAAACGAGGGATCAAAAAAAAAGGCATTCTGGGAGTAGAAGACGCTCAGCAGAACCTTCCCTAAAGAGCAAGAAAACAGACAATCCACAGAACATCACCTCTCCACACGCAGGAAGAAAAGGCAGCAGTTTGGCACATTCATACCCCATTCACCACTCTGCCCCCCACTCGCTCTAGTATTAGCCCACCACTGAGCCCCCCCACCCCATTCACTTGAGTCCCCCCACCACTATGCCCCCCTCCACTCTAGAGTCCCCCCCTCCACTCTGGCCCCCCCTCCAAAGTTAGCATCTCCCACCACTATGCCCCCCCCCCCCACTCACTCTAGACTCTCCTCAACACTCTGGCCCCCCTGCTCACTCTAGCATTCTCTCACAACTCTGCTCCCCCCCCCCACTCATTCTAGTGCCTCCCCCACCACTCTGGCCCCCGTTTCACTCTAGCATTCCCTCACCAATCTGGCCCCTCGCTCACCCTAGCATTCCCTACCACTCTGCCCACCCCCACTCACTCTAGAGTCCCCCCACCACTCTGCCCCCCCACTCATTCTAGAGTCCCTCACCACTATGCCCCTCCCCCAACTCACTCGAGTCCCCTCCCCACTCTGCCCCCCCCCCCCGCTCACTCTAGCATCCCCCAACCACTCTGGCCCCCCGCTCACTCTAGCATGCCCCCACCACTCTAGCCCCCCGCTCACTCTAGCATTCCCCCAACACTCTGGCCCCCCATTTACTCTAGCATCCCCCCACCACTCTGCCTCCCCCCGCTCACTCTAGTGCCCCCCCCCTCCCGGTAACTCCTGCGTCCAACACCCTTCTGGCCCCTTTGTCACTCTAGCATCCCCCCACCACTCTAGCCCCCCGCTCACTCTAGTGCCCCCCCCCTCCCGTTAACTCCTGCGTCCAACACCCTTCTGGCCCCTTTGTCACTCTAGCATCCCCCCACCACTCTGGCCCCCCGCTCACTCTAGCATGCCCCCACCACTCTAGCCCCCCGCTCACTCTAGCATTCCCCCAACACTCTGGCCCCCCATTTACTCTAGCATCCCCCCACCACTCTGCCCTCCCTGCTCAATCTAGCGTCCCCCACCATTGTGGCCCCCTGTTCACTCTAACATTCCCTCAACACTCTGGCCCCCCATTTACTCTAGCATCTGCCCACCACTCTGCCTCCCCCCGCCACTCTAGTGCCCCCCCCCCCCTCCCGTTAACTCCTGCGGCCAACACCCTTCTGGCCCCTTTGTCACTCTAGCATCCCCCCACCACTCTGGCCCCCCGCTCACTCTAGCATGCCCCCACCACTCTAGCCCCCCCGCTCACTCTAGCATTCCCCCAACACTCTGGCCCCCCATTTACTCTAGCATCCCCCCACCACTCTGCCCTCCCTGCTCAATCTAGCGTCCCCCACCATTGTGGCCCCCTGTTCACTCTAACATTCCCTCAACACTCTGGCCCCCCATTTACTCTAGCATCTGCCCACCACTCTGCCTCCCCCCGCCACTCTAGTGCCCCCCCCCTCCCGTTAACTCCTGCGGCCAACACCCTTCTGGCCCCTTTGTCACTCTAGCATCCCCCCACCACTCTAGCCCCCCACTCACTCTAGCATTTCCCCAACCGCTCTGGTCCCCCGCTCACTCTAGCCCCCACTCACTCTAGCATTCCCCCAACACTCTGGCCCCCCATTTATTCTAGCATCTGCCCACCACTCTGCCTCCCCCCGCTCACTCTAGTGCCCCCCCCTTCTTGTTAACTCCTGTGTCCAACACCCTTCTGGCCCCTTTGTCGCTCTAGCATCCCCCCACCACTCTAGCCCCCCACTCACTCTAGTATCCCCCCACCACTCTGGCCCCCCGCTCACTCTAGCCCCCCGCTCACTCTAGCCCCCCACTCACTCTAGTATCCCCCCACCACTCTGGCCCCCCGCTCACTCTAGCATCCCCCCACCACTCTAGCCCCCCGCTCACTCTAGTATCCCCCCACCACTCTGGCCCCCCGCTCACTCTAGCATCCCCCCACCACTCTAGCCCCCCACTCACTCTAGCATTTCCCCAACCGCTCTGGCCCCCCGCTCACTCTAGTATCCCCCCACCACTTTGGCCCCCCACTCACTCTAGCATCCCCCCACCACTCTAGCCCCCCACTCACTCTAGTATCCCCCCACCACTCTGGCCCCCCGCTCACTCTAGCATCCCCCCACCACTCTGGCCCCCTGCTCACTCTAGTATCCCCCCACCACTCTGGCTCCCCACTCACTCTAGTATCCCCCCACCACTCTGGCCCCCCGCTCACTCTAGTATCCCCCCACCACTTTGGCCCCATGCTCAGTCTAGCATACCCTCACCACTCTAGCCCTCCACTCACTCTAGTATCCCCCCACCACTTTGGCCCCCCACTCACTCTAGCATCCCCCCACCACTCTAGCCCCCCACTCACTCTAGTATCCCCCCACCACTCTGGCCCCCCGCTCACTCTAGTATCCCCCCACCACTTTGGCCCCATGCTCAGTCCAGCATACCCTCACCACTCTAGCCCCCCACTCACTCTAGTATCCCCCCACCACTTTGGCCCCCCACTCACTCTAGCATCCCCCCACCACTCTAGCCCCCCACTCACTCTAGTATCCCCCCACCACTCTGGCCCCCCGCTCACTCTAGCATCCCCCCACCACTCTGGCCCCCTGCTCACTCTAGCATCCCCCCACCACTCTGGCCCCCTGCTCACTCTAGCATCCCCCCACCACTCTGGCCCCCCGCTCACTCTAGTATCCCCCCACCACTCTGGCCCCCCACTCACTCTAGTATCCCCCCACCACTCTGGCCCCCCGCTCACTCTAGTATCCCCCCACCACTTTGGCCCCCCACTCACTCTAGTATCCCCCCACCACTCTGGCCCCCCACTCACTCTAGTATCCCCCCACCACTTTGGCCCCCCACTCACTCTAGCATCCCCCCACCACTCTAGCCCCCCACTCACTCTAGTATCCCCCCACCACTCTGGCCCCCCGCTCACTCTAGCATCCCCCCACCACTCTGGCCCCCTGCTCACTCTAGCATCCCCCCACCACTCTGGCCCCCTGCTCACTCTAGCATCCCCCCACCACTCTGGCCCCCCGCTCACTCTAGTATCCCCCCACCACTCTGGCCCCCCACTCACTCTAGTATCCCCCCACCACTCTGGCCCCCCGCTCACTCTAGTATCCCCCCACCACTTTGGCCCCCCACTCACTCTAGTATCCCCCCACCACTCTGGCCCCCCGCTCACTCTAGTATCCCCCCACCACTTTGGCCCCCCACTCACTCTAGTATCCCCCCACCACTCTGGCCCCCCGCTCACTCTAGTATCCCCCCACCACTCTGGCCCCCTGCTCACTCTAGCATCCCCCCACCACTCTAGCCCCCCACTCACTCTAGTATCCCCCCACCACTCTGGCCCCCTGCTCACTCTAGCATCCCCCCACCACTCTAGCCCCCCTGCTCACTCTAGTATCCCCCCACCACTCTGGCCCCCCTGCTCACTCTAGTATCCCCCCACCACTCTGGCCCCCCGCTCACTCTAGTATCCCCCCACCACTCTGGCCCCCTGCTCACTCTAGCATCCCCCCACCACTCTAGCCCCCCACTCACTCTAGTATCCCCCCACCACTCTGGCCCCCTGCTCACTCTAGCATCCCCCCACCACTCTAGCCCCCCTGCTCACTCTAGTATCCCCCCACCACTCTGGCCCCCCTGCTCACTCTAGTATCCCCCCACCACTCTGGCCCCCTGCTCACTCTAGTATCCCCCCTCTCTAGCCTGTGACCACTACTCGGAAGCAGAAGGCAGCTTGAAGAGACCGGCGCGGCAGTGACTAAAGCGTAAACTTTTTTTACTCAGCAGCCACTGGCGTTTTAAAAATTAGCTGCCAGACATCCCCTTTAATGGTTTCCAGAGAAGTATCAGTCTGCAGTAAAGGGAGAGCTGTGGTGATGGAGACAGGATGTTTCGGACTATAAGGCTGGGTTCACAGGACAGATTTGACACGGAAATTTCGCGGCTTGGCCGCACCGAAAACCTGCTAGATTTCCGCAGGAGAGCCGCAGCTTCAAAGCCCACCGGATTTCGCCGTGGATTTTGGAGCGGTTCGGCCGCCGGCATTCCATTGCGGCTTTTCTCCCCATAAAGAGGAGTGAGGCCACAACAGAGGGAAAAAAAAAGAATGGACATGCTGCGGCCGTCAATTCCGCGCCGCATCACATGTTTTGTTCAGGTTTGCAGCGACGCATTGGCCGTAGCAAATCTCATCCACGTGGCTGGCTAATCCAAGCGGCATTGCCGCACACAAATCCGTCCCATGTGAACCCAACCGACGACACACCTGCTAAGCATGAGACAATCTTGCCAAAGAGCGACATTTCCTTAAAGATGAGGGAGGACTGTAAGGTGGATCGTATGGCCGTCCTGTCCAATGGGTTCTTTACGGTTAGTGCATCCAGGAGAGCAAGAACATTGTAACTGGCCGCATGACATTAGGAGTCAGTCACACGGCCGCCAGATATTAGAAGGGTCGCCAACACACTTAGCGTACCGCCGCTATGGGCTCCGCCAATGAAATGCCAATGCAGCATATGGCAATCACAGCAGGGGATCAGTAAGTCATCACTAGGGCAGGAAGAACTGAAGAAATAGGGGGCATGAAGGGGCAGGAAGAACTGAAGAACTAGGGGGCATAAAGGGGCAGGAAGAACTGAAGAAATAGGGGGCATGAAGGGGCAGGAAGAACTGAAGAAATAGGGGGCATGAAGTGGCAGGAAGAACTGAAGAAATAGGGGGCATGAAGTGGCAGGAAGAACTGAAGAAATAGGGGGCATGAAGGGGCAGGAAGAACTGAAGAAATAGGGGGCATGAAGGGGCAGGAAGAACTGAAGAAATAGGGGGCATGAAGGGGCAGGAAGAACTGAAGAAATAGGGGGCATGAAGTGGCAGGAAGAACTGAAGAAATAGGGGGCATGAAGGGGCAGGAAGAACGGAAGAAATAGGGGGCATGAAGTGGCAGGAAGAACTGAAGAACTAGGGGGCATGAAGGGGCAGGAAGAACTGAAGAACTAGGGGGCATGAAGGGGCAGGAAGAACGGAAGAAATAGGGGGCATGAAGTGGCAGGAAGAACTGAAGAAATAGGGGGCATAAAGGGGCAGGAAGAACTGAAGAAATAGGGGGCATGAAGGGGCAGGAAGAACTGAAGAACTAGGGGGCATGAAGGGGCAGGAAGAACTGAAGAAATAGGGGGCATGAAGGGGCAGGAAGAACTGAAGAAATAGGGGGCACGAAGGGGCAGGAAGCCGGTATTCTGCCCCGCAATGTTGTAGGCTGGTTGTGAAACTTTTAATGGAGTAGGAAAACCCCTTTAACCTCTACTTTAAGGGCGCCCACCCACTTGCGATTTTTTTTCCTGTGATGTTTTGCGTTTTTTCTCAAGAGCAATTAGTACAGAATGTGTTCCTGTCCATCTGGGTTTTTTTCCGTTTCGTGGGGTTTCTTCACATAGGAACTGTCAGTTGCATATGTCTCCTTATTTTTCTCTTAATGCACCCATGATTGTCAATGGAGGGCTGCAAAAAACGCAGCGAAAAAAGCGCAAAAAACGCTGCGGAAAACGCCGCGTTTTTCACGCGCGAGAATCGGCAATGCAAGTGGGTAGGCGCCCTTATGCAGGACTATCAGAGAATTAATTATGACCCTCAATTTTACCCCAGACTGCCAAGAAAAGGGAGAATGGAGTGAAATATAAACCCATTCTTCTACCCAAGGTCACCAGAGAAGGAGGCGCCGCCCGAGGTCACCAGAGAAGGAGGCGCCGCCCGAGGTCACCAGAGGAGGAGGCGCCGCCCGAGGTCACCAGAGGAGGAGGCGCCGCCCGAGGTCACCAGAGAAGGAGGCGCCGCCCGAGGTCACCAGAGAAGGAGGCGCCGCCCGAGGTCACCAGAGAAGGAGGCGCCGCCCGAGGTCACCAGAGAAGGAGGCGCCGCCCGAGGTCACCAGAGAAGGAGGCGCCGCCCGAGGTCACCAGAGAAGGAGGCGCCGCCCGAGGTCACCAGAGGAGGAGGCGCCGCCCGAGGTCACCAGAGAAGGAGGCGCCACCCGAGGTCACCAGAGGAGGAGGCGCTGCCCGAGGTCACCAGAGAAGGAGGCGCCGCCCGAGGTCACCAGAGGAGGAGGCGCCGCCCGAGGTCACCAGAGGAGGAGGCGCCGCCCGAGGTCACCAGAGAAGGAGGCGCCGCCCGAGGTCACCAGAGAAGGAGGCGCCGCCCGAGGTCACCAGAGAAGGAGGCGCCGCCCGAGGTCACCAGAGAAGGAGGCGCCGCCCGAGGTCACCAGAGAAGGAGGCGCTACCAGATATTAAAGGCGTTTTCCATATCATTTGAAGATAGGTGAACGGGAGGGAATATTGCAATACTTACCTAGTAGTCACCGACCGCAGCAGCGGGTTTGTGCGCTCATTACTGCTACATCAATGGACCGCCATCCACCGGAATTAGAATCTGCGCCGCAGTCCGTACCGTGTGAATGCTTCCAAGCGCAAATGTCACCTGACAGTGAATAAAGAGGTCACTCCTGGAAGCGGGATCGGGGTTATGACACGCAGGTGAGCCCCAATGGCTGCAGAGATCTGCGCTAAAACCTCGGATGACCGCGAGCTCCGCCTTACAGTGCAGGAAGGTGCTGATTCTGCCACTAAGAGGCAAGCAGAGCGGATAATTCTCCCATCAGGACAGAGTGGACACGTTTGCGTGGTGACTGCGTGTCGACGGCGCTTCCCCTCGTGGATGCGTGTAAATAGGCGCTGATGTAATTGCATAGAAAGAATTATAGGAGAGGAATGGCGGGATGCGTAGGTGGGAAATGTTTACGGGGAGGGGGGGCAAAAATGATCAAGTGAGAAAAATAAAATAGGGAGAACAAGTGGGGAAAGAGCCACAGCGCCACCTGCTGGCAGAAGCCGGGACTGCGGATATCAGGGGGCTCTGCAGCACCTTCTATGGAGGCCGTGTCCTTCAGAAGGCTTTACAGGGTTTGTAGCAGTCCTGGACTTTTGGCAAGGGGACTGCTTCATATTAGGGCACTGGTGTAACTATAGACGGTGCAGGGGATGCGGCTGCACCCGGGCCCAGGAGCCACAGGGGGCCCATAAGGCCTGTCTTCTCCATATAGGGAGCCCAGTACTATGAGTAAAGCATTATAGTTGGGGGCCCCGTTACAGGTTTTGCATTGGGGCCCAGGAGCTTCAAGTTACACCTCTGTATTAGGGGATTGGGGGTCTGCCGCTCTGTGGGACCCCTTATTAACTAGAGAGGAGAACTGATCAAACTGGAGTTTCTGCTCTGGGGGACTAATGTGTCCATGTAATACGAGGATATCTGCAGCAACTTGTTACCCCCCGGGACGCAGCACACAGGGGGCATATAGCACCAACATATCGCAGCACACAGGGGGCATATAGCACCAACATATCGCAGCACACAGGGGGCATATAGCACCAACATATCGCAGCACACAGGGGGCATATAGCACCAACATATCCTGCAGCACACAGGGGGCATATAGCACCAACATATCCTGCAGCACACAGGGGGCATATAGCACCAACATATCCTGCAGCACACAGGGGGCATATAGCACCAACATATCCTGCAGCACACAGGGGGCATATAGCACCAACATATCGCAGCACACAGGGGGCATATAGCACCAACATATCCTGCAGCACACAGGGGGCATATAGCACCAACATATCCTGCAGCACACAGGGGGCATATAGCACCAACATATCGCAGCACACAGGGGGCATATAGCACCAACATATCCTGCAGCACACAGGGGGCATATAGCACCAACATATCCTGCAGCACACAGGGGGCATATAGCACCAACATATCGCAGCACACAGGGGCATATAGCACCAACATATCGCAGCACACAGGGGGCATATAGCACCAACATATCCTGCAGCACACAGGGGGCATATAGCACCAACATATCCTGCAGCACACAGGGGGCATATAGCACCAACATATCGCAGCACACAGGGGGCATATAGCACCAACATATCGCAGCACACAGGGGGCATATAGCACCAACATATCCTGCAGCACACAGGGGGCATATAGCACCAACATATCCTGCAGCACACAGGGGGCATATAGCACCAACATATCCTGCAGCACACAGGGGGCATATAGCACCAACATATCGCAGCACACAGGGGGCATATAGCACCAACATATCGCAGCACACAGGGGGCATATAGCACCAACATATCCTGCAGCACATAGGGGGCATATAGCACCAACATATCCTGCAGCACACAGGGGGCATATAGCACCAACATATCCTGCAGCACACAGGGGGCATATAGCACCAACATATCCTGCAGCACACAGGGGGCATATAGCACCAACATATCCTGCAGCACACAGGGGGCATATAGCACCAACATATCCTGCAGCACACAGGGGGCATATAGCACCAACATATCCTGCAGCACACAGGGGGCATATAGCACCAACATATCCTGCAGCACACAGGGGGCATATAGCACCAACATATCCTGCAGCACACAGGGGGCATATAGCACCAACATATCCTGCAGCACACAGGGGGCATATAGCACCAACATATCGCAGCACACAGGGGGCATATAGCACCAACATATCCTGCAGCACACAGGGGGCATATAGCACCAACATATCCTGCAGCACACAGGGGGCATATAGCACCAACATATCGCAGCACACAGGGGGCATATAGCACCAACATATCGCAGCACACAGGGGCATATAGCACCAACATATCCTGCAGCACACAGGGGGCATATAGCACCAACATATCCTGCAGCACACAGGGGGCATATAGCACCAACATATCCTGCAGCACACAGGGGGCATATAGCACCAACATATCGCAGCACACAGGGGCATATAGCACCAACATATCGCAGCACACAGGGGGCATATAGCACCAACATATCCTGCAGCACATAGGGGGCATATAGCACCAACATATCCTGCAGCACACAGGGGGCATATAGCACCAACATATCCTGCAGCACACAGGGGGCATATAGCACCAACATATCCTGCAGCACACAGGGGGCATATAGCACCAACATATCCTGCAGCACACAGGGGGCATATAGCACCAACATATCCTGCAGCACACAGGGGGCATATAGCACCAACATATCCTGCAGCACACAGGGGGCATATAGCACCAACATATCCTGCAGCACACAGGGGGCATATAGCACCAACATATCCTGCAGCACACAGGGGGCATATAGCACCAACATATCCTGCAGCACACAGGGGGCATATAGCACCAACATATCGCAGCACACAGGGGGCATATAGCACCAACATATCCTGCAGCACACAGGGGGCATATAGCACCAACATATCCTGCAGCACACAGGGGGCATATAGCACCAACATATCCTGCAGCACACAGGGGGCATATAGCACCAACATATCCTGCAGCACACAGGGGGCATATAGCACCAACATATCGCAGCACACAGGGGGCATATAGCACCAACATATCGCAGCACACAGGGGGCATATAGCAGCAACATATCCTGCAGCACACAGGGGGCATATAGCACCAACATATCCTGCAGCACACAGGGGGCATATAGCACCAACATATCCTGCAGCACACAGGGGGCATATAGCACCAACATATCGCAGCACACAGGGGGCATATAGCACCAACATATCGCAGCACACAGGGGGCATATAGCACCAACATATCCTGCAGCACACAGGGGGCATATAGCACCAACATATCCTGCAGCACACAGGGGGCATATAGCACCAACATATCGCAGCACACAGGGGGCATATAGCACCAACATATCCTGCAGCACATAGGGGGCATATAGCACCAACATATCCTGCAGCACACAGGGGGCATATAGCACCAACATATCCTGCAGCACACAGGGGGCATATAGCACCAACATATCGCAGCACACAGGGGGCATATAGCACCAACATATCCTGCAGCACACAGGGGGCATATAGCACCAACATATCGCAGCACACAGGGGGCATATAGCAGCAACATATCCTGCAGCACACAGGGGGCATATAGCACCAACATATCCTGCAGCACACAGGGGGCATATAGCACCAACATATCCTGCAGCACACAGGGGGCATATAGCACCAACATATCGCAGCACACAGGGGGCATATAGCACCAACATATCGCAGCACACAGGGGGCATATAGCAGCAACATATCCTGCAGCACACAGGGGGCATATAGCACCAACATATCCTGCAGCGTTGTACAAAGACTGTCATCACTCATATCTGTGAAGCCCCACATAACACTCACGCCTGCGGGCATTTGATCCTACACACACTGAAGGTCCCCTTTTATTAAAGCCCCACCCTCTTTATCAGACCCCCCCCTGGCCCTCTCAGGATCGGCGCCCCCTGGATGGTAATTCCCCCCGTGACCCCGGAGTGCGACATAAAGTCACGTGACAAGTTTTCCGTGGATCAGTTTCAGTGTGAATCCACATTAGATGGAAGATCCAGCGATCGGAGCGACTTCCAGCGGGGCCGGTCACCGGGGCTAGACTAGCCGGGGGCTCACCGCCAACCGCGGGGGGGGTATCATCAGCGACTAGCCGGAGGCTCACCGCCAGCCGTGGGGGGGGGGGGGGGGGGGGTATCATCAGCGACTAGCCGGAGCCTCACCGCCAGCCGCGGGGGGGGGTATCATCAGCGACTAGCCGGGGGCTCACCGCCAGCCGCGGGGGGGGGGGGGGGGGTATCATCAGCGACTAGCCGGAGGCTCACCGCCAGCCGCGGGGGGGGGGGGGGGGGGGGTATCATCAGCGACTAGCCGGGGGCTCACCGCCAGCCGCGGGGGGGGGGGGGGGGTATCATCAGCGACTAGCCGGAGGCTCACCGCCAGCCGCCGGGGTTTTCTCGTGTAAGGACTCACATGAGTATTCGCTGCGTATTACACAGGTATTTTTACACGTTTTATACACGGCGCTGAAACCCCGTAGATTCATGTTGGACTTATATCACTGAGCAGCGGGAAAACATCTCCTGGTCAGATGGTCCAGATCTCTGCTGCTGATGGGAGGACAGAATTTGGCACAAGCAGCATGAATCGCTGACCCCTTCCTGTCAGAACATGTCAGCACCGCCGTCTAATCTGCGGCAGCTACAAGAAGCTTCCTGTCCGCAGGGGCCGGTATTCCTGCAGGAGGGTCTCATCACCAGGTGGGATCTACACCGCGACGACCTGCTGCACGCGTGAAGGGCGAAGGAGTCAGACGCCACGAGACGGGAGTAATAACGGGGCGGTCGGGGTAGACACAGGACTGATGAACGGTCGGACGCTCTGCAGTAACTCACTATCAGACTATTACAGGGTCTTACCGTGGGGTATGGGTGGGAGCAGAACACGGTGTACTTGCGGATAATGCCATTTAGTTTCAGAGGAGGGAGCCAGGACACGTAGACGATGGAGGCGGAGGCCGCGGCCGCTTTCACTCCCGCTGTGGGACCTGGAACTGGAATGGAGAGACATATGAGAATGTGGATGAGACAAGTCCATAGTCTACAGCATGTGGATAGAAGGTGTCGGGCTTCACAGCTGCGGCGCTTCTGTAGTGCACAGCGTCACGTAACTGTCCAGGAATCCGCATCTCAGGCGTCTTCTATGTGAATAAGGGAGATGGAACAATACCTCTGCGGCGCCACCTATTGGGTATATTCGGTGGTTCAGCGATAATCTACCGGCTGCTGAGGGCATTCAACATATAGATATCTCCAGGATAGGAGACAGGCATATTAGTGAGATGCTGCTGCCCTCTGCTGGTCGCTGCTGGAAGAGCTACTGCTGCGTCTTGGTAGAAAGCACGATAACAAAGTCAACTGTGACTCCAATCCACAACAGTGTAACACGTGTAGCATCCAGTACCGTGTGATATGTAATACCATGTAACATCCAGTACCGTGTGATATGTAATACCATGTAACATCCAGTACCGTGTGATATGTAATACCGTGTAACATCCAGTACCGTGTGATATGTAATACCGTGTAACATCCAGTACCGTGTGATATGTAATACAGTGTCACATCCAACACCGTGTGATATGTAATACCATGTAACATCCAGTACCGTGTGATATGTAATACCATGTAACATCCAGTACCGTGTGATATGTAATACCATGTAACATCCAGTACCGTGTGATATGTAATACCATGTAACATCCAGTACCGTGTGATATGTAATACCATGTAACATCCAGTACCGTGTGATATGTAATACCATGTAACATCCAGTACCGTGTGATATGTAATACAGTGTCACATCCAACACCGTGTGATATGTAATACCATGTAACATCCAGTACCGTGTGATATGTAATACCATGTAACATCCAGTACCGTGTGATATGTAATACCATGTAACATCCAGTACCGTGTGATATGTAATACAGTGTCACATCCAACACCGTGTGATATGTAATACCATGTAACATCCAGTACCGCGTGATATGTAATACCATGTAACATCCAGTACCGTGTGATATGTAATACCATGTAACATCCAGTACCGTGTGATATGTAATACCATGTAACATCCAGTACCATGTGATATGTAATACCATGTAACATCCAGTACCATGTGATATGTAATACCATGTAACATCCAGTACCATGTGATATGTAATACCATGTAACATCCAGTACCATGTGATATGTAATACCATGTAACATCCAGTACCGCGTGATATGTAATACCATGTAACATCCAGTACCGTGTGATATGTAATACCATGTAACATCCAGTACCGTGTGATATGTAATACCATGTAACATCCAGTACCATGTGATATGTAATACCATGTAACATCCAGTACCATGTGATATGTAATACCATGTAACATCCAGTACCATGTGATATGTAATACCATGTAACATCCAGTACCGCGTGATATGTAATACCATGTAACATCCAGTACCGTGTGATATGTAATACCATGTAACATCCAGTACCGCGTGATATGTAATACCATGTAACATCCAGTACCGTGCGATATGTAATACCATGTAACATCCAGTACCGTGTGATATGTAATACCATGTAACATCCAGTACCGCGTGATATGTAATACCATGTAACATCCAGTACCGTGTGATATGTAATACCATGTAACATCCAGTACCGTGTGATATGTAATACCATGTAACATCCAGTACCGTGTGATATGTAATACAGTGTCACATCCAACACCGTGTGATATGTAATACCATGTAACATCCAGTACCGTGTGATATGTAATACCATGTAACATCCAGTACCGTGTGATATGTAATACCATGTAACATCCAGTACCGTGTGATATGTAATACCATGTAACATCCAGTACCGTGTGATATGTAATACAGTGTCACATCCAACACCGTGTGATATGTAATACCATGTAACATCCAGTACCGTGTGATATGTAATGCAGTGTCACATCCAACACCGTGTGATATGTAATACCATGTAACATCCAGTACCATGTGATATGTAATACCATGTAACATCCAGTACCATGTGATATGTAATACCATGTAACATCCAGTACCATGTGATATGTAATACCATGTAACATCCAGTACCATGTGATATGTAATACCATGTAACATCCAGTACCGCGTGATATGTAATACCATGTAACATCCAGTACCGTGTGATATGTAATACCATGTAACATCCAGTACCGCGTGATATGTAATACCATGTAACATCCAGTACCGTGTGATATGTAATACCATGTAACATCCAGTACCGTGTGATATGTAATACCGTGTAACATCCAGTACCGTGTGATATGTAATACAGTGTCACATCCAACACCGTGTGATATGTAATACCGTGTAACATCCAGTACCGTGTGATATGTAATACCATGTAACATCCAGTACCGTGTGATATGTAATACCATGTAACATCCAGTACCGCGTGATATGTAATACCATGTAACATCCAGTACCGCGTGATATGTAATACCGTGTAACATCCAGTACCGTGTGATATGTAATACCATGTAACATCCAGTACCGTGTGATATGTAATACCATGTAACATCCAGTACCGCGTGATATGTAATACCATGTAACATCCAGTACCGTGTGATATGTAATACCGTGTAACATCCAGTACCGTGTGATATGTAATACAGTGTCACATCCAACACCGTGTGATATGTAATACCATGTAACATCCAGTACCGTGTGATATGTAATACCATGTAACATCCAGTACCGTGTGATATGTAATACCATGTAACATCCAGTACCGTGTGATATGTAATACAGTGTCACATCCAACACCGTGTGATATGTAATACCATGTAACATCCAGTACCGCGTGATATGTAATACCATGTAACATCCAGTACCGTGTGATATGTAATACCATGTAACATCCAGTACCGTGTGATATGTAATACAGTGTCACATCCAACACCGTGTGATATGTAATACCATGTAACATCCAGTACCGTGTGATATGTAATACCATGTAACATCCAGTACCGTGTGATATGTAATACCATGTAACATCCAGTACCGTGTGATATGTAATACAGTGTCACATCCAACACCGTGTGATATGTAATACCATGTAACATCCAGTACCGCGTGATATGTAATACCATGTAACATCCAGTACCGTGTGATATGTAATACCATGTAACATCCAGTACCGTGTGATATGTAATACCATGTAACATCCAGTACCATGTGATATGTAATACCATGTAACATCCAGTACCATGTGATATGTAATACCATGTAACATCCAGTACCATGTGATATGTAATACCATGTAACATCCAGTACCATGTGATATGTAATACCATGTAACATCCAGTACCGCGTGATATGTAATACCATGTAACATCCAGTACCGTGTGATATGTAATACCATGTAACATCCAGTACCGTGTGATATGTAATACCATGTAACATCCAGTACCATGTGATATGTAATACCATGTAACATCCAGTACCATGTGATATGTAATACCATGTAACATCCAGTACCATGTGATATGTAATACCATGTAACATCCAGTACCGCGTGATATGTAATACCATGTAACATCCAGTACCGTGTGATATGTAATACCATGTAACATCCAGTACCGCGTGATATGTAATACCATGTAACATCCAGTACCGTGTGATATGTAATACCATGTAACATCCAGTACCGTGTGATATGTAATACCATGTAACATCCAGTACCGCGTGATATGTAATACCATGTAACATCCAGTACCGTGTGATATGTAATACCATGTAACATCCAGTACCGTGTGATATGTAATACCATGTAACATCCAGTACCGTGTGATATGTAATACAGTGTCACATCCAACACCGTGTGATATGTAATACCATGTAACATCCAGTACCGTGTGATATGTAATACCATGTAACATCCAGTACCGTGTGATATGTAATACCATGTAACATCCAGTACCGTGTGATATGTAATACCATGTAACATCCAGTACCGTGTGATATGTAATACAGTGTCACATCCAACACCGTGTGATATGTAATACCATGTAACATCCAGTACCGTGTGATATGTAATGCAGTGTCACATCCAACACCGTGTGATATGTAATACCATGTAACATCCAGTACCATGTGATATGTAATACCATGTAACATCCAGTACCATGTGATATGTAATACCATGTAACATCCAGTACCATGTGATATGTAATACCATGTAACATCCAGTACCATGTGATATGTAATACCATGTAACATCCAGTACCGCGTGATATGTAATACCATGTAACATCCAGTACCGTGTGATATGTAATACCATGTAACATCCAGTACCGCGTGATATGTAATACCATGTAACATCCAGTACCGTGTGATATGTAATACCATGTAACATCCAGTACCGTGTGATATGTAATACCGTGTAACATCCAGTACCGTGTGATATGTAATACAGTGTCACATCCAACACCGTGTGATATGTAATACCGTGTAACATCCAGTACCGTGTGATATGTAATACCATGTAACATCCAGTACCGTGTGATATGTAATACCATGTAACATCCAGTACCGCGTGATATGTAATACCATGTAACATCCAGTACCGCGTGATATGTAATACCGTGTAACATCCAGTACCGTGTGATATGTAATACCATGTAACATCCAGTACCGTGTGATATGTAATACCATGTAACATCCAGTACCGCGTGATATGTAATACCATGTAACATCCAGTACCGTGTGATATGTAATACCGTGTAACATCCAGTACCGTGTGATATGTAATACAGTGTAACATCCAGTATTGTGTAGCATCCAATAATGTGGCCCCGGGCCATCAGTGCGCCATTTCTGGCACCCCTGGAAAACAGCGGCCGCTACAGAGCAAATGTAGAATTACAAGAACGGTCATCCAGTAGGAAGGACGCCGCTCTTACAGAGGCTCTCTGGGTCATAGAGGCGTACCGCAGGGGTGCTCTACGACATCCGTGTGCCCTGCAGCATTACACTGAGCCTGAGATACATTGTATCTTGAGCGCAGTCCTCGCATTCTACATCTGGATGCAGTGGGAGGATGGCCAGAAAGTAGAGGATTCCCAAACTCAGTGTGTCGCCCTCCACAGGCCTCTGCAGGCTCTGCAATCACTGCATAAAGAAAAGTTCTGCAACACCCAGATTTCAGTTCATTGCTGTTTTCAAGATCTGTGCTTGCTGTCAGTAGGCAAACTCTTCCTGATTACCTCCAACTGGAGGTGTATTTTCACCGCTAATTGAGGGACGCGCAAACGCCTTCATAGAATCATAAACTAATAGAAGAGAGTTGGGAGGGTCCTCCGGGGTCATCGGGTCCGACCCCCTGCTCAGTGCAGGATTGACTAAATCATCCCAGACAGATGTCTGTCCAGCCTTTGTTTGAACACTTCCATTAAAGAACTCCCCACCTTCTGTGGCAACCTGTTCCACTCATTGATCCCCTCACTGTCTAATATCTAATCTGTGTCTCCTCCCTTTCAGTTTCATCCCATTGCTTCTAGTCTTTCCTTGTACAGATGAGAATAGGGCTGATCCCTCTGCACTGTGACAGCCCTTCAGGTATTTGTAGACAGCTATTAAGTCTCCTCTCAGCCTTCTCTTCTGCTAAACATTCCCAGATCCTTTAACCGTTCCTCATAGGACATGATTTGCAGACCGCTCACCATCTTGGTAACTCTTCACTGAACTTGCTCCAGTTTGTCAATGTCTTTAATAAAGTGGGGTGCCCAGAACTGGACCCAGTATTCCAGATGAGGTCTGACTAAGGAAGAGTAGAGGGGGATAATGACCTCATGTGATCTACACTCTATGCTTCTCTTAATACATTCCAGAATTGTTTGCCTTTTTGGCTGCTGCATCACATTGTTGACTCATGTTCAGTCTATGATCTATTAGTATACCCAAGTCTTTTTCACATGTGCTGCTGCTTAGCCCAATTCCTCCCATTCTTTATCTGCTTTCTTCATTTTTCTTGCCCAGATGTAGGACTTTGCATTTCTCCTTGTTAAATACCATTCTGTTAGTCGCTGACCACTGTGCAAGCTTTTCTAGATCTTTCTGAATCCTCTCTCTCTTCCCTAGTGTTAGCTATCCCTCCTGGCTTTGTGTCATCAGCAAAATTGCGTCTTGCTGAAACAGACCCGTTATTTTAAATGGGTCTATTTCTATGTGTTCTATTTCTCTCTCGCAGCTTTGCAAACTGCAGTAATTCTGCAGACAAGTCGCCCGCTATTTCCTGCGGCTGAGTTCGCATCACACTCGCTCGTACGTGAGCGCCGGCCACTTCTAAGATTGTCCAATTGAAATAACATGTATGCAAATCTCTGTCACGGCGCCTGGTTTTTCTCGCACATTTACGAGTTTCTTGGGCCGTTGTCGCACTCGCCCGTCCAGCCAGATATGCAACCCTGGTGCTCTATAACAAGTCAAGGTGCGCTTCAGCCTCTGCTATTATCCATTGACAACAAGCAGAGATATTGAAAATGTTGAGGATTTGAAACACACAGTTAGAAATTTGCAGAACCTTCCGATGCGCAAAGCGTGGATTTACACAAATGATAATTCTGTGCGATTTCAATATGGAAGGAGCTCGCGGGGGGAAAGGGCCCGCTCATCTCGGTGCGTTTATACACACAGGCAGGTCCTGCTTTGGGGGATTCTTGTTCAAGAAGTGAACATTATTTTCTATGGCAGCCCCCATGCAGCAATCATGCCGTCCTCATACAGCCCCAATGCAGCCCCCATGCAGCTCTCATATAATCCCCATGCCGTCCTCATACAGCCCCCATGCAGCTCTCATATAATCCCCATGCCGTCCTCATACAGCCCCCATGCTGCTCTCATATAATCCCCATGCCGTCCTCATACAGCCCCCATGCAGCTCTCATATAATCCCCATGCCGTCCTCATACAGCCCCCATGCAGCTCTCATATAATCCCCATGCCGTCCTCATACAGCCCCCATGCAGCTCTCATATAATCCCCATGCCGTCCTCATACAGCCCCCATGCTGCTCTCATATAATCCCCATGCCGTCCTCATACAGCCCCCATGCAGCTCTCATATAATCCCCATGCCGTCCTCATACAGCCCCCATGCTGCTCTCATATAATCCCCATGCCGTCCTCATACAGCCCCCATGCAGCTCTCATATAATCCCCATGCCGTCCTCATACAGCCCCCATGCTGCTCTCATATAATCCCCATGCCGTCCTCATACAGCCCCCATGCAGCTCTCATATAATCCCCATGCCGTCCTCATACAGCCCCCATGCTGCTCTCATATAATCCCCATGCCGTCCTCATACAGCCCCCATACAGCCCCCATACAGCACCTATGCTGTCCTCATACAGTCCACATGCTGCTCTCATGCAGTCCCCATGCTGTCCTTATACAGCCCCCATGCAGCACCCATGCTGCTCTCATACAGCCCCCATGCAGCATCCACGCCGTCCTCATAACAGCCCATGCGATTTACATAAGGTCCCCATGCAGTTCTCATGCAGTCCTCATATAGTCCCCATACAGCCCCCATACCGTCCACATACAGTCCCCATGCAGTTCCCACAAAGTCCCCATACAGTCCCATGGGAGTGTGATGCTTCCCTCCTCCATTCTAACTATAGGAACCACGTGCGTGACGAATGTGTTAGAAATACAGGATTCCCATGGATGCAAACAGCAAAACGCAGGAGAAGTCAGATGTTTAGAGGCTACATGGCGTGCACCCATCCAGGGGAGCAGCTGACTGTGAATGGCGTATGTCATGTGACTTCTGCCACGGGCCGCAGACCGTGGCGCCCTGTGAAGGGCGTATGTCATGTGACTTCTGCCACGGGCCGCAGACCGTGGCGCCCTGTGAATGGCGTATGTCATGTGACGTCTGCCACAGGCCGCAGACCGTGGCGCCCTGTGAATGGCGTATGTCATGTGACTTCTGCCATGGGCCGCAGACCGTGGCGCCCTGTGAATGGCGTATGTCATGTGACTTCTGCCATGGGCCGCAGACCGTGGCGCCCTGTGAATGGCGTATGTCATGTGACTTCTGCCATGGGCCGCAGACCGTGGCGCCCTGTGAAGGGCGTATGTCATGTGACTTCTGCCACGGGCCGCAGACCGTGGCGCCCTGTGAATGGCGTATGTCATGTGACTTCTGCCACGGGCCGCAGACCGTGGCGCCCTGTGAAGGGCGTATGTCATGTGACTTCTGCCACGGGCCGCAGACCGTGGCGCCCTGTGAATGGCGTATGTCATGTGACGTCTGCCACAGGCCGCAGACCGTGGCGCCCTGTGAATGGCGTATGTCATGTGACGTCTGCCACGGGCCGCAGACCGTGGCGCCCTGTGAATGGCGTATGTCATGTGACTTCTGCCATGGGCCGCAGACCGTGGCGCCCTGTGAATGGCGTATGTCATGTGACTTCTGCCATGGGCCGCAGACCGTGGCGCCCTGTGAAGGGCGTATGTCATGTGACTTCTGCCACGGGCCGCAGACCGTGGCGCCCTGTGAATGGCGTATGTCATGTGACTTCTGCCACGGGCCGCAGACCGTGGCGCCCTGTGAATGGCGTATGTCATGTGACTTCTGCCACGGGCCGCAGACCGTGGCGCCCTGTGAATGGCGTATGTCATGTGACTTCTGCCACGGGCCGCAGACCGTGGCGCCCTGTGAAGGGCGTATGTCATGTGACTTCTGCCATGGGCTGCAGACCGTGGCGTCCTGTGAATGGCGTATGTCATGTGACTTCTGCCACGGGCCGCAGACCGTGGCGCCCTGTGAATGGCGTATGTCATGTGACTTCTGCCACGGGCCGCAGACCGTGGCGCCCTGTGAAGGGCGTATGTCATGTGACTTCTGCCACGGGCCGCAGACCGTGGCGCCCTGTGAAGGGCGTATGTCATGTGACTTCTGCCACGGGCCGCAGACCGTGGCGCCCTGCGAAGGGCGTATGTCATGTGACTTCTGCCACGGGCCGCAGACCGTGGCGCCCTGCGAAGGGCGTATGTCATGTGACTTCTGCCACGGGCCACAGACCGTGGCACCCTGCGAAGGGCGTATGTCATGTGACTTCTGCCACGGGCCACAGACCGTGGCGCCCTGTGAAAGGCGTATGTCATGTGACTTCTGCCACGGGCCGCAGACCGTGGCGCCCTGTGAATGGTGTATGTCATGTGACTTCTGCCACGGGCCACAGACCGTGGCGCCCTGTGAATGGTGTATGTCATGTGACTTCTGCCATGGGCCGCAGACCGTGGCGCCCTGTGAATGGCGTATGTCATGTGACTTCTGCCACGGGCCGCAGACCGTGGCGCCCTGTGAATGGCGTATGTCATGTGACTTCTGCCACGGGCCGCAGACCGTGGCGCCCTGTGAATGGCGTATGTCATGTGACTTCTGCCACGGGCCGCAGACCGTGGCGCCCTGTGAATGGTGTATATCATGTGACTTCTGCCATGGGCCGCAGACCGTGGCGCCCCTTGAATGGCGTATGTCATGTGACTTCTGCCATGGGCCGCAGACCGTGGCGCCCTGTGAATGGTGTATGTCATGTGACTTCTGCCATGGGCCGCAGACCGTGGCGCCCTGTGAAGGGCGTATGTCATGTGACTTCTGCCATGGGCCGCAGACCGTGGCGCCCTGTGAAGGGCGTATGTCATGTGACTTCTGCCACGGGCCGCAGACCGTGGCGCCCTGTGAATGGCGTATGTCATGTGACTTCTGCCACGGGCCGCAGACCGTGGCGCCCTGTGAATGGCGTATGTCATGTGACTTCTGCCACGGGCCGCAGACCGTGGCGCCCTGTGAAGGGCGTATGTCATGTGACTTCTGCCACGGGCCGCAGACCGTGGCGCCCTGCGAAGGGCGTATGTCATGTGACTTCTGCCACGGGCCGCAGACCGTGGCGCCCTGCGAAGGGCGTATGTCATGTGACTTCTGCCACGGGCCACAGACCGTGGCACCCTGCGAAGGGCGTATGTCATGTGACTTCTGCCACGGGCCACAGACCGTGGCGCCCTGTGAAAGGCGTATGTCATGTGACTTCTGCCACGGGCCGCAGACCGTGGCGCCCTGTGAATGGTGTATGTCATGTGACTTCTGCCACGGGCCACAGACCGTGGCGCCCTGTGAATGGTGTATGTCATGTGACTTCTGCCATGGGCCGCAGACCGTGGCGCCCTGTGAATGGCGTATGTCATGTGACTTCTGCCACGGGCCGCAGACCGTGGCGCCCTGTGAATGGCGTATGTCATGTGACTTCTGCCACGGGCCGCAGACCGTGGCGCCCTGTGAATGGCGTATGTCATGTGACTTCTGCCACGGGCCGCAGACCGTGGCGCCCTGTGAATGGTGTATGTCATGTGACTTCTGCCATGGGCCGCAGACCGTGGCGCCCTGTGAATGGCGTATGTCATGTGACTTCTGCCATGGGCCGCAGACCGTGGCGCCCTGTGAATGGTGTATGTCATGTGACTTCTGCCATGGGCCGCAGACCGTGGCGCCCTGTGAATGGCGTATGTCATGTGACTTCTGCCATGGGCCGCAGACCGTGGCGCCCTGTGAAGGGCGTATGTCATGTGACTTCTGCCACGGGCCGCAGACCGTGGCGCCCTGTGAATGGCGTATGTCATGTGACTTCTGCCACGGGCCGCAGACCGTGGCGCCCTGTGAAGGGCGTATGTCATGTGACTTCTGCCATGGGCTGCAGACCGTGGCGTCCTGTGAATGGCGTATGTCATGTGACTTCTGCCACGGGCCGCAGACCGTGGCGCCCTGTGAATGGCGTATGTCATGTGACTTCTGCCACGGGCCGCAGACCGTGGCGCCCTGTGAAGGGCGTATGTCATGTGACTTCTGCCATGGGCCGCAGACCGTGGCGCCCTGTGAATGGTGTATGTCATGTGACTTCTGCCACGGGCCGCAGACCGTGGCGCCCTGTGAAGGGCGTATGTCATGTGACGTCTGCCACGGGCCGCTTTCGCCCTGTGAATGGCGTATGTCATGTGACTTCTGCCACGGGCCGCAGACCGTGGCGCCCTGTGAATGGCGTATGTCATGTGACTTCTGCCACGGGCCGCAGACCGTGGCGCCCTGTGAAGGGCGTATGTCATGTGACTTCTGCCATGGGCCGCAGACCGTGGCGCCCTGTGAATGGTGTATGTCATGTGACTTCTGCCACGGGCCGCAGACCGTGGCGCCCTGTGAATGGCGTATGTCATGTGACGTCTGCCACGGGCCGCTTTCGCCCTGTGATACCCATTGCTTTGTGATATTGCGCTGACTTAGTGGCTCTTACCATCCTCCTTGGTTCTGACAAATATCTGCTCGCTGCGGACGCCGTCGCCGGCCCGCGTGAACGCCAGCACCTGGATGCTGTAGTTGGTGTACTTCTCCAGGCTCTCCAGCTCCAGTAAGGGCTGCGTTGTGGTTACGTTTTTGATTTCACCAAGTTCTGGAAGGAGGAGACACAATAAGGAAAGGTCAGCGACGTCTCAGGACCGGAGAGTTGGCGCTTATGTTTGGTCATTTGTCCCCGCCTTCTAAGCGCCTTCTTCATCCTCCCATTGGCCCGTTGGGTTTCATGTTTCAGTAGTCATGGTAACGCACAGAAAGACTCTTACAAATGTTTAAGTGGGGAGAAGTTTTTTAAAGATGTAACTGCGAGGGACGAGGTGGTGTTCGTATTTACAGCGCAGTAAGATGACGTTCGCACTTCGCCCCGCGGGTCGGCGGGATGACCGCCATACCGTTATATTGTTTTTAATGATTGTTAAACATGACTTGCTCCCGTCGCCGCACTCTGAGACCCGGAACCTTGGAATTGTCTCAGTAATTTTGCTGCGTGACGGCTCGTTGGTCGCGGAATAAGCCGCAATTTTTATTACCACCATTCGGGGAAGTTCCGTCTTTTCGATCTCTCTGGGATTTAAGAAAAAAAATAAAAAACAATTCCGACATTTCATCCTTTATCTGTCTGGGATAAAAGGGCTGCAATGTTCAAATAGCGCAGACTTTTCCGGACGCGGCGATGTCACACGTGGGCTTTTTTACTGCTAATAGACTTTCTTACATCTTGTTTTTTACGCTTTTATTTAGTTCCCACAAAGGATTTGAACTTGGGATCATTTGTACTATATGCTGCAGTACTTCAGTATTGCAGTATATACAGTTAGGGTCAGAAATATTTGGACAGTAACACAATTTTCGCGAGTTGGGCTCTGCATGCCACCGCATTGGATTTGAAATGAAGCCTCTACAACAGAATTCAAGTGCAGATTGTAACGTTTAATTTAAAGGGTTGAACAAAAATATCTGATAGAAAATGTAGGAATTGTACCCATTTCTTTACAAACACTCCACATTTTAGGAGCTCAAAAGTAATTGGACAAATAAACATAACCCAAACAACATATTTTTTTTCCAATATTTTGTTGCGAATCCTTTGGAGGCAATCACTGCCTTAAGTCTGGAACCCATGGACATCACCAAACGCTGGGTTTCCTCCTTCTTAATGCTTTGCCAGGCCTTTACAGCCGCAGCCTTCAGGTCTTGCTTGTTTGTGGGTCTTTCCGTCTGAAGTCTGGATTTGAGCAAGTGAAATGCAGGCTCAATTGGGTTAAGATCTGGTGATTGACTTGGCCATTGCAGAATGTTCCACTTTTTTGCACTCATGAACTCCTGGGTAGCTTTGGCTGTATGCTTGGGGTCATTGTCCATCTGTACTGTGAAGCGCCGTCCGAATCTGGGCTGACAGTATATCCCGGTACACTTCAGAATTCATCCGGCTACTCTTGTCTGCTGTTATGTCATCAATAAACACAAGTGACCCAGTGCCATTGAAAGCCATGCATGCCCATGCCATCACGTTGCCTCCACCATGTTTTACAGAGGATGTGGTGTGCCTTGGATCATGTGCCGTTCCCTTTCTTCTTCCCATCATTCTGGTACAGGTTGATCTTTGTCTCATCTGTCCATAGAATACTTTTCCAGAACTGGGCTGGCTTCTTGAGGTGTTTTTCGGCAAATGTAACTCTGGCCTGTCTATTTTTGGAATTGATGAATGGTTTGCATCTAGATGTGAACCCTTTGTATTTACTTTCATGGAGTCTTCTCTTTACTGTTGACTTAGAGACAGATACACCTACTTCCCTGAGAGTGTTCTGGACTTCAGTTGATGTTGTGAACGGGTTCTTCTTCACCAAAGAAAGTATGCGGCGATCATCCACCACCGTTGTCTTCCGTGGACGCCCAGGCCTTTTTGAGTTCCCAAGCTCACCAGTGAATTCCTTTTTTCTCAGAATGTACCCGACTGTTGATTTTGCTACTCCAAGCATGTCTGCTATCTCTCTGATGGATTTTTTTCTTTTTTTTCAGCCTCAGGATGTTCTGCTTCACCTCAATTGAGAGTTCCTTTGACCGCATGTTGTCTGGTCACAGCAACAGCTTCCAAATCCAAAACCGCACACCTGGAATCAACCCCAGACCTTTTAACTACTTAATTGATTACAGGTTAACGAGGGAGACGCCTTCTGAGTTAATTGCAGCCCTTAGAGTCCATTGTCCAATTACTTTTGGTCCCTTGAAAAAGAGGAGGCTATCCATTACAGAGCTATGATTCCTAAACCCTTTCTCCGATTTGGATGTGGAAACTCTCATATTGCAGCTGGGAGTGTGCACCTTCAGCCCATATTATATATATAATTGTATTTCTGAACATGTTTTTGTAAACAGCTAAAATAACAAAACTTGTGTCACTGTCCAAATATTTCTGGCCCTAACTGTAGTAATTTTTGATGTTGCCACAGGCAGGGCCTTCAATAGCTTAGCCCAGGGGCGTAACCACAGGGGATGCAGGGGATGCAGTTGCACCCGGGCCCAGGACCCTTAGGGGGCCCATAAGGCCTCTCTTCCCCATATAGGGAGCCCAGTATTATGAATAAAGCATTATAGTTGGGGCCCTGTTACAGGGTTTCATTGCGGCCCAAGAGCTTCAAGTTACACCTCTGGGTTGGCCCCTGATTGTGCTGCAGTGGGTGTAGGTGGGGTGCAGGAAGGGGTCCTCTCTCCCACAGTTGACATCGGATACAGCTGATAAACTCCCGGCATGGAGCGGACTCAACTCCTGAGCCTACTCCATACATACGTCAAGACCGAAGGGCATTAAGAGTCATTCGGCGGTCCTGCAGTGGTTAACTGGGACCCTGCAGACGATCTGAAGCTTCAGAGAAGCTGCTATCAGCACAGACTGCTGGAGCTCAGGGGACGCTCCGGCACAGACTGCTCCTCATCCTTACCTCCGTCTAGAAGATTCGCCCAGAAGATGACCCTGAACCCCTGGAGGATGCCGTTGAGGGCTTCTTTGGAAGGAGTTGACCAGGAGATGGTTATAGTCTCTGGTGAGGTTGCAGCTGCCTGGACATTCTCTGGGGGGCGGCTGGGAACTGAAAGGAAGAGACATCAGATAAAGGTCACCGAACATGCGAGGAGCAGCGGCCGATAAGTAGGACATCTGAGAAATCTTATCTGTCGCTCCTCAGCTCTGCTACACTTTGCAACATTAGGTGGGTTGTGCCAAGATATAACATATCTACAAGACAGGCGACTGCTTCCCGACCGCTGGAGCCTCCACCGATTCTGTCCCAAGGGATGATGTCCAAGTGCGGCCACCGCGCCATTCGCTACAGCGAGAGCAGCTGACATTGCCGAGGGCCGGTGCTCCAGAATTTCCAGCACTCCCATTGAATGTAATGTGAGACCTCGGCTCCATTTGTGTGCACTCAGTCAGGACCACTGCTCTCGGGTTTGCTGGAGCCCCAGCGGGCCCCACAATCAGAAAGATATCCTGGGGGGATAGCTTCAGATTTTGGTAGGAGCCCTTTATAGGGTCTCCTAGGCTTCCGGACACCACCACACTTTAAACAATGTATTTTTGGATATAAAGATTTTTTGTAATTGGTTGTATCGTTTGGTTTCCCTGCTTGTACCGGCGCTGCAGACTGGAGGACTGAGGGCTCACACGGGCGGAGTGTTGCTAAAAGCCCACTACTTTCTTTTTGGCTACTCACAACTGCGAGTTTTTTTCATGTCCTATTTTGGAGATTGAAGATACGCATGTACACGAGTATTCACTGTGCACTACATATAAACCACGGGGCACATACACACCTGCGAGGGGGCCCTTTACACAATGAGGCATTTGTGAGAAACGACTACTCAAGGGTTTTCCGCAGCTACAGGAGGACGGCAGCGCACAGTCATTTGTAAGTTCATAGGAGTCGTCCACACAGGAAATTACAGTTTATGAAGGCTTATATGCCATCGTTATTAGTATTATATGTCTGGAGGGAGAAAACGTATTACATAGGGCTGTGTGACAGCTTTGGGAGCTGCTAATCATCTCACCACCCCCCAGCATGCTGCACCCACTTGTACTATTTGCTCTGCGCACATCCAGATCATGGTATGGTTAGGCTCAGCTCCCACCATCCATGTCATCTGGTCTAGAGATAGTGCCAAGCTGTAATCAGCTGTACTGTGATTGCAGAATCCATCCCCCACTAGAAACAGTAAAGGCCCATTTAGACGGGACGAGTATTGGGCAAACGATGCCCGCCCCTCGCCCCAGCACACACTCGCTGCGGTGCTGCTACACGGGATCAGGTATCACTGGCTCACAGCGGGGCGGCTGCAGGATGCAGCATATGACGCTGGACGATGAGCTGATCGCTCAGTGTAAAAAGCAGCCATTCAGTACTGAGAAGCCGCTATGTTAAGTCAATAGAGAGAAGGGGGGGGGGGGGAGGAGAGAAATCTCCTGCAGCCGCCCCGCTGTGAGCCAGCAACACTAGCTCCCCTGCAGCAGCACCGCAGCCAGTATGTGCGGGGACAAAGGCTGGGCGTTGTTTGCCTGGCATTCGCCCCGTGTAAATGGGCCTTAAGCCAGATAGCATTGTGCAGTATTGGGTGGTCCGGGCTACATGGTCTCTGGCGGGGGAGGGGGAGCTTGTGGTGATGAGTCAGTAGAGGATGTGAGGCAAAGCAAGTATCATGTTTTCTACGTGCATCAGAACAAAAGCTCAAAGCACACAAACAGATGAGCGCATCACTCTTTTCTGCAGGGAGTTAGTAAGACGTATTGACTTTTCATGCACAAAGGTTGCCGTAGCCTTTAATTAAAAGTCCTGAAACTTTCTAATATACTTTGTGTTTTCATTTCTGGCACCTTTCAACATCTCTGCTTGTTGACAGCAATTGGGAACTTTAGAGGCTTGAAACCTCTCATAATCTAATACTTCCGGCAGCTGTGCATCTGCTACACATGTATCCAGTATAAACAGGCTGGACTGATCCGGTATTATTGTACCTTGGCACCACCGGAAGCTCGGGTTTGACAGCCCTTACATGAAGGAACGCCCCTGTCACACCCCTAGTTGCCGATTGGCTGTATTGTTGGCCGGTTGGCAAGATACACCTCGCCACCGCTGCCAACACTGTCCTCCCCCATGCTGTAGTGCTGAGATGACCCCGGCGCCGCTGCCAACACTGTCCTCCCCCGTGCTGGAGCGCCGAGATGCGGTCGCTGAGGGCTACTCCCCGCTCCACATCTGCCTTTGAGCAGTGGCACTGGTGCCAGATGCTGAAGGGAGAGGAGGCAGGGGAGCAGAGTAGCCGTCAGCGGCCGCATCTCGGCGCTGTACGCTGGCAGTGAAGCAGGGAGTGCGGCAGCGGCCACACTGACAGCGGGGGAGGCAGCATAGAGAGCGCTGACAGCAGCGCTGAGGGCAGAGGTAGAGGCCACACTGACATCGTGGTCAGGAGCAAGCAGAACAGCCGGGGATCTACTGCCTCAAGGTCTGTAGATAGGAGGCAATCACTCACTTCCACATCAGGGAGATGGAGGACCGCAGCACATCGCCGATAGGATAGCAGGGCAGGTTCAGGGACAGTTAGCAACTGCATCAGCCAATCAGTTCCTGGGGGCCTCAGCAGTCTAAATCATGTCTCCAACCCTCGTCCCGGTGGTGACAAGATACAATAGTACTGCTAAAGATGTAGATTGTGTTCTCTATCTGTAGCCATTACTAGTCTCTACTCGGCCATTTTATGGGATTGTAATTTGAATTTCATTTTGTGAATTTAGCTTACAATCTTCTAAGTTTAGATAAGGATTTCCCAGGCATCCAAAATGTAGCATTCAGGCAAAATCGTCAATATGTTTTCATGACATATATACATATCTGTCAGCAATTTCTAGCTTCATTATAATTTCCTGTTCTTTGTATTATTACCTTGCAGTTGTGTATCGATCAGATGTTGTGGTCAGCGATGAACAGCATCCATCCACCGACTTATGGAAGCTGCTAGAGCGAAGCCATAATACTCCCCTTTCTTTCTATGCAAACCCTGTGTTGCTACAATAAATGTAGTGCTTTGTATACAGCAGCGTGTCTGCAGATCACCGACTTCTCCAGGCCTGTAAAGAACTTCTACTAATTCCGAACTCGGCAACATATCATTTGGGGTCCCTGGAATATCCCTAACACTACCGACTGATACATTGTAGCAAACAATCAGAATGATTACAGAGGATTGTCAGGACTGGACGCAACTGTAACAACCCCTCAGCTGGAAGAGCTATTAGGTCTGTAGAGGTTTTCTATTCACTGATAGTAAGCAGAGATCTTGAACTCCTAAGAGACTGACACAAAGTAATAGAAAGTTGCAGAACAATGAATACATTTTAGTTCCATCCCATCTGGGGGTTCTCCTGGCGCCCGCATGCACCCCCCTAGTCGGGTCCTACCGTCCTCTAGCGTAGTGGTGATTATTTCCTGAGACGAGGGCCCGGTCCCGGCCCGGTTACACGCCTGCACAACCACTCCGTACTGAGTGAACTTCTTCAGGTTGTCCAGTGTGTAAACCTCGCTGTCGCCAGTGGTGTCCACCGTGATGATATTAAACTGGTAGTTGCCTCCGGTGCTGTACTCCCGAAAGCCGATCTGGTAACCGCGGATGATCCCGTTCTGAAGGTGCTTCTTAGGGGCCTGAAATAAAAAGACAAACCCATAAAAAGGAACATGACGTGACAGTGAGGGGTCAGTGGGGGCCACGGAGCCCATGAGGTCCGGGAAGCCCCGGGGTCCGCGGAGGACGGGGAGCCCCTGGGGTCCGCGGGGGATGGGGAGCCCCCGTGGTCCACAGCCCCCGGGGTCTACCATGGACAGGGAGTCCCCAGGGTCTGTGGGGTCCGGGGAGCCCCTCGTCTCTCCATACTGCACGCACACTACCCCGCCATATAATAAGCCCACGTATGAAGCTAAATGCTCCTGCTACCTGCCCCCTCCCCGCTCTCGTATACCCCTCCCCCACTCTGGCATCCTCAGGGCCCTTTTTCAATTAGTGGCAATCTGGATGACAAACGATAACTCACTGCGGCTCTCAAATAGCAAAGAAATCATGAAGGGGCAAACTCCATCTGGAAGCCACCAAAAGGTTAAAATGTGGAAGATCCTGAGTTACGGAGTGTGTGGGGCTGCGAGAAGCCCCCGGCCGCCCAGCGCAGCCGCTCACCCCCAATGGGGTAGAAGACAATTCTCCCTATTTAAGGGGAAAAAATTCCTTCCCGCCTCCAACCTGGCAATGGGAACAATCCCCGGATCACCGACCCTCCTGAGTAATCAGTGATTTCACCCTCCAGGCTCCTCTTATCGAGCTCGCCATTACCGCATCCGCAGGCGGAGGGCGCCATAGTTTCACTCCCAGAAGCCTCCTTGAGTCGCCAGGAGAAGATTTACACAGAGAATATGAAATTCCAAAGGGTTTGTGCAAAAGTTTAAAGTCCTCCCCTATCCACAAGTTTAGGGAAGAGGATGTGATCAGCGGGGTCCCAGGCGTTGGACCCCAATGACCCTAAATTGCGGCAGATGCCTGTCAATTGAGAAAACAGGGGTTCTTGGTCCTCCACTGTGATCGGCAGCTGCAGCGGGAGCCGAGCGGTGTTCTTCCTGCAGAAATCAGGGTCTAGATCACGGGGGTCTCCTGCTAACCTAATATTAACCCCTTAACGGCCGCCCATACATCTTTTGAGGCTCGCTGCAAGTCTGGGTCTCCTGTTAGGTGCAGCGGATGTTTGGTGTGGCACTTACTCTAACAGCGGGGACTGAAGAAACCTTGGAGCCCCGCTGTGTAACGCTTTACACGTCGCGCTCAGTGCGACTACATCATGTAAGAGTCTGACAGACAGACGGGACTCCTTCTGTCATGCATTGGACCCCCGTGATGTGATTGCGGGGTCCTGATGGGTTGCTATGGTACCCGGGGGCTGTCTCCAGCTCCGGTGGTCTTTGAGGATCAGTCTCTGGCTCATAGGCTTTCTAATATACTGCCTAAAGTACAGTATTAGAAGAATGATAAATGTAGTTGATTTTCTTGTTGTCTGAAGAAGAGGCCCTCCACCTCGAAGCGTGTTACACGCTGGCAGAACGCTCTTGTCAGCTTCTGTCCCTGTACTAATTTTCTTGCTAGAGCCCCACTAACCGACCGTATGCATATTGGCGCTATTTAGCCTTTCTGGATGACGAGCGTTAGTAGGTGGGCAGCAGCTCTGAGACACGGCATCAATCTACTGGTTTCAGGCTTTTGCGCACAGTGCTCCACCCACCTCTGTTGTTTCCATACCTGACATATGACGTTTGGGGGCTACACGGCCATTTTGGTCTGACCTGCAGCACCCTGCGACTGGCAGTCTGTGGGGTGTCCGAGTTTCGCAGCGGTCTTTGGGTGCCCCCCGCCTTCATCCCCTAAATCTCATTTCTATAGTGATACGATTGTGTATTCAGAATGGAGCGACTCACCTTCCAGGTCACCCGGATGCTCTGCGAGGACACCGGATCCAGCTGGACTTCCTGGGGCGGCCCGTCAGGAGCTGCAAAACAGCAAAACATCCTTGATTCCGTAGAATTGTTCCTGAGGTTTAGTGCAAAATATCAGCAAGAGAAACCAACGCTGCGCAAAAAGATGGCGACGTCACGGAGTTCATGAACGATCACTGCTATACGGTCTCCTCGGTCACAACTGCTTGGCTTCTTCCTCATACCGCCACTAGGTGGCGCCACTCACTGATACATAGTTCTCATATAGCGGACAGCGACTCCATGACACTGACTCCCATAGGACAGGTTTAGCGGTCTGGCGGTCAGCAACCTGTGACATACAGCACCCGGGGGCACCTTATTTCCAGGTCCCCGGGTCCTGCACTCCTGCAAGATGGAGCCCACATAGCCCCCTGCACGGCCTGGCACCCCCCAACACCCCTCGCTGCCACCACTGACTGTTTCCAACAGGTAGGTCCGCCACCGCGGTCTCCACCAGCCGACACACGACTAACGCACTTCGGGTTACGGATCTCTTAAAGGACGACTAATAAAGTTTCATGCTTCATCCTAAGAAAGGTCAGCAGTGATCAGATAATAATATACAGAAGAGATAATTACAGGAGGGGGAGGAGCTACAAATACATGCCAACCCGATGAAGACCAACGGGCGCCCGGGACTGCCGACGGCGTCCGCCAAATGCGGGCGCCCCGGACTGCCGACGGCGTCCGCCAAATGCGGGCGCCCCGGACTGCCGACGGCGCCTGGTAAATGCGAGCGCCTGGGACTGCCGATGGCGTCTGGTAAATGCGAGCGCCTGGGACTGCCGACGGCGTCTGGTAAATGCGAGCGCCCGGGACTGCCGACGGCATCCGGTAAATGCGAGCGCCCGGGACTGCCAACGGCATCCCGTAAATGCGGGCGCCTGGGACTGCCGATGGTGTCTGGTAAAGGCGAGCGCTTGAGACTGCTGACAGCATCCGGTAAATGCGACCGCCTGGGACTGCCGACGACATCCGGTAAATGCGGGCACCCGGGACGGCCGATCGCGTCTGGTAAATGCAAGCGCCTGGGACTGCCGAGTCGCCGGAATCATAATGACTATAAAAGCGTTATTCTCAGCATCTCGTATGAGGAGGGGGGAGGGGGTACCCATCCATCCCGCCTGTCCCCGATTACTCAAGGATCGACTAGGAATCACCAGAGCCACCAGGAGACCCAGAAATCACCAGAGCCACCAGGAGACCCAGAAATCACCAGAGCCACCAGGAGACCCAGAAATCACCAGAGCCACCAGGAGACCCAGAAATCACCAGAGCCACCAGGAGACCCAGAAATCACCAGAGCCACCAAGAGACCCAGAAATCACCAGAGCCACCAGGAGACCCAGGAATCACCAGAGCCACCAGGAGACCCAAGAATCACCAGTATCCCCAGGAACCACCGGAGCCACCCGGATCCCCAGGAACCAACAGAGCCACCAGGATCCCTAGGAACCACCGGAGCCCCAAGGATCCCCAGGAACCACCAGAGCCACCAGGATCCCCAGGAATCACCAGAGCCACCAAGATCCCCAGGAATCACCAGAGCCACCAGGATACTCAGGAATCACCAGAGCCAATAGGATCCCCAGGAATCACCAGAGCCACCAGGAGACCCAGGAATCACCAGAGCCACCAGGATCCCGAGGAACAAACAGAGCCAAAAGGATATCCCGGAACAACCAGAGCCACCAAGATACCCAGAAACAAACAGAGCCACCAAGATACCCCGGAATGACCAGAGCCACCAGGATCCCCAGAAATCACCAGAGCCACCAGGAGACCCAGAAATCACCAGAGCCACCAGGAGACCCAGAAATCACCAGAGCCACCAGGAGACCCAGAAATCACCAGAGCCACCAGGAGACCCAGAAATCACCAGAGCCACCAAGAGACCCAGAAATCACCAGAGCCACCATGAGACCCAGGAATCACCAGAGCCACCAGGAGACCCAGGAATCACCAGAGCCACCAGGATCCCCAGGAACAACCAGAGCCACCAGGATCCCCAGAAACAACCAGAGCCACCAGGATACCCAGGAACAACCAGAGCCACCAGGATACCCCAAAATCACCAGAGCCACCAGGAGACCCAGGAATCACCAGAGCCAACAGCATCCCCAGGAACCACCAGAGCCACCAGGATCCAGAGGAACAACCAGAGCCAAATGGATATCCCGGAACAACCAGAGCCAACAAGATACCCAGAAACAAACAGAGCCACCAAGATACCCTGGAATGACCAGAGCCAACAGGATCCCCAGGAATCAACAGAGCCACCAGGATCCCCAGGAATCACCAGAGCCACCAGGAGAACCAGGAATCACCAGAGCCACCAGGAGACCCAGGAATCACCAGAGCCACCAGGAGACCCAGGAATCACCAGAGCCACCAGGATACTCAGGAATCACCAGAGCCACCAGGATCCCCAGGAATCAACAGAGCCACTAGGATCCCCAGGAATCACCAGAACCACTAGGATCCCCAGGAACCACCAGAGTCACCAGGAGACCCATAAATCATCAGAGCCACCAGGAGACCCAAGAATCACCAGGATCCCCAGGAACCACCAGAGCCACCAGGATCCCGAGGAACCACCAGAGCCACCAGGATCCCCAGGAACCACCACAGCCACCAGTATACCCAGGAACAAACAGAGCCACCAGGATACTCAGAAACAATTGAAGCCACCAAGATATCCCGGAACCACCAGAGCCACCAGGATCCCCAGGAATCATCAGATCCACCAGGAGACCCAGGAATCACCAGAGCCACCAGGAGACCCAGAAATCACCAGAGCCACCAGGAGACCCAGAAATCACCAGAGCCACCAAGAGACCCAGAAATCACCAGAGCCACCAGGAGACCCAGGAATCACCAGAGCCACCAGGAGACCCAGGAATCACCAGAGCCACCAGGAGACCCAGAAATCACCAGAGCCACCAGGAGACCCAGAAACAACCAGAGCCACCAGGATCCCCAGGAACAACCAAAGCCACCAGGATACCCAGGAACAACCAGAGCCACCAGGATACCCCAAAATCACCAGAGCCACCAGGAGACCCAGGAATCACCAGAGCCAACAGCATCCCCAGGAACCACCAGAGCCACCAGGATCCCGAGGAACAACCAGAGCAAAAAGGATAACACGGAACAACCAGAGCCACCAAGATACCCAGAAACAAACAGAGCCACCAAGATATCCCGGAATCACCAGAGCCACCAGGAGACCCAGGAATCACCAGAGCCACCAGGAGACCCAGAAATCACCAGAGCCACCAGGATCCCCAGGAATCACCAGAGCCACCAGGATCCCCAGGAATCACCAGAGCCACCAGGATCCCCAGGAATCACCAGAGCCACCAGGATACTCAGGAATCACCAGAGCCACCAGGATCCCCAGGAATCAACGGAGCCACTAGGATCCCCAGGAATCACCAGAACCACTAGGATCCCCAGGAATCACCACAGCCACCAGGATACCCAGAAATCACCAGAGCCACCAGGATCCCCAGAAATCACTAGAGCCACCAGGACACCCATTAATCACCAGAGCCACCAGGACACCCATTAATCACCAGAGCCAGCAGGATACCCAGGAATCACCATAGCCACCAAGAGACCCAGAAATCACCAGAGCCACCAGGATACCTAGAACTCACCAGAGCCACCGGGATCCTCAGGAACGACCAGAGCTACAAGGAGACCTAGAAATCAATAGAGCCACCAGGAGACCCAGAAATCACCAGAGCCACCAGGAGACCCAGAAATCACCAGAGCCACCAGGAGACGCAGGAATCACCAGAGCCACCGGGACACCCATTAATCACCAGAGCCAGCAGGAGACCCAAGAATCACCAGCATCCCCAGGAACCACCAGAGCCACCAGGATCCCCAGAAACCACCAGAGCCACCAGGATCCCCAGGAACCACCACAGCCACCAGGATACCCAGGAACAACCAGAGCTACCAGGATACCCAGAAACAAACAGAGCCACCAAGATATGCCGGAATCACCAGAGCCACCAGGATCCCCGGGAATCACCAGAGCCACCAGGATCCCCAGGAATCACCAGAGCCACCAGGAGACCCAGGAATCACCAGAGCCACCAGGATACTCAGGAATCACCAGAGCCACCAGGATCCCCAGGAATCAACAGAGCCACTAGGATCCCCAGGAATCACCAGAACCACTAGGATCCCCAGGAATCACCAGAGCCACCAGGAGACCCAGGAATCACCAGAGCCACCAGGAGACCCAAGAATCACAAGCATCCCCAGGAACCACCAGAGCCACTAGGATTCCCAGGAATCACCAGAGCCACCAGGATCCCCAGGAACCACCAGAGCCACCAGGATCCCCAGGAACCACCACAGCCACCAGGATACCCAGGAACAACCAGAGCCACCAGGATACCCAGAAACAAACAGAGCCACCAAGATATCCCGGAATCACCAGAGCCACCAGGATCCCCAGGAATCACCAGAGCCACCAGGATACTCAGGAATCACCAGAGCCACCAGGATCCCCAGGAATCAACAGAGCCACTAGGATCCCCAGGAATCACCAGAGCCACCAGGAGACCCAGGAATCACCAGAGCCACCAGGAGACCCAAGAATCACCAGGATCCCCAGGAACCACCAGAGCCACCAGGATCCCCAGGGATCACCACAGCCACCAGGACACCCATTAATCACCAGAGCCAGCAGGATACCCAGGAATCACCAGAGCCACCAGGAGACCCAGAAATCACCAGAGCCACCAGGATACCCATTAATCACCTGAGCCACCAGGATACCTAGAACTCACCAGAGCCACCAGGATCCCCAGGAACCACCAGAGCTACAAGGAGACCTAGAAATCAATAGAGCCACCAGGAGACCCAGAAATCACCAGAGCCACCAGGAGACCCAGAAATCACCAGAGCCACCAGGAGACCCAGAAATCACCAGAGCCACCAGGAGACCCAGAAATCACCAGAGCCACCAGGAGACCCAGAAATCACCAGAGTCACCAGGAGACCCAGAAATCACCAGAGCCACCAGGAGACCCAGGAATCACCAGAGCCACCGGGACACCCATTAATCACCAGAGCCACCAGGAGACCCAGGAATCACCAGAGCCACCGGGACACCCATTAATCACCAGAGCCAGCAGGAGACCCAGGAATCACCAGAGCCACCAGGAGACTCAGAAATCACCAGAGCCACCAGGAGACCCATTAATCACCAGAGCCACCAGGAATCACCTGAGCCACCAGGATACCTAGGACTCACCAGAGCGACCGGGATCCCCAGGAACCACCAGAGCTACAAGACGACCCAGAAATCACCAGAGCCACCAGGAGACCCAGAAGTCACCAGAGCCACCAGGAGACCCAGAAATCACCAGAGCCACCAGGAGACCCAGAAATCACCAGAGCCACCAGGAGACCCAGGAATCACCAAAGCCCACCAGGAGACCCAGGAATCACCAGAACCACCAGGAATCACCAGAGTCACCAGGAGACCCAGGAATCACCAGAGTCACCAGGATCCCCAGGAACCACCAGAGCCACCAGGATACCAAGGAATCATCAGAGCTACCAGGAGACTCCGGAACCACCAGAGCCACCAGGAGACCCAGGAATCACCAGAGCCACCAGGACACCCAGAAATCACCAGAGCCAGCAGGATATCCAGGAATCACCAGAGCCACCAGGAGACCCAGGAATCACCAGAGCCACCAGGAGACCCAGGAATCACCAGAGCCACCAGGAGACCCAGGAATCACCAGAGCCACCAGGATCCCCAGAAATGACTAGAGCCACCAGGACACCCATTAATCACCAGAGCCAGCAGGATACCCAGGAATCACCAGAGCCACCAGGATACCCAGGACTCACCAGAGCCACCAGAACACCCATTAATCACCAGAGCCACCAGGAATCACCTGAGCCACCAGGATCCCCAGGAACCACCAGAGCTACCAGGAGACCCAGAAATCACCAGAGCCACCAGGAGACCCAGAAATCACCAGAGCCACCAGGAGACCCATTAATCACCAGAGCCACCAGGAATCACCTGGGCCACCATGATACCTAGGACTCACCAGAGCCACCGGGATCCCCAGGAACCACCAGAGCCACCAGGAGACCCAGAAATCACCAGAGCCACCAGGAGACCCAGAAATCACCAGAGCCACCAGGAGACCCAGAAATCACCAGAGCCACCAGGAGACCAGAAATCACCAGAGCCACCAGGAGACCAGAAATCACCAGAGCCACCAGGAGACCCAGAAATCACCAGAGCCACCAGGAGACCCAGAAATCACCAGAGCCACCAGGAGACCCAGGAATCACCAGAACCACCAGGAGACCCAGGAATCACCAGAGTCACCAGGAGATCCGAGAATCACCAGAGCCACCAGGATCCCCAGGAACCACCAGAGCCACCAGGATACTCAGAAATAACCAGAGCCACCAGGATACTCAGAAATCACCAGGGCCACCACGATCCCCAGGAACCACCAGAGCCACCAGGATACCAAGGAATCACCAGAGCTACCAGGAGACTCCGGAACCACCAGAGCCACCAGGAGACCCAGGAATCACCAGAGCCACCAGGACACCCAGAAATCACCAGAGCCACCAGGAGACCCAGAAATCACCAGAGCCAGCAGGATATCCAGGAATCACCAGAGCCACCAGGAGACCCAGCAATCACCAGAGCCACCAGGAGACCCAGCAATCACCAGAGCCACCAGGAGACCCAGGAATCACCAGAGCCACCAGGACACCCAGAAATCACCAGAGCCACCAGGACACCCAGAAATCACCAGAGCCAGCAGGATATCCAGGAATCACCAGAGCCACCAGGAGACCCAGGAATCACCAGAGCCACCAGGACACCCATTAATCATCAGAGCCACCAGGACACCCATTAATCATCAGAGCCACCAGGATCCCCAGGAACCACCAGAGCCATATAGACAATTACTGCCTCCATGAAAATTCACTGTGAAAAACGCACACGATGACTGCAGCTTTTGAGGCGGTTCTGCTGCAGATCTGCCACGTGTGGACGCGCTGCATGCAGTTCTGTGTACATGAAGCTCATCTGTTGTGTTGGAGACAACTCTGACCAATATTTCTGCTTGCTGTCAGAGAAAGGAAACAACCTCGGTTAGGGGCGAAGCGCACTTGCTTTTCTTCCATCAGCTGAAGGTGTGCCCTGCGGAGCACAGGTCTCTAGACGCGGATCCGGAGCAGCACACAGGTGGTTGGCAGGTTTCAGGTGGCTCCTGGAGGTGACCCCCTTACAGCGACCCACGGCGATACAATACCCCTTACCCGCTTCCTCAGTGGTGATGGTGAGTTCGTTGCTGGCTTCACTCTTGCCGATGTGGTTTTTGGCGTACATGCGGATGTTGTAGGTGGAGGACGGGTGCAGGTCGATGATGGTGGCCTGGTTCAGCTGAGGGGAGACATCTTTGGTTCTCTGGACGGAATCCCAGGAGTCTTGGAAAAAGGAAGAAAAGAAGATTCGTCACACAAGGAGCACAACAACAAGTCATCTGCAGCATACGGGGCCATTACATGACGGAGGCCCAGATGTAGCAGAGCCAACTTGGTCGTATCTGTGGTTGCACCCAACCCGTTTCCCTCCTGCTGCTGCAACATTCAGCCTTTTTGAATAGGATGGGAGTCGTAGTCTGCAGTGACTACTCCCTGCCACCCCGTCTACAGGTCGCATCCGCGTTCGCATTTCTGTTTTCAATGAATTCATCTACAGCCTCAAAAACAGGTTAACCCCTTCCCAACTGCATAACATAAAAAGGTTTCTGGCCGGTGACAGCCGCTGGTAAGTGCAGCCATCAGTTAGCTATGATCGCTGCTGTTAACCATTTAGATGTAACAGTCAAAGCTGACCACAAGTCTAAACAGTCAGTGGGATGGGGGTGGGGGTCCCTTCCCACACGCCACCTTGCCCCCCACCACCACCCCCAATGCAATCAGGGGTGCCGATGGGCCAGCATGACAGCCTGGAGGTTACTGAAGCCTGCCATGGCTGCCATGCATACATTCCTATCAGGCTATGCCCACAGGGTTTCATAGTCAACAATAAAAATTGCTATATACTGTAATACTGAGTAGTGCAGTATATACTACAAGCAATCAAATGGTTGGAAGTTGAAGTGTTGACTAAATGAAAGTGCAAAAAAGATTTAATTAACTTTTAACACCTCTTTTTTTGCTATTAAAAGAAAGAAACTTTATTATAGTAACATAGTGTGTAAGCCCCCCCCCCCCCCCCCCACCGTCCAGTGCTGCCTGTTACCCCCAATGCTGATCCAAAGGAGGGCAAAAAAAACCCTTAGAGTTATTAAAGATTAGGAAAAAAAAAAGCTAAACAGTTTAAAACCCCTCATATTTGGTATCACCGTGTCCAGAAAAGTCCGAGCGTATCACGATATTTATCCCACATGGTAAAGGCCATAAGAGAGAGCGTGTGGGATGCTAGAACTGTTATCCCAGCTCCTATGAAATTTGAATTGGAAGTGCTAAAAAAGGATGTTTGCACCCCACAATGGTACTGCTAAAAACTACAGCTCACCCCACGAAGAGCGGGCCCCCCATGCTTATCGAACCCTCGCACAGACAGAGCCCCCCGCGCATTGAGCCCCCACGCTCATCGAGCCCTCACACAGATCGAGCCCCCCCGTGTAGCGAGCCCTAATACAGACCGAGCCCCCCACGCTCATCGAGCCCTCACATAGACCAAGCCCCCCTGCGCATTGAGCCCCCGCGCTCAGCGAGCCATCGCACAGACCGAGCCCAGCACGCTCATCGAGCCCTCAAATAGACCAAGCCCCCCTGCGCATTGAGCCCCCGCCCTCATCGAGCCCTCGCACAGATCGAGCCCCCCCATGTAGCGAGCCCTAATACAGACCGAGCCCCCCACGCTCATTGAGCCCTCACATAGACCAAGCCCCCCTGTGCATTGAGCCCCCGCGCTCAGCGAGCCATCGCACAGACCGAGCCCCCACGCTCATTGAGCCCTGGCACAGACACTGCCCCCCGCACCCCTGGATCGAGCCCCCCCTGGATCGAGCCATCGCACAGACCGAGCCCCCACGCTCATCAAGCCCTCACACAGACACAGCCCCCCTGCATCAAGTTCCCCCGCTCAACAAGCCCTCGCACAGACGAGCCCCCACACTCATCGAGCCCCCCCCCCCCCCCGCTCAGCGAGCCAACGCACAGACTGAGCCCCCACGCTCATCGAGCCCTCACACAGACACAGCCCCCCCCCCCCCCGCATCGAGCCCCCACCCGCTCAGCGAGCCCTTGCACAGACGAGCCCCCACACTCATCGAGCCCTCACACAGACACAGCCCCCCCCGCATCGAGCACCCCCCCGCTCAGCGAGCCCCCACACTCATCGAGCCCTCACACAGACCGAGCCCCCCCGCATCGAGCCCCCCCCGCTCAACAACCCTCACACAGACCGAGCCCCCACGCTCAGCGAGCCCTTGCACAGACGAGCCCCCACACTCATCGAGCCCTCACACAGACACAGCCCCCCCGCATCGAGCCCCCCCCGCTCATCGAGCCCTCACACAGACACAGCCCCCCCCCCCCCGCATCGAGCCCCCCCGCTCAGCGAGCCCTTGCACAGACGAGCCCCCACACTCATCGAGCCCTCACACAGACCGAGCCCCCCCGCATCGAGCCCCCCCCCCGCTCAACAACCCTCACACAGACCGAGCCCCCACGCTCAGCGAGCCCTTGCACAGACGAGCCCCCACACTCATCGAGCCCTCACACAGACCGAGCCCCCCCGCATCGAGCCCCCCCCGCTCAGCGAGCCCTCGCACAGACGAGCCCCCACACTCATCGAGCCCTCACACAGACCGAGCCCCCCCCGCATCGAGCCCCCCCCCCGCTCAACAACCCTCACACAGACCGAGCCCCCACGCTCATCGAGCCCTCACACAGACACAGCCCCCCCGCATCGAGCCCCCCCCCCCCCCGCTCAGCGAGCCAACGCACAGACTGAGCCCTCACGCTCATCGAGCCCTCACACAGACACAGCCCCCCCGCATCGAGCCCCCCCCCCCCGCTCAGCGAGCCAACGCACAGACTGAGCCCTCACGCTCATCGAGCCCTCACACAGACACAGCCCCCCCCCCCGCATCGAGCCCCCCCCGCTCAGCGAGCCCTCGCACAGACGAGCCCCCACACTCATCGAGCCCTCACACAGACCGAGCCCCCCCGCATCGAGCCCCCCCGCTCAACAACCCTCACACAGACCGAGCCCCCCCGCATCGAGCCCCCCCGCTCAACAACCCTCACACAGACCGAGCCCCCACGCTTATCCAGCCCTTGCACAGACACAGCACCCCCCCCCGCGCATTGAGCCCCCACTCTCAGCAAGCCCTAGCACAGACCCAGCCCACCTAGCATCAAGCCCCCACGCTCAGCGAGTCATCGCACAGACCGAGACCCCCCCCCCCGGGGTAGCGAGCCCCCCACGCTCAGCGAGGCCTCGCACAGACGAGCCCCCACGCTTAGCGAGCCCTTATACAGACCGAGGCCCCCCACGCTCAGTGACTCCCCGCACATTGAGCCCTCGCACAGACACAGCCCCCCCCCCCCGAATTAAGCCCCCCTGCTCAGTGAGCCATCGCACAGACCGAGCGCTTTCAGGCATGGATAAGTGCAAAACAATACAACAATTACAATATGAGGTACATTGGGTTAGACACAAATGGGTTGGGGGGGTACAGGAGGTGCAAGGGGTGGGGGTGGGGTCAGCAAGGCATGGGGAACACAGGTAATAGGGGGATTTCATGTGGAGATCAATTATTAGAAGGCAAACAGGGTGGAGCACCATAGGGAGGGGCGAGGGACTAGGTCAGGAGATTTGGTATGCTTCCCTGAAGAGGTGCGTTTTTAAGGCACGTCTGAAATTTCGTGCATCGGGAATTGTCCGGATGCCTTGGGGTAGAGCGTTCCAGAGGATGGGTGCTGCTCTGGTGAAGTCCTGGAGGCGAGCATGAGAGGTTCGTATTACAGGGGTGTTTAGTCTGAGTGTGTTAGCCGATCGGAGTGAGCGGGCTGGGTGGTGTACTGACAGGAGGGAGGCGATGTATGGTGGTGTACTGACAGGAGGGAGGCGATGTATGGTGGTGTACTGACAGTAGGGAGGCGATGTATGGTGGTGTACTGACAGGAGGGAGGCGATGTATGGTGGTGTACTGACAGGAGGGAGGCGATGTATGCTGGTGTACTGACAGTAGGGAAGCGATGTATGGTGGTGTACTGACAGTAGGGAGGCGATGTATGGTGGTGTACTGACAGTAGGGAGGCGATGTATGGTGGTGTACTGACAGTAGGGAGGCGATGTATGGTGGTGTACTGACAGGAGGGAGGCGATGTATGGTGGTGTACTGACAGTAGGGAGGCGATGTATGGTGGTGTACTGACAGTAGGGAGGCGATGTATGGTGGTGTACTGACAGTAGGGAGGCGATGTATGGTGGTGTACTGACAGTAGGGAGGCGATGTATGGTGGTGTACTGACAGGAGGGAGGTGATGTATGGTGGTATACTGACAGTAGGGAGGCGATGTATGGTGGTATACTGACAGTAGAGAGGCGATGTATGGTGGTGTACTGACAGGAGGGAGGCGATGTATGGTGGTGTACTGACAGGAGGGAGGCGATGTATGGTGGTGTACTGACAGGAGGGAGGCGATGTATGGTGGTGTACTGACAGGAGGGAGGCGATGTATGGTGGTGTACTGACAGGAGGGAGGCGATGTATGGTGGTGTACTGACAGTAGGGAGGCGCTGTATGGTGGTGTACTGACAGTAGGGAGGCGATGTATGCTGGCGCAGCGCCATGCAGAGCTTTATGGGTGAGGTAGAGGAGTTTACATTTAGTTCTGCAGTGGATGGGCAGCCAATGCAGCGACTGGCATAATGCAGAGGCATCTGAATAACGACTGGATAGAAAATTGAGTCTAGCTGCTGCATTTAGTATGGATTGGAGTGGAGCGAGTCTGGTGCGGGGGAGGCCGATGAGTAGAGAGTTGCAGTAGTCAAGCCGGGAGTGGATGAGGGCGACCACGAGTGTCTTTAGCGTGTTCATGGTGAGGAACGGACATATTTTAGCAATATTTCTGAGGTGCATGTAGCATGTTTGGGCCAGAGATTGGATATGGGGGGTAAAGGAGAGGTCAGAGTCCAGTGTGACCCCAAGGCATCGGGCATGCCGTCTGGGGGTTATGATGGTGCCAGACACTGGAATGGAGATGTTGAGGGGAGGTCGGTTAGAAGGTGGAAAGACAAGGAGGTCCGTTTTAGAGAGGTTAAGTTTGAGAGAAAGGGAGGACATAGTGTTAGAGACAGCGGACAGACAGTCGGTGATATTTTGGAGGAATGGTCCAGAGATCTCACGAGAGGAGGTGTATAGTTGGGTGTCGTCAGCGTAGAGATGGTATTGGAGGCCAAATCTGTGGATGGTTTAAATAGAGAAGAGAAGGGGACCAAGGACCGAGCCCTGGGGTACCCCGACAGCGAGAGGAAGTGGAGCAGAGATAGAACCAGCAAAGGAAACACTGAAAGAGCGGTCAGAGAGGTAGGAAGAGAACCAGGAGAGAGCAGTGTCCTTTAGACCAATAGAGTGGAGCATAGTGAGAAGGAGATTATGGTCGACAGTGTCAAATGCAGCAGACAGGTCAAGGAGGATTAGTAGGGAGTAATCACCTCTCGACTTTGCAGTCATCAGGTCATTTGTTACTTTTGTAAGGGCAGTTTCGGTCGAGTGTAGAGAGCGGAAACCAGACTGGAGGGGGTCGAGGAGCGAGTTGTCAGAGAGAAAGCGTGTAAGGCGGGAGTAGACCAGGCGTTCCAGTAATTTGGAGATAAAGGGGAGGTTTGAGACGGGTCAGTAGTTAGCAGCATTAGTCGGGTCCAGGGTTGGTTTTTTAAGCAGAGGGGATATAATGGAGTGTTTAAATGAGGAGGGGAAACGTGCCAGAGGTTAGGGAGAGGTTGCAGATTGTGGTGAGGTGAGTAATGAGAGCTGGGGAAAGGGAGCGGAGGAGGTGAGAGGGGAGAGGGTCGCTGGCGCAGGTGGTGGGGCGGGCAGTGGAAAGGAGCCTGGAGACTTCTTCCTCTGTCATTGGTTCTAGCGTAGATAGTGAGTAGGTGCTGGATGCAGTGCTGATGAAGCTGGGATCGGGGCTAACCATGCAGCTTTCAGAGATTTCTTTTCGAATGTTGTTGATTTTTTCTTTGAAGTAGGCAGCTAGTTCTCCAGCAGTCAGGTCTGTCGCAGGGCCTGTTCCTTGGGGCTGAGGAGGGAGTGAAAGGTCTCAAAGAGTTGTTTGGGGTTGTGGGATAGTGAGGAGACAAGGGAGGTGAAATAAACTTGTTTGGCGTGGTGAAGGGCGAGGTTATACGTTTTAAGCATGAATTTGAAGTGGAGGAAGTCTGCCGGCAGCTTTGACTTTCTCCACAGCCGCTCGGCGCACCTAGAGCACCGCCGGATGAAGCGCATTTGGGACGTGAGCCAGGGTTACCGTGGTCTGCGTTTGACAGCTCGCGGCACGGGTGGTGCCGCTTCATCCAGGGCACGGCTGAGGGTGGTGTGGTAGTATTCGGCTGCCAGGTTAGGGCAGGGGAGGCGATAGGGAGGACTGGATGGTCTCGGCGAACTGTTTAGTGCGGACAGACTGTAGGTTCCTAGAGGTGCGATAGATAGGAGGGTCAGGAGAGATGCTAGGGTGCCTGATGGAGAAAGGGAGAAGGTTGTGATCTGAGAGTGGAAGTGGGGAGTTAGTAAAGTGAGAAGCAGAGCAGAGACGGAGGAAAACTAAATCGAGAGTGTTGCCATCTCTATGAGTGGGGGAGTCAGAGATTAGTGATAAGCCGAGGGAGGAGGTAAGTGTTAAAAGCCGGGAGGCAGATGAGGAGCTGGGGTCGTTAGTAGGGATGTTGAAATCACCAAGGATGAGGGTTGGGATTTCACAGGATAGGAAGTGGGGGAGCCAGGCAGCAAAGTGGTCTAGGAACAGGCGGGTAGGACCTGGGGGGCGGTAAATAACTGCGACACGCAGAGGCAGTGGGCGGAAGAGTCACAGGGTGTGGAAGGTAAGCGAGGGAGCTGAGGGAATGACCTGGAAGGTACAGTTTGGGGAGAGGATGATGCCTACTCCTCCGCCGCGCCTGTTACCTGATCTGTGGTGTGGGAGAACTGCAGGCCGTCATAGGACAATGCAGCGGGGGAGGTAGAATCGGACCGCTGTATCCAGGTTTCCGTGAGGGCGAGCAGGTTCAAGTGTTTAGTTGGGAGTTTGTTACACGCAGATTGGGAGTTCCATAGGGCGCATTTGAATGGGGCAGGTAGGGCATTTTGGTAGAGAGCAGTACAGGGGGGCCTGGGTTAGGGAATACGTCCCCTGCGGCTAGGAGTAGCAGGGTAGCAAGGGTGAGTGCATGGTTAGGGGATTTGTGTGGGTGGCTGAGGTGTTTCTTGGCGGTATGGGGGGGTTGGAGGCATCTTAGGAAGTTGAACAGTGCATGGGAGCCATACATAGGTGAGGAGAGGAGGGAGGGGCTGATGTGGATGGAGTGTGTTGGGGCCGGGCGTTGGAAGAAAGTGTGAAGGCATGAAAAGAGGAGGATATAGCGGCAGGAGGTGAACACGTGGAATCTCTGTGGGTAGAAATACAGGGAGAAGAAAGTAACAAAATCCTGATAGTGGTTTTCTATGGACCACCAAAAGTAACAGAAGAAACTGAAATCTTTCACACGAGCCCATAAATGGCGCGTTTTTATGGGTAATCGATATACGCGATCATTTGTGGCATTGGTTCCCAATGCACCCATTCACACAGGCAAATATACAACGCGTAAAAACAATGAACCATGAAAAGTAGAACATAAGTGATCGAAATATGCGCCTACGCATATACGTTGGGCAAAAAGAGAGTTCTGGAACTATGTTTTGGCCAATATACACCAGCAGGTCTCAAAGACTTCTATGGGTACTGGGGAAAAAAGGGAGGGGGAGGCTGCAAAAAGCTTACAGGTGTCTCTGTGTAGGCATTAGAAGTCATTCTGAGGAATAAAGCAGAAAAACTTCCTTTCACGCAATTGTACGGCACCCGTGAGAAAACGTAAAAAAGCATACGCTTGTGTGAAACAACCCTTAGGGCTCCCACACACTGGGGACCTTCTAATGTTAAAAACGCAATGCACCAAAAACGCAGTTGCGTGTGATGCGTTTTTTTACAATAGAAAGTCCCATTGACAATCGCGTTAACAAAAAACGCAATCGCCAGTGTGTGGGAACCCTGAGACAAATAGAAGAGGTGTCAAAGCGCAATGAAGTGATTATCATGGGGGACTTTAATTATCTAGATATAATATGGGATAACAAGACCTGCAAATCTCACAGGGGTGATAAGTGCTTGAGAGCAATTAAAGATAATTACCTGAACCAACTTGTGCGGGAGCCAACTAGAGGGAGGGCCACTCTGGACCTAGTACTAACCAACAGACTGGACCGAATAATGCGGGTGCAGGTGGAGGGGCACTTGGGGAACAGTGATCACAATATAATCAACTTCCAGCTGTCATTCAATAAGAAGCCTCATCAGGGAGCAACAAACAAACTAAACTTTAGTAAAGCAACATGTGATCAGCTTAGAACTACTATCAGTAACATTAATTGGGACAACATCCTCAAAAATATCAGTACGGAGGACAAATGGGAGGAGTTTAAAAGGATCCTAATCACCTCATGTGAGCAGTTCATTCCCTTTAAAAATAAAAGAACTTCAAGTAAAAGGAAACCAATGTGGCTCGACAGGACGGTAAGAGGGGCGATAAACGAAAAAAAGAAAGCGTTCAAACTACTAAAGCAAGAAGGCAGCGAAGAAGAGCTAAAATCATACAGGGAAAAAAACAAAATATGCAAAGATACGATCAAAACTGCCAAGGAGGAGGCAGAAAGACGGATCGCCAAAGAGAGCAGAAACAACCCGAAGCTATTCTTCAACTATATTAACAGCAAAAGGATTTGCACCATGTGCACTGGCCCTTTAACAAATAATGCAGGAGAAGTCATTGAAGATGATGGGGGGGAAGGCAAATCTATTAAATAGTTTCTTTTCAAGCGTATTCACAAACGAAAAGGAAATGCCACACGAGATGCAGGGGAATAAAATGAACCCCTCACAAAATATCGAATACCTAACGCAGGAGGAGGTGCGGAAGCGACTAAAGAAGATTAAAATCGATAAATCATTGGGTCCAGATGGAATACACCCAAGGATACTAAGGGAACTAGGTGATGAGATAGCTAGGCCACTATATCTAATATTTGTGGATACTATCAAGACTGGGGTTGTACCATTAGATTGCCGCATTGCCACCGTGGTTCCAATTTACAAAAAGGGGACCAAAAGTGAGCCTGGTAACTACAGGCCAGTAAGTCTCACTTCAGTAACGGGAAAAATATTCAAGGGGATTCTGAGAGACGCCATCGATGAGTACCTCAAGGAGAACAAGGGAATAACTCCTCACCAGCATGGATTCATGAAGGGTCGCTCATGTCAGACCAGTCTGATCAGCTTCTACCATGAAGTAAGCTCTAGGCTGGACCTGGGAGAGTCTATTGATCTCGTATATCTGGACTTCTCTAAAGCATTTGACACCGTGCCACATAATAGGCTAATATATAAAATAAGACCGAGATAAGCCGGGGGCTTGGGGCAGAAAAATGGCAAATGAAGTTCAATGTGGATAAATGTAAGGTTCTGCACATGGGCAGGAGAAACGGGTGTCACCAATATACACTAAATGGGGTACAGCTAGGGAAAAGGACCTGGGGGTACTAGTGGGCTGTAGACCTAACTGGAGCAACCAATGCCAGTCAGCTGCTGCAAAAGCTAATAAAGTCTTGGGGTGCAGTAAAAGAGGTATAGGGGTGAGGGACGAGAACATTATCCCCCCACTATATAAGGCACTTGTCAGGCCTCACATGGAATACTGTGTACAGTTCTGGTCACCGGGGCTCAGGAAAGATGTTAGAGGGCTGGAGGGGGTTCAAAGAAGGGCAACTAAACTAATACATGGAATGAAGACACTGGAATACCCGGAGAGGCACCAAAACTGGGATTATTCACCCAGGAAAACAGATGGCTAAGGGGCGACCAAATAACTATGTATAAGTACATGGGGGGACAATACAAGGATCTCTGCCAGGATCTGTTTATACCCAGGACTGCGACGGTAACAAGAGGGCATCCGCTACGATTAGAGGAAAGCAGGTTTCATCACCAACATAGAAGAGGGTTCTTTACTGTAAGAGCAATGAGACTGTGGAACTCTCTGCCTGAGGACGTGGTGATGGCAGGATCCATAGAGGAGTTTAACCCCTCAGTGATCAAGCCTGTTTGCGCCTTAGTGACGGAGCCAATTTTTTGAAATCTGCCATGTGGCACCTTAACATAGCATAACTCCGTAAAGGTTTTACATATCCCAGTGATTCTGACATGTTTTTTCGCCACATGTTGTACTTCATTTAGGTGGTAAAAATAGACCCATAGAATTTGTGCATATTTATTAAAAGTATCAATATTGGGGAAAAAAAAATTAAATTCTCTTTTTCACATTTTCAACTGTAATATCTCAAATATGTCCAAACAGACTGTACAAATTCTTGATAAGATATATATTTCCACCTGTTCACTTTATTCTGGAAGCACATTTGAAAAACTTACGTTTTCTTTTAACCATTTAGGAGACGTACAAATTTAACATTACTTTTCAGCATTTTGAGGAACACTTTGTTTTCCTCCACCAAGCCAAGATTACAAAGGCTCATGGGTGTCAGAATGATAGATCCCCCACAAATGACCCAATTTTATAAACTACACCCCTTAGTGTACTCACTGAGGGGTCCGGGGGATTTTGACCTGACAGTTTTCTTTTCAGGAATTATTGCAATTTAGAGGAGAAAAAGTAAAAATTCATATTATTGCAAGTCTGTCATTTTAAACACAGGATTTTTCCTTAAGGGCGCCCACCCAGTGGCGATTTCACGGTAAATTGCGATTTTGCGCGATCGCGATTTTAACATTACAAGTCCCATAGACCCCTGCAGAGAAAAAAATGCTGCGAATTTCGCAGGGAAAAAAAACGCCAGTGGGTGGGCGCCCTAAGTGCACATAAAAATGAGGATTTACACCTCAAAATGCATACCCCCGTTTGTCCTGTGTTTAGAAATATACCCATTGTGGCCCTAATCCTATGTCTGGATGCACAACGGGGCCCAAAATGAAAGGAGTAGTCGGTGGCTTTTAGAACATACATTTTACTTGAAGTCCTTTTAGGCCCCATTGCCCGCTTGTAGAGCCCTTGAGCAGCCAAAACGATAGAGAACCCCAACAAATGACCCCATTCTGAAAACTAGACCCCATAACGAATTCCTCTAGGGGTGTCCTGCGTATTTTGACCCCACAGTATTTGAATGAATCTAAGCAAAGCAGAAGGAAAATAAATACAATTTTCATTTTTTTGGCAATTATGTCATTTAAAAACAGTTTTTTGTACAGGGTACATCGGAATGGAGACCTTCACCCCAAAATGGATAGGGGGGGGTTTGTCCCGTGTTCAGAAAGATACCCACTGTGGCCCTAATCTACTTATAGGACCCATAGCAAGGCCTATAATGCAGGGAACACCCGTTGGATTGCAGGGCACATCTGAATAAACTCCCGGCCCCATTGCTCATTTGTACAGAATAAAAATTGACTCCCTCAGAATACCCCCCCTCCCCCGCACGCCCCCTTTGGCATTCCCCAAATCTTAGATAACAGTAATGATGTGAACTATGTGATATTCTCCGAAGACAGGGGTAATTACGGGGCTGATTGGGATGGGCACATGGGGCACTAACACCAGGTATCCCCCTCCTCCTCTCATGCTTTTTGGGGGGTATTTCCTGACCTCAGTAGCGGGTACGGGGTGTAAAGTGGCGCTCCGTGAGTCTCTGTAATCTCGCTGAGGTGCGGCGGTCTCACACAGAAGGCGCTCAACAAGCTGCTCCTGATCTGCATGAAGGCGAGCGTTCCCGGGGCTTCTTGTAAATTACGGATTACAGGTAGCGGTCAGATAACGCCGGGCTCACACGGCCGTAGGTGGAATCCGCTTGTGGAGGCCCGCAGAGGATCCCATCTGTGAGCCCGGCTGTGACCCTGCGTACGGCCGCTAATGTACTGCGCATAACTGCCTACTCACACGGGCGGTCATGCGTGGTACACCTTTTATTTGTTTTGCATTTCCCGCGCCGTCGCTTAGCGATGACCCGTACACAATGTAGTTGTGTATGGGCTGCCGGTATATCCGGCGGTGGTCGCATACGCAGAATTTCGGGAAGTTCCACGGAGGAGGAACGCGTCGGGTATCAAATACAGAGGCCTCTGGTAAAAAGTTTCATTTCCTCTCACTGATCACATCGGTTAGGGGGGATGAAACGTCAACTTTTTAAATTTTTCTTTACTTTTTCAAACTTTTTCACTTTTTTACACTTTTTTTTTTTACTTTAGATGATCCCTGTTCTCCATTGGACAGCAGTGATCATGTTCCCCGGTGACATCTCTCTGCTCCTGGCTATACACTGTAGCCAGGAGCAGAGGGATTTTGAATTTCCCGGGGCCTGAGCCCCTGTGTGCATGTGCCCGATCCATTGGATAGCGCCGATCGCATTGCTAGAGGGTACTGCCCGCAGCCCAGGATGACAGCTCCATGCTGTCTGCTACCTGTGGGCACCGGCAGCATGGAGCTGTCACATCCTCAGCCAAGAGGGCTTTAATCCAAAGAGGATGCATGTTTTTACGTCCTCTAGGATTACAGCCCACTTAGCTAGGATGTAAAAAAGGCACTGGGGCCGTCACTAAGGGGTTAAGATTACTGTGTACATAAAACATCGTTCTAACCATCTCTGCACGTTAGATCCTGCATTCTCTTGGGTCCCATCTAAGATTCAGGGATTTGGGTTGAGGGGCACGGACATCGTCAGTAACGGCCCTTAATCAAGAAGGGTGTGTTATATAAGATACCTTCTGCCCGATAACGTCTGTCCGCCGGGTATTAAATGAGGGGTGGATCTTAAATCCACTGTTCGCCCCTCTCCGGGGGTCTTTGTGACAATGTTTGTTTTGGTGCATTCGCCCCTCTCCGGGGGTCTTTGTGACAATGTTTCTTTTGGTGCATTCGCCCCTCTCCGGGGGTCTTTGTGACAATGTTTATTTTGGTGCATTCGCCCCTCTCCGGGGGTCTTTGTGACACAATGTTTATTTTGGTGCATTCGCCCCTCTCCGGGGGTCTTTGTGACAATGTTTATTTTGGTGCATTCGCCCCTCTCCAGGGGTCTTTGTGACACAATGTTTATTTTGGTGCATTCGCCCCTCTCCGGGGGTCTTTGTGACAATGTTTATTTTGGTGCATTCGCCCCTCTCCGGGGGTCTTTGTGACACAATGTTTATTTTGGTGCATTCGCCCCTCTCCGGGGGTCTTTGTGACAATGTTTATTTTGGTGCATTCGCCCCTCTCCGGGGGTCTTTGTGACAATGTTTATTTTGGTGCATTCGCCCCTCTCCAGGGGTCTTTGTGACAATGTTTGTTTTGGTGCATTCGCCCCTCTCCGGGGGTCTTTGTGACACAATGTTTATTTTGGTGCATTAGCCCCTCTCCGGGGGTCTTTGTGACACAATGTTTATTTTGGTGCATTCGCCCCTCTCCGGGGGTCTTTGTGACCATGTTTATTTTGGTGCATTCGCCCCTCTCCGGGGGTCTTTGTGACAATGTTTATTTTGGTGCATTCGCCCCTCTCCGGGGGTCTTTGTGACAATGTTTATTTTGGTGCATTCGCCCCTCTCCGGGGGTCTTTGTGACAATGTTTATTTTGGTGCATTCGCCCCTCTCCGGGGGTCTTTGTGACAATGTTTATTTTGGTGCATTCGCCCCTCTCCGGGGGTCTTTGTGACAATGTTTATTTTGGTGCATTCGCCCCTCTCCGGGGGTCTTTGTGACAATGTTTATTTTGGTGCATTCGCCCCTCTCCGGGGGTCTTTGTGACAATGTTTATTTTGGTGCATTCGCCCCTCTCCGGGGGTCTTTGTGACAATGTTTGTTTTGGTGCATTCGCCCCTCTCCGGGGGTCTTTGTGACAATGTTTATTTTGGTGCATTCGCCCCTCTCCGGGGATCTTTGTGACAATGTTTATTTTGGTGCATTCGCCCCTCTCCGGGGGTCTTTGTGACAATGTTTCTTTTGGTGCATTCGCCCCTCTCCGGGGGTCTTTGTGACAATGTTTATTTTGGTGCATTCGCCCCTCTCCGGGGGTCTTTGTGACAATGTTTATTTTGGTGCATTCGCCCCTCTCCGGGGGTCTTTGTGACAATGTTTATTTTGGTGCATTCGCCCCTCTCCAGGGGTCTTTGTGACACAATGTTTATTTTGGTGCATTCGCCCCTCTCCGGGGGTCTTTGTGACAATGTTTATTTTGGTGCATTCGCCCCTCTCCGGGGGTCTTTGTGACACAATGTTTATTTTGGTGCATTCGCCCCTCTCCGGGGGTCTTTGTGACAATGTTTATTTTGGTGCATTCGCCCCTCTCCGGGGGTCTTTGTGACAATGTTTATTTTGGTGCATTCGCCCCTCTCCGGGGGTCTTTGTGACAATGTTTGTTTTGGTGCATTCGCCCCTCTCCGGGGGTCTTTGTGACACAATGTTTATTTTGGTGCATTAGCCCCTCTCCGGGGGTCTTTGTGACACAATGTTTATTTTGGTGCATTCGCCCCTCTCCGGGGGTCTTTGTGACCATGTTTATTTTGGTGCATTCGCCCCTCTCCGGGGGTCTTTGTGACAATGTTTATTTTGGTGCATTCGCCCCTCTCCGGGGGTCTTTGTGACAATGTTTATTTTGGTGCATTCGCCCCTCTCCGGGGGTCTTTGTGACAATGTTTATTTTGGTGCATTCGCCCCTCTCCGGGGGTCTTTGTGACAATGTTTATTTTGGTGCATTCGCCCCTCTCCGGGGGTCTTTGTGACAATGTTTATTTTGGTGCATTCGCCCCTCTCCGGGGGTCTTTGTGACAATGTTTATTTTGGTGCATTCGCCCCTCTCCGGGGGTCTTTGTGACAATGTTTATTTTGGTGCATTCGCCCCTCTCCGGGGGTCTTTGTGACAATGTTTGTTTTGGTGCATTCGCCCCTCTCCGGGGGTCTTTGTGACAATGTTTATTTTGGTGCATTCGCCCCTCTCCGGGGATCTTTGTGACAATGTTTATTTTGGTGCATTCGCCCCTCTCCGGGGGTCTTTGTGACAATGTTTCTTTTGGTGCATTCGCCCCTCTCCGGGGGTCTTTGTGACAATGTTTATTTTGGTGCATTCGCCCCTCTCCGGGGGTCTTTGTGACAATGTTTATTTTGGTGCATTCGCCCCTCTCCGGGGGTCTTTGTGACAATGTTTGTTTTGGTGCATTCGCCCCTCTCCGGGGGTCTTTGTGACAATGTTTATTTTGGTGCATTCGCCCCTCTCCGGGGATCTTTGTGACAATGTTTATTTTGGTGCATTCGCCCCTCTCCGGGGGTCTTTGTGACAATGTTTCTTTTGGTGCATTCGCCCCTCTCCGGGGGTCTTTGTGACAATGTTTATTTTGGTGCATTCGCCCCTCTCCGGGGGTCTTTGTGACACAATGTTTATTTTGGTGCATTCGCCCCTCTCCGGGGGTCTTTGTGACAATGTTTATTTTGGTGCACGCCTTGTGTCTCTGGGAGGCGCAGTATTCTAAATTATCTAAATAAAAGTTAATTTTTAAGGGTTGATATAATGACAGAATTTCCAAACCCTCATTAATCCTTTGGCCTCAGTGATTTGGAATACCCAGAGAGGCACCAAAACTGGGATTATTCACCCCGGAAAACAGACGGCTAAGGGGCGACCAAATAACTGTATAAATCCATGAGGGGATGATACAAGGATCTCTGCCAGGATCTGTTTATACCCAGGACTGCGACGGTAACAAGAGGGCATCCGCTACGATTAGAGGAAAGCAGGCTTCATCACCAACACAGAAGGGGGTTCTTTACTGTAAGAGCAGTGAGACTGTGGAACTCTCTGCCTGAGGACGTGGTGATGGCAGGATCCATGGAGGAGTTTAAGAGGGACTGGATGTCTGTCTATGATATTACAGGATATAGACATTAGGTGACCAGCGGATTGGCGATCCGGGTCTTACAGTCAGGTGGGAACTATCAGAGGTTGGCCCAGGGATTATTCTGACCGCCAAAAGGGCTAAATTGGCCCGCCTTATTGTGGTTTTTTTGCCTTCCTCTGGATCAACAAGGAGGTTGAACAGGCTGAACTGGATGGACATTGTCTCCTTCTGGCTTAATATACTTTGTTAAGATGTTATTATGTTCCAAAGATCCCTCACTGACCCAATCGATGATAAAACAAACATGCATCACAAATTGTGGAAATAGGGCACAGCACAGCATTAGCTCCGCCCCCTAGGCCCACCCCTGAGGATCCTGACCTCAACAACCTGGTTCTAGACTCGACTCAGGTGTCCAGGACTTGGACTGACAAATACAGGATGTGTAGCTCCCACTGGGGGCTCTTATGTCCCATAGCAGACCTGTAAATGGAATGGGGTGGGAGGCATTAGCAAGTGTTTGCATTGGGACTGAGGAGCCTCAGGTTGCACCTCTAAGCAGCGATCACAGTCTTGTTCCCCTGTCTGCAAGGAACAGATACACAGGAGGTCAGCGGAAGGTAGAACTAGGAAGAACGTAGAGGATGGTGCAGTGCTACCCTATAGCCAGCAGGTGGCACCAAGTACAAGACAGTAAGGCACCTTTATACTGATACCTGATTTGTTTTTGCATTCAATATCGTATCCTGTGATTGGACTGTTGCCATCAAACCCCATCGTCCAGCGGAGGGCAATGCTTCGTGCTCTCACTTCTCGGATCTCGATTTCCGGAGGATCTGGTGGTTCTGGGGTAGAAATGACACATATTTATAAGCTGGCATCACAGGAGATTTATGAGAAATGACAATCCGCTGGCGCACACAAACCCTTCAGAGGAGCCCATTCCTTCAACTAGTTAGTGTTTTACTTCTTGGTTTTCTGATACAGATCATCAAATCCTCAGCACAGGCATTGTGTTAAATGATAAAATGATGTCACCCGCATCCACCACTAGAGGGAGCGCAGGAGCATGCAACAGGCTAATAGACTGTATGCACTAAACGCCTGAGCTCCCTCTAGTGGTGACTGCACACAGCCAAAATGCTATCTTTTAAAGAGAGTCTGTTGTAACAATTATGGCTAGTAAGTGCCTCACAGTGCTTGCTATGACACTTACAAACATGTGAGCACATTCACTGCACGCCAGGCACGGCGCTGTGCTTTTAGTCATGGTGGTGTCTGGTAAAGTAGCTCAATCTCACGCACTCAGGTCATGTGATGAATGAATGTCACTGGCCTGACAAGAGATCCCTTTCAATAAACTGATCGGCGGGGGTCCCAGACGGACCCTCATTGATCTGACACTGACGACCTATTGCTGAGCTTCCTCAGGACGGGTCATCAGCAGTTAAAAGCCGGCTCCGACAGACACGAAGTGCAAGAGCCACTTTAATTCCCAATGATTTCAATGGGAGTGAAGCCAGCTAGCTGACGTCCAATCCAGTCTACTACAGCTGGCCGGAAATCAGGTGATCACTAAGGGTCCAGTGCGGGGGGTCCACAGCCACTGATTCTGAGGATACCTCATCAATAGTTCTTGCCCAGAAAACCCCTTTAACATTTTCTAAGCTGTCAGACCCAAAGCCTAAGGCTGCACTACTGAGACTGCACTACTGAGGCTGCACTACTGAGGCAGTGGGACAACATGTAGGGTCAACCATCATGATCATCTACAGTCAGTCCGGCAGTTGTGCCTGGATATACGAGCGGCACCTGAAATATGCAGGACTCTGCTTCCGGTGGTCTGGCAGTACTAGTACCAGCGTCTCTTGCTGGGTGAACGCCTGCGGACCCCTCGGAGCGGTGCGCCCACAACGCTGTTGGGGAAGGCTGCGTTTGGCTCAAGTGATTATTTTTCAACAAGTTCTTCAGTCTTTTTTGTGACGGCGGATTCGTAAGAAGAACGGGCAGCGGTGAGAGCTTACTTCCTGTTCCACTCCTCGCACAGAGCGGGATTGGGGGAACACGGAGGGGTCATGGCGTTTTATGGCAAAAGTTGCTTCCCCCTCGTGTCGTCATGATGAAGACCCCGCCTTCTGCAGTATTTGACATAACCCCTCCGTATTCCCCGCACCTCACTCCAGAGGGCGCATCGCCTCTAAGGGCTCCGCAGACATTCGCTGGAACCAGAAGAATAGTCCTGCTCATTTTAGGTGCTTCATCTGTGAACACAGATCTGATGGTGAACTCCGGTCGGCTCTACAGCGAGCTCCGGCGCCGCCTGCTATGAACTCCGGTCGGCTCTATAGCGAGCTCCGGCGCCGCCTGCTATGAACTCCGGTCGGCTCTACAGCGAGCTCCGGCGCCGCCTGCTATGAACTCCGGTCGGCTCTACAGCGAGCTCCGGCGCCGCCTGCTATGAACTCCGGTCGGCTCTACAGCGAGCTCCGGCGCCGCCTGCTATGAACTCCGGTCGGCTCTACAGCGAGCTCCGGCGCTGCCTGCTATGAACTCCGGTCAGCTCTACAGCGAGCTCCGGCACCGCCAGCTATGAACTCCGGTCGGCTCTACAGCGAGCTCCGGCGCCGCCTGCTATGAACTCCGGTCGGCTCTACAGCGAGCTCCAGCGCAGCCTGCTATGAACTCCGGTCGGCTCTACAGCGAGCTCCGGCACCGCCAGCTATGAACTCCGGTCGGCTCTACAGCGAGCTCCGGCGCCGCCTGCTATGAACTCCGGTCGGCTCTACAGCGAGCTCCGGCACCGCCAGCTATGAACTCCGGTCGGCTCTACAGCGAGCTCCGGCGCCGCCTGCTATGAACTCCGGTCGGCTCTACAGCGAGCGCGGCGCCGCCTGCTATGAACTCCGGTCGGCTCTACAGCGAGCTCCGGCGCCGCCTGCTATGAACTCCGGTCGGCTCTGCAGCGAGCTCCGGCGCCGCCTGCTATGAACTCCGGTCGGCTCTACAGCGAGCGCCGGCGCCGCCTGCTATGAACTCCAGTCGGCTCTACAGCGAGCGCCGGCGCCGCCTGCTATGAACTCCGGTCGGCTCTACAGCGAGCTCCGGCGCCGCCTGCTATGAACTCCAGTCGGCTCTACAGCGACCCAGGCGTCGCCTGCTATGAACTCCAGACGGCTCTACAGCGAGCGCCGGCGCCGCCTGCTATGAACTCCGGTCGGCTCTACAGCGAGCTCCGGCGCCGCCTGCTATGAACTCCAGACGGCTCTACAGCGAGCGCCGGCGCCGCCTGCTATAAACTCCAGTCGGCTCTACAGCGAGCTCCGGCGCCGCCTGCTATGAACTCCGGTCGGCTCTACAGCGAGCTCCGGCGCTGCCTGCTATGAACTCCGGTCGGCTCTACAGCGACCCAGGCGCCGCCTGCTATGAACTCCGGTCGGCTCTACAGCGAGCTCCGGCGCCGCCTGCTATGAACTCCGGTCGGCTCTACAGCGAGCTCCGGCGCTGCCTGCTATGAACTCCGGTCAGCTCTACAGCGAGCTCCGGCACCGCCAGCTATGAACTCCGGTCGGCTCTACAGCGAGCTCCGGCGCCGCCTGCTATGAACTCCGGTCGGCTCTACAGCGAGCTCCGGCGCTGCCTGCTATGAACTCCGGTCGGCTCTACAGCGAGCTCCGGCACCGCCAGCTATGAACTCCGGTCGGCTCTACAGCGAGCTCCGGCGCCGCCTGCTATGAACTCCGGTCGGCTCTACAGCGAGCTCCGGCACCGCCAGCTATGAACTCCGGTCGGCTCTACAGCGAGCGCCGGCGCCGCCTGCTATGAACTCCGGTCGGCTCTACAGCGAGCTCCGGCGCCGCCTGCTATGAACTCCGGTCGGCTCTACAGCGAGCGCCGGCGCCGCCTGCTATGAACTCCAGTCGGCTCTACAGCGAGCGCCGGCGCCGCCTGCTATGAACTCCGGTCGGCTCTACAGCGAGCTCCGGCGCCGCCTGCTATGAACTCCAGTCGGCTCTACAGCGACCCAGGCGCCGCCTGCTATGAACTCCAGACGGCTCTACAGCGAGCGCCGGCGCCGCCTGCTATGAACTCCGGTCGGCTCTACAGCGAGCTCCGGCGCCGCCTGCTATGAACTCCAGACGGCTCTACAGCGAGCGCCGGCGCCGCCTGCTATAAACTCCAGTCGGCTCTACAGCGAGCTCCGGCGCCGCCTGCTATGAACTCCGGTCGGCTCTACAGCGAGCTCCGGCGCCGCCTGCTATGAACTCCAGACGGCTCTACAGCGAGCTCCGGCGCCGCCTGCTATGAACTCCGGTCGGCTCTACAGCGAGCGCCGGCGCCGCCTGCTATGAACTCCGGTCGGCTCTACAGCGAGCTCCGGCGCCGCCTGCTATGAACTCCGGTCGGCTCTACAGCGAGCTCCGGCGCCGCCTGCTATGAACTCCGGTCGGCTCTACAGCGAGCGCCGGCGCCGCCTGCTATGAACTCCGGTCGGCTCTACAGCGAGCGCCGGCGCCGCCTGCTATGAACTCCGGTCGGCTCTACAGCGAGCTCCGGCGCCGCCTGCTATGAACTCCGGTCGGCTCTACAGCGAGCGCCGGCGCCGCCTGCTATGAACTCCGGTCGGCTCTACAGCGAGCTCCGGCGCCGCCTGCTATTTTCCAGACCAATCAGAAATAAGGATTATTAATTATCACGTCTGCATCTCGTGAACAGAATGCAAGCATCCGTGCTTCCAGTATAAACTGCAGGAATGTTCCGCAGTCACTATTAAGCAGACGGGCACAAATACGCCCGCCGAACAAAGCGTTTCTGCACATAAACCGTCCAAAAGTCTCTCATCTCTAAGTGTTCCGTAAGATGTGAAGGTCCCGGTGCGTAATAACATCCTGCGAGGATCCCGCTACTGGCCATGAAATCACTGGGATTGAGGCTTTCCTTTTGTCACTTTTTGACAAGAAGGCGTCCGTGCGTTTAACCCTTACTACACGAATATAATGGCGTCTCCAACTCCCGTCTACCTTGTACGGTCAGCTGGATGATCCCCCGATCTTCTCCAAAGGAGTTTATCGCGTGACATGAGAAGAAGCCGGAGTCCTCCCGGACCGTGGGCAGGATCTGCGGAGGACAGAAGGAGCGTGCATTACTACACCGCAACACCGAGTACTGCGGGGACCAGAAACACTCGTAGGAAGCAGGATACCAACCACTGAACTACAGCCACCAGGGGGCATCAGTCACACCAACCTAAACAGAGCAACTACTGAACTACAGCCACCAGGGGGCATCAGTCACACCAACCCAGAGGGAGCAACCACTGAACTACAGCCACCAGGGGGCATCAGTCACACCAACCTAAACAGAGCAACCACTGAACTACACCCACCAAGGGGCATCAGTCACACAAACCCAGACGGAGCAACCACTGAACTACAGCCACCAGGGGGCATCAGTCACACCAACCTAAACAGAGCAACTACTGAACTACACCCACCAGGGGGCATCAGACACCCAAACACAGACGGAGCAACCACTGATCTACAGCCACAAGGGGGCATCAGTCACACAAACCCAGACAGAGCAACCACTGAACTACAGCCACCAGGGGGCATCAGTCACACAAACCCAGACGGAGCAACCACTGAACTACAGCCACCAGGGGGCATCAGTCACACAAACCCAGACAGAGCAACCACTGAACTACACCCACCAGGGGGCATCAGTCACACCAACCCAGAGGGAGCAACCACTGAACTACAGCCACCAGGGGGCATCAGTCACACCAACCTAAACAGAGCAACTACTGAACTACACCCACCAGGGGGCATCAGTCACACAAACCCAGACGGAGCAACCACTGAACTACACCCACCAGGGGGCATCAGTCACACCAACCCAGAGGGAGCAACCACTGAACTACAGCCACCAGGGGGCATCAGTCACACCAACCTAAACAGAGCAACCACTGAACTACACCCACCAGGGGGCATCAGTCACACAAACCCAGACGGAGCAACCACTGAACTACAGCCACCAGGGGGCATCAGTCACACCAACCTAAACAGAGCAACTACTGAACTACAGCCACCAGGGGGCATCAGTCACACCAACCCAGAGGGAGCAACCACTGCACTACAGCCACCAGGGGGCATCAGCCACCCCAATCCAGAAAAAGCAACCACTGAACTACAGCCACCAGGGGGCATTTGTCACGCCAACCTAAAAAGAGCAACCACTGAAGTGCAGCCACCAGGGAGCATCATTCACCGCAACCCAGACAGAGCAACTACTGAACTACAGCCACCAGGAGGCATCAGTCACACCAACCAAAACAGAACAACCACTGAACTACAGCCACCAGGGGGCATCAGTCACACCAACCCAGACAGAGCAATCGCTGTACTACAGCCACCAGGGGGCATCAGTCACCCCAACCAAGAAAGAGCAACTACTGAACTACAGACACAAGGGGACATCAGAAAACCCAACCCAGACATGGCAACCACTGAAGTGCAGCCTCATTGGGGCATCAGTCACACCAACCCAGACGGAGCAACCACTGAACTACAGCCACCAGGGGGCATCAGTCACACCAACCCAGACGGAGCAACCACTGAACTACAGCCACCAGGGGGCATCAGTCACAACAACCCAGACAGAGCAACCACTGAACTACAGCCACCAGGGGGCATTAGTTACCCCAACCGAGACAGAGCAACCACTGAAGTGCAGCCACCAGGGGGCATCAGTCACAGCAACCCAGACAGAGCAACCACTGAACTACAGCCACCAGGGGGCATCAGTCACACCAACCTAAACAGAGCACCTACTGAACTACAGCCACCAGGTGGCGTCAGACACCCCAACCTAGGCAAAGCAACTACTGAACTACAGCCACCAGGGGGCATCAGTCACACCAACCTAAACAGAGCAACCACTGAACTACAGCCACCAGGAGGCATCAGTCACACCAATCCAGACAGAGGAACCATTGAACTACAGCCACCAGGGGGCATCAGTCACACCAACCTAAACAGAGCAACTACTCAACAACAGCCACCAGGGGACATCAGACACCCCTACCCAGACAGAGCAATTACTGAAGTGCATCCACCAGGAGGCATCAGTAACAACAACCCAGACGGAGCAACCACTGAACTATAGCCACTAGGGGGCATCAGTCACACCAACCTAAACAGAGCAACCACTGAACTACAACGACCAGGAGGCATCAGTCACACCAATCCAGACAGAGCAACCACTGAACTACAGCCACCAGGGGGCATTAGTCACTCCAACCCAGACAGAGCAACCACAGAAGTACAGCCACCAGGGGGCATCAGGCACCCCAACCCAGAGAGAGTAACCACTGAACTACAGCCACCAGGGGGCATCAGACACCCCTACCCAGACAGAGCAATTACTGAAGTGCATCCACCAGGAGGCATCAGTAACAACAACCCAGACGGAGCAACCACTGAACTATAGTCACTAGGGGGCATCAGTCACACCAACCTAAACAGAGCAACCACTGAACTACAACGACCAGGAGGCATCAGTCACACCAATCCAGACAGAGCAACCACTGAACTACAGCCACCAGGGGGCATTAGTCACCCCAACCCAGAGAGAGTAACCACTGAACTACAGCCACCAGGGGGCATCAGTCACCCCAACCCAGAGAGAGCAACCACTGAACTACAGCAACCAGGGGGCATCAGTCACAGCAACACAGATGGAGCAACCACTGTACTACAGCCAACAGGGGGCATCACGCACCCCAACCCAGAGAGAGCAACCACTGAAGTGCAGCCAAAAGGGAACATCAGACACCTCAATCCAGACAGAGCAACCACTGAACTACAGTCACCAGGGGGCATCAGTTACCTCAACCCAAACAGAGCAACCACGGAAGTGAAGCCACCAGGGGGCATCAGTAACAACAACCCAGATGAAGTAAGCACTGAACTACAGCCACCAGTGGGCACCAGTGACCCGAACCCAGAAACAGCAACCACTGAACTACAGCCACCGGGGGGCATCAGACACCCCAACCCCGACAGGGCAACCACTGAAGTGCAGCCACCAGGGGGCATCAGTCACCCCAACTCAGAAAGAGCAACAACTGAACTAAGGCGACCAGGGGGCATCAGACACCCCAACCCAGAAAGAGCAACCACTAAACTACAGCCACGAGGGGGCATCAGACACTCCAAACCAGACGGAGCAACCACTGAACTACAGCCTCCAGGGGACATCAGACACCCCAAACCAGAAAGAGCAACCACTGAATTACAGCCACCAGGGGGCATCAGACACCCCAACCAAGACAGAGCAACCACTCAACTACAGCCACCAGGGGGCATCAGACACCCCAAACCAGAAAGAGCAACCACTGAATTACAGCCACCAGGGGGCATCAGACACCCCAACCAAGACAGAGCAACCACTCAACTACAGCCACCAGGGGGCATCAGACACCCCAAACCAGAAAGAGCAACCACTGAACTACAGCCACCAGGGGGCATCAGCCACCCCAACCCAGAGAGAGCAACCACTGAACTACCGCCACCAGGGGGCATCAGTCACCCCAACCGAGACAGAACAACCACTGAAGTGCAGCCACCAGGGGGCATCAGTCACAGCAACCCAGATAGAGCAACCACTGAACTACAGCCACCAGGGGGCATCAGTCACACCAACCTAAACAGAGCAACTACTGAACTACAGTCACCAGGGGGCGTCAGACACCCCAACCTAGGCAAAGCAACTACTGAACTACAGCCACCAGGGGGCATCAGTCACACCGACCTAAACAGAGCAACCACTGAACTACAGCCACCAGGGGGCATCAGTCACACCAATCCAGACAGAGCAACCATTGAACTACAACCACCAGGGTGCATCAGTCACACCAACCTAAACAGAGCAACCACTGAACTACAGCCACCAGGGGGCATCAGACACCCAAACACAGACAGAGCAACCACTGAAGTGCAGCCACCAGGGGGCATCAGACACCCAAACACAGACGGAGCAACCACTGATCTACAGCCACAAGGGGGCATCAGTCACACCAACCTAAGCAGAGCAACTACTGAAGTGCAGCCACCAGGGGGCATCACGCACCCCAACACAGACGGAGCAACCACTGAACTACAGCCGCCAGGAGGCATCAGCCACCCCAACCAAGACGGAGCAACCACTAAATTACAGCCACCAGGGGGCATCACGCACCCCAACACAGACGGAGCAGCCACTGAACTACAGCCACCAGGGGGCATCAGTCACACTAATCTAAATAGAGCAACTACTGAACTACAGCCACCAGGGGGCATCAGTCACACCAGCCTAAACAGAGCAACCACTGAACTACAGCCATCAGGGGGCATCAGTCACACCAACCTAAACAAAGCAACCACTGATCTACAGCCACAAGGGGGCATCAGTCACACCAATCTAAATAGAGCAACCACTGAACTACAGCCACCAGGGGGCATCAGTCACACCAACCTAAATAGAGCAACCACTGAACTACAGCCACCAGGGGGCATCATTCACACCAACCTAAACAGAGCAACTGCTGAACTACAGCCACCACGGGGCGTCAGACACCCCAACCCAGACAGAGCAACCACTGAACTACGGCCACCAGGGGGCGTCAGACACCCAACCCAGACAGAGCAACCACTGAACTACAGCCACCAGGGGGCATCAGTCACACCAACCGAGACAGAGCAACCACTGAAGTGCAGCCACCAGGGGGCATCAGTCATAGCAACCCAGACAGAGCAACCACTGAACTACAGCCACCAGGGGGCATCAGTCACACCAACCTAAACAGAGCAACTACTGAACTACAGCCACCAGGGGGCGTCAGACACCCCAACCTAGGCAAAGCAACTACTGAACTACAGCCACCAGGGGGCATCAGTCACACCAACCTAAACAGAGCAACCACTGAACTACAGCCACCAGGGGGCATCAGTCACACCAACCTAAACAGAGCAACCATTGAACTACAACGACCAGGAGGCATCAGTAACAACAACCCAGACAGAGCAATCAATGAAGTGCAGCCACTAGGGAGAATCAGTCACCTCAACCCAGACAGAGCAACCATTGAACTACAGCCACCAGGGGGCATCAGTCACACCAACCTAAACAGAGCAACCACTGAACTACAGCCACCAGGGGGCATCAGACACCCAAACACAGACGGAGCAACCACTGATCTACAGCCACAAGGGGGCATCAGTCACACCAATCTAAGCAGAGCAACTACTGAAGTGCAGCCACCAGGGGGCATCACCCACCCCAACACAGACGGAGCAACCACTGAACTACAGCCACCAGGAGGCATCAGCCACCCCAACCCAGAGAGAGCAACCACTGAACTACAGCAACCAAGGGGCATCAGTCACACCAACCCAGACGGAGCAACCACTGAACTACAGCCACCAGGGGGCATCAGTCACACCAACCCAGACGGAGCAACCACTGAACTACAACCACCAGGGGGCATCAGTCACAACAACCCAGACAGAGCAACCACTGATCTACAGCCACAAGGGGGCATCAGTCACACCAATCTAAGCAGAGCAACTACTGAAGTGCAGCCACCAGGGGGCATCACCCACCCCAACACAGACGGAGCAACCACTGAACTACAGCCACCAGGAGGCATCAGCCACCCCAACCAAGACGGAGCAACCACTAAATTACAGCCACCAGGGGGCATCAGCCAACCAAATGCAGACGGAGCAACGACTGAACTACAGCCACCAGGGGGCATCACGCACCCCAACACAGACAGAGCAGCCACTGAACTACAGCCACCAGGGGGCATCAGTCACACCAGCCTAAACAGAGCAACCACTGAACTACAGCCATCATGAGGCATCAGTCACACTAATCTAAACAGAGCAACCACTGAACTACAGCCACCAGGGGGCACAGTCACCCCTACCCAGACAAACCACCCACTGAACTACAGCCACCAGGCGGCATCAGTCACACCAACCCAGACAGAGGAACCACTGAACTACAGCCACCAGGCGGCATCAGTCACACCAACCCAGACATAGCTATTGCTGAAGTGCAGCCATCAGGGGACATTATTCACACCAACCCAGAGAGGGTGCAGAATAAGAGGGTGCAGCTGGTTCACAAGTGTTATACCTTCCCAGGAGGCCATGCCAATACATGGAGTAAGTGTAGGAAAGAAGTGGTTGCAGGCGCAGTACCTTTTCTTATACAGGCACGATCCGGGCTATTAGGTGGCTCCACGCGGGCTGATATGCAGTGGAATCTCCACAGGATGTATTGACCCGCAGATCAGTCACGGAGAGCCAGACTCGCACAGTTGAAGGAGAACTCCCCACCTCCCATGGCAACCTGTTCCACTCATTGATCCCCCTCACTGTCTAATATCTAATCTGTGTCTCCTCCCTTTCAGTTTCATCCCATTGCTTCTAGTCTTTCCTTGTACAGATGAGAATAGGGCTGATCCCTCTGCACTGTGACAGCCCTTCAGATATTTGTAGACCGCTATTAAGTCTCCTCTCAGCCTTCTCTTCTGCTAAACATTCCCAGATCCTTTACCCGTTCCTCATAGGACATGATTTGCAGACCGCTCACCATCTTGGTAACTCTTCTCTGAACTTGCTAAGGAAGAGTAGAGGGGGATAATGACCTCACGTGATCTAGACTCTATGCTTCTCTTAATACATCCCAGAATTGTGTTTGCCTTTTTGGCTGCTGCATCACATTGTTGACTCATGTTCAGTCTATGATCTATTAGTATAACCAAGTCTTTTTCACATGTGCTGCTTAGCCCAATTCCTCCCATTCTGTATGTGTTTTCTTCATTTTCTCGCCCAGATGTAGGACTTTGCATTTCTCCTTGTTAAATACCATTCTGTTAGTCGCTGACCACTTTACAAGCTTTTCTAGATCTTTTTGAATCCTCTTTCTTCCCTAGTGTTAGCTATCCCTCCTAGCTTTGTGTCGTCAGTAAATTTGATCAGTTCCCCATCAATTCCCTCCTCCAGATCATTTATAACAATGTTGACCCACACTGGGCCCAGGACAGAGCCTTGTGGTCCCCACTTGATACATTCTTCCACTTGGATGTGCAGCCATTTATGACGCCTCTCTGAGTACGATCACTCAGCCAGTTGTGAATCCACCTAACAGTTGTCTTGTCAATCCCACATTTGGTCATTTCTTCAATAAGTATGATATGAGATACTTTGTCAAATGCTTTACTAAAGCCAAGATATACTATATCCACCGCATTTCCCTGATCAACCCAGTCAGTAATACTATCATAGGAGATTAGATTAGTCTGACATGACTTGTTTGTTACAAACCCATGCTGGCTCTGGTTAATTACTCCATTCCCATCCAAGTACTTGCATACATGCTGTGTAATAATCTGTTCTGAGATCTTTCCCGGTATAGAAGTCAGGCTCACAGGCCTGTAGTTTACTGGATCCACCTTCTTCCCTCTTTTGAAGATAGGGACAACATTTGCCCTTCTACAATCTTCTGGGACTTCTCCTGTTCTCCAGGAATGTTCACAGATTATGGTGAGTGGTTCAGCAATTACCTCCGCTGCTTCCTTTAATATCCTAGGATGCAATTCATCTGGACCTTGAGACTTGGGTTCATGTAAGTTAGCTAAGTGTTCCCTCACCATCTCTCTGCTTATAGATAGGCTGCATTCTTTTATTCCCCCAATAGCACAGGGAAGATCAGCTGATGTTACATCTACTTTCTTTTAGGGATTGGTAATGATTGTGCTTTGAGAATCTTATTTCACAATATTTCCCAACCTTCTTGGACATTTCTGTCCTTAAGAACATCCAGCCATTGGATTCTTCCTCTTTCTAAGTTCATTGAAATCTGCCTTTCTGAAATCCAACCTTGAGGTCTGAGTCTTCTCAGGTCTTCCTCCCCTTGTTATCCAACATCCAAGGATATCATGATCACTGCCTCCTAAGGTCCCAGCCACCCTTACTTCCTCAACCATTTCCTCGCTGTTGGTAAGAATTAGGTCCAAGATAGCAGATCCCCTTGTTTTCTCTTCTACCTTCTGGAAGATAAAGTTGTCACAAGAGCGGATAAGAATCTGTTGGATCCATTACTTTTACCTGAGAGATTCCCAATACAAACGTATTCTGCGCCCCAACTCAATTTCCGCACAGATTTCATTATTTTTGCAGCTTGTGGATGAAATTTTTAAAATCTCGTCCACTTTGTTTCCTGCTTCTGTAAATTCTGCGGCAATGCCTCCACGTCTGAACCCCACCTTAGACGTCACTCCTCTGCAAAGAAAACACACCAGTGCCGGCTGTTTGCCCCCCAGCTAATATTGAGGAAGGGGTGCAGCGGCCCCGTAACGTGTTCATTGCAGACTGCATTTATGATTAATAGAGCAGTCGGGGTTAACGATCCATCCCACACGCCCGCAGCCACTGCTATCCTGCACTTACCCCCGCAGCAGCCTATCAGTGAATGAACACCACAGAGATCTCTTCTGCCCGCTGCCATTCACTGCCAACAGGCTCATTAGAGTCACATTTATTTGGGCACCTATTGGCCTGGTAAAGGTACTTTCCAAGTCTCTGGAGGGCTGGCCACATCCGTGTACTTTACCTGCAGTATGGAGAGCACCTCATCCCCCACCTCCTTGGTGGACACCTGGTAGCGGGACATCTCAGGGACGTTTATCATGCGGTCCTCCTTCTCCCAGCGCACTATGATGGGCTTCTCGCCGTGGGCCGTACAGTTCATCTCCTTCTTCTGACCCTGCGTGGCCAGCGTGGTGTTGGGGTAGGAGATGATTCTGGCAGGAACTGCAACATGCAAAAGAGCATTAATATAGGAATCGAGCTGACAGAGCGGCCCCTCTCTAAGCCCCCATCTAGTAGTGTTGAACCCCCTTCCTCTGTTCCTCAGATCTGCAGTGATTCGCCGTGTTGTAGATTCCACTCAGTGATAACATCATTCTGCAGGAATACCGGCCCCTGCGGACAGGAAGCGTCTTGTAGTTAGCACAGATTAGATGGCGGTGCTGACACGTTCTGACCGGCTGACAGGAAGGGGTCAGCGATTCATGCTGCTTGCACCAAATTCTGCCCTCCCATCAGCACATAAATCTGTCTCCATCTGACCAGGAGATGTTTTCACGCTGCTCAGTGATACAAGTTTTGCGCTCTTTTGCCCGCTGGCTTCTGCTCTCCACACCGTATGGTCTCATTTACATAAGTGTATTATCTAGCGCACAGTATGCGGCAAGCACGAATGTAACTGCATATTGTATGCAACCATGCACTATAAGATGCGTAATATGAACCATATATGATGTGCTGCGCTCTTCATGTACTTGGAAAATGCGGGTCTGAATAGTCCAATGGGAATCTAATCTACGTGGTTTCAGCACCGTGTATTAAAAGCGCAAAAATACGCATGTAAGTCCTTATACGAGAACCCCCCCCCCCCCCCCACGGTTGGCGGTGAGACCCCGGCTAGTCGCTGATGATACCGCCCCCCCCACGGTTGGCGGTGAAACCCCGGCTAGTCTAGCCCCGATGACCGGCCTCGTTGGAAGTCGCTCCGATCGCTGGATCTTCCATCTAATGTGGATTCACACAGAAACTGATCCGCGGAAAACTGGTCATGTGACTTTATGCTCCGGGGTCACGGGGAGAATTACCATACAGGGGGGCGCCAATCATGAGAGGGCGGGGAGGTCTGATAAAGGGAGTGGGGCTGTAATAAAGGGCCTGTTCAGTGTAAACCGATAATGCAAGGCTGCGGCTCGTTAAGGATTACTTTCAGCCCCTCTGGGTGACCCGACTATGGCTGCCATCACTGCCCCCCGAGTCTCCCAGGCCCTTAATGCCTGAGGCGCCATCTTATGGCAGCACCGCCATTCAGGCATCTGGAAAACCCCAAAAGCTTCTAACCTCATCCAATGTTTCAGATTTAACCATAAAGTAGCTGAACAGAATTGGATGGACTTGGGGTGGGGGGGTGGGGGGGGGGGGGCAGGCTTCGGCGGCACGCAGGACATACGGCGTAGCAGACAGAGACTCCTTCCTGAGGACGAGACCTTTCCGTGTGTCACATGGGGATATGCAGGACGCCGTGTCAGCAGAATGCTGGCAAACCGCCTTGAATCACAGTGGAGGGCCTAAAGAAGGGTCTGGAGCTCTACTAGACATGACCTGATAGGTCCTCCGTAGCTGATCAGCGGCAGTTCTGCACTTGAAATTGCCGCTGATCGCTAGACCGGCTGTCCTTCAGTGGGAGCTGTAGTTGCATTACAAGACTGCCACACTAAGGACCGAACGGCGATCAGATGACCGGCGGGGATCAACTACTGATGGCCAATCCAGAGGACACATCTTTTTATGTAGCATTAGTTATTAGGAGCACAACTGCCATTCCGGATACTGGTGACCCCCCTGATAAGGCTGGGGGTCTCTGAGCCCCTCGGACATCCCGGTGACACAAGAAGGGGCACCCCGAATCAGCAGATGAAGCCTCTTCTTACTGGATCTTTCTGTTGAAGACAAACCCTTGTAATACCACACGTCTCCTCTAGTGGCCACTGAAGAAGCAGCGAGCAGCCAACCGCTTTATGGCTTGCTGCAAATGTTGTTTCCGCTGCTATTTAAACAACGACTGATATGATGTAAAGACTGAGAATATAGAATGCAGACGCCACCTTGGTTGTCACCCCGCTTTCCCAGAAATTGATAGAAGGAAGAAGCAGCTGTACAGAATTCTGAGCAGCCGACCTGATTGGGTGGTCTGCGTCTCGCTGTCCAGCAGGGCTCCCTAACACGGGGCGCTGTATATTCACGGGTATTCAGGGTACGTGTAAGTGCGGGCCGTTAGTAAGCGCAAGAAAAACGCAAGGAGCGACTTTCATACGTATTCGGCGCATATCTGCGCGGCCCCAGTAACGTTTATGGCCTAATTCGGTCCAAAAACATTCTGCGCACTTTTTTCACATGACCAAAAATTGCATGAAGAATACACAGATGTAAGTGAGGCGGTGAAATCAATGGCTTCTAGCCGCTGTATTTCCTCCAGTGTGAACGAGCTTCATGGTAATTAGCTTTAATCAGACCCGCTAGCAGGGCTGACGAAGCTTGGTTTGCAGCGCCAGTAAAGACGGTAAAACCTGATGGCGTCCGGGGAAAGGCTGCACGATGCGTTCACTCGCTGATGATTTATTAAAGGTCTGCAGAAGGTTTCACCCCTTCTAATCTGCAACAGTCTGCAGCATATCAGCTTAATTGGTGCAGAGAAAGTAAGTCCAAACACGCTGCGGCCAATCAACAATAGCCGCTAATTGCCGGACTCCAGCTGGACTTGTCAATAGGCGATCTGCACGCGGTTACATGGATCAGCGACGGCGTCCACAACAAGTACTAGAGATCGCCATCGGGTTTAACAGCTACAAGCGGAGAATGGTACTATTATGGGGGGGGCCTGTGGCCGACAGTCTTACGGGACGGGGGGGGGGGGGCACTATTGCTGGGGATACTGTGGGGGGCATTATTATTGTTGGGGCTACTATAATGGGACACCATTATTACTGAGGACACTGTGGGGGTCACTATTACTACTAGGACTTATGTGGGGCGACACAGATTTAGTTATTGTAGTAGCCCAGAGTTAGTCGGGCCCCCCATAATTGTGTATGTCTGTCTCATGCCAATGTCTTGTCAGTGTCTTAATTGTAGAATGCATCAGAGTTATGTGTTTTGCACCTCTGCAGCACTGAATGGGTTAATGTCTGGAAAATGTATCATGTTGTGTGACTGTGTCTTATATATGTGTTTGCAAGGATGCTAGAGTCTGAGAGAGTCTTGAACGAGAGCAGTACATGCCAGTCTACGTGAGTGCCAGCCTGCAAGTCAGCGAGTGACCCCCGCAGATACTGGTCAGTCCAGGAAGTATCCCTGAGTCTGGACTAAGTTATTTCATCAGCAAGATTCACCGCAGAGGACGGAACGATGGCGTCACGAGTGACAAGAAGATTACAGGTAACCCCTGGTTACTACCCCTGTGAGCTCCCCCAGCAGTGCCATGGTCAGGTCCTCAGGACATGGTAGAGCCCCGTGGCAAGGTCTCAATCTGCACCGCTGTCTCCTCGAACACTACACTATTACTACCGGAGTCCCTCTGCACGTGGCAGCGTACCTCAGACTGACCGTATGTTTACACCTGGCAGAAATGCTGTGGACTGTCTGCAGCAGAAATTTCTGTAGCATGTTCCACATCTAAAAAGAATTCAAAATCTGCACAGTGGTATCCGCAGCTGATGTCATACCATGCGGCGCTCCCCTCACCTCCTCCGAGGACTTCCCGCTGTCAGCGCTCCCCCGCTTCCGGTCGTGGTGGCTCTAACCTCAGAGACGTGTGGACCCCAAGAGCCGTTCGCGGGGGCTCTAAACAGAGACGTGCGGACCCCGAGAGCCGACCACGGTGGCTCTAAACAGAGACGTGCGGACCCCGAGAGCCGACCACAGGGGCTCTGACCACAGACACGTGCGGACCCCGAGAGCCGACCACGGGGGCTCTGACCACAGAGACATGCGGACCCCAGAGTTGGCCACGGGGGCTCTGACCACAGAGACGTGCGGACCCCGAGAGCCGACCATGGGGGCTCTGACCACAGAGACGTGCGGACCCCGAGAGCCGACCATGGGGGCTCTGACCACAGAGACGTGCGGACCCCGAGAGCCGACCACGGGGGCTCTGACCACAGAGACATGCGGACCCCAGAGTTGGCCACGGGGGCTCTGACCACAGAGACGTGCGGACCCCGAGAGCCGACCACGGGGGCTCTGACCACAGAGACGTGCGGACCCCAGAGTTGGCCACGGGGGCTCTGACCACAGAGACGTGCAGACCCCGAGAGCCGACCACGGGGGCTCTGACCACAGAGACATGCAGACTCCGAGAGCCGACCATGGGGGCTCTGACCACAGAGACGTGCGGAACCCGAGAGCCGACCACGGGGGCTCTGACCACAGAGACGTGCGGAACCCGAGAGCCGACCACGGGGGCTCTGACCACAGAGACATGCGGACCCCAGAGTTGGCCACGGGGGCTCTGACCACAGAGACGTGCGGACCCCGAGAGCCGACCACGGGGGCTCTGACCACAGAGACATGCAGACCCCAAGAGCCGACCATGGGGGCTCTGACCACAGAGACATGCGGACCCCAGAGTTGGCCACGGGGGCTCTGACCACAGAGACGTGCAGACCCCGAGAGCCGACCACGGGGGCTCTGACCACAGAGACATGCAGACTCCGAGAGCCGACCATGGGGGCTCTGACCACAGAGACATGCGGACCCCAGAGTTGGCCACGGGGGCTCTGACCACAGAGACATGTAGACTCCAAGAGCCAAACGCAGATAGATACTACAGATGGGCCAAAAAAGTCCTGATGGGAAGCCGCTCGGATGGATCCGGATTTCTGTTGCTGATGGGGGGGCAGAATCTTCCTGTCCGGCCAGGGAGGTGCAGTAATGATGAGGGAAGGATTTCTTGGTGCACCCGGGTCCTCTCTGGACCCCACGATGAACTGCTGCCGTCCTGAAGGCCAACGTGCTGCTAGATGGGGGTCTACCAAACTACTAGTGCAGTCCCACCGTTACACTGCACAGTATGGCCACTAGATGGCAGCACCGCACGCTGCCACGCCTGCCGGGTGCGACCGGACAGAACCCGCACAGGAAAACACATTGAAAGGGTTATTTGAGCGATTTCTCTCTCGGACCGGTAGTCTAAGTTCGCGCTCATTCGCACGGCTTCAGGCGGCTTGGGACTCCCTGCGCTTACTGCGTATGTTCATGTTCTTCGGGTTTTTTACGCACGTACTGACTGTGTTTCTCCCGTAGATTTCTCTTGCCTTTATGCGTAAACACGTAATCCGCGCGCACATTATGCGTCTTCACGGCGTTCTTACGCGAGCCCATTGGCTTTCATGGAGAATGTCAGTCTGTAATAAAGACCAGTTAGAACGCGCCTAAAAGCCGTGCATGAAGAACGAGGGGTGAATCCGATTACACGCGGTTCGCGCTGTCCGTAAGAACTATACAGGCTGCACGCTGCCGTGTCACCGAGGCCCAAGAGCAGTTCTCTCGTAAAGAATAGCGAAGAATGGCGCAGGATGGCGGTTTCCTTACATACCAGCGGCTGCGGTTCTTACTTTTGACGGTCAGGTACATGGACTTGCTGACGTCGGCGCCCACGTCGTTGCTGACCTTGCACAGGTAGTAGCCGCTGTCTTCCTCCAGGATGTGCTTAATCAGCAACGAGCCGTTACCGAGGAGCTGGATGCGACCGTTCAGAGCGATGGGCTGAAACTGAGGAACGCCGGCCCCTGCGGAGACAGACGCATCGTTAGCGCCAAATACACAGTGACTTCTCTTCTATTGATTGTGGTGCTTTCTACTCCATTCACACTGCAAGCTGCACATGCCAGAGCAGTGCGAGAGCCCTGAGGACGGCTGCAATTGTGGCTGCAGCTTTGGTTGTGAATGGAGTAGAAGAGTAACTTGCACTGCGCTCTGTGCGGCCGGAGCTGCAGTAATATGAAACAAAGGATCGGTCCGAAGAGTAACGCCAGACTCAGTGGGAGAACCAAGCCCTCTTGTAGATAGGAGACCTCATAATGGCTCCCACTTCTGGGAGAGCATTTATTTAGATCGTGAGGGATGCGGGGTGAGGGGTGCGGGGTGTGGGGTGCGGGGTGCCCCCCAACCCCCTGCATAGTCTCATTCGTTAGCCTGACGAAGGGTCCTGGACGCTGCAGCCAGTAAAAGGTCTCATATCTGCAGGATGACTTGGTTTCCCTTACTGAGAACAATCACACTGCAGCTGCAGTACCGCATCCGACCACTACACCACGGACATCGCAGCACCTTCACTTCAGTTAGACGCGAGGAGGATGTTCTGTGTGATCACCATCTTGGGGCCTGCAGCATCACTTCTAGTCCGCCAATCAGATGCCTCTCTGATGAGCCCAGAAAAAATGTCGCCTGTCGATAAGTTATCCGGGGTATCCAGAATACCTTCCAGTCCTGATGCTGGAGGATATTCTGTAGGGCTCTGTTAGCTCCTCCTGTTCCTCCGTTCCTGATGCTGGAGGATATTCTGTAGGACTCTAGTAGCTCCTCCTGTTCCTGATGCTGCAGGGTATTCTATAAGGCTCTGGTAGCTCCTCCTGTTCCTCCGGTCCTGATGCTGGAGGGTATTCTGTAGGACTCTGGTAGCTCCTCCTGTTCCTCCGGTCCTGATGCTGGGGGGTATTCTGTAGGGATCTGGTAGCTCCTCCTGTTCCTCTGGTCCTGATGCAGGAGCGTATTCTGGAGGGCTCTGGTAGCTCCTCCTGTCCCTCCAGTCCAGATGCTGGAGGGTATTCTGTAAGGCTCCGGTAGCTCCTCCTGTTCCTCTGGTCCTGATGCTGGAGGGTATTCTGGAGGGCTCTGGTAGCTCCTCCTGTTCCTGATAATGGAGGGTATTCTGTAGGGCTCTGGTAGCTCCTCCTGTTCCTCCGGTCCTGATGCAGGAGCGTATTCTGGAGGGCTCTGGTAGCTCCTCCTGTTCCTCTGGTTCTGATGCCGGTGGGTATTCTGTAGGGCTCTGGTAGCTCCTCCTGTTCCTCCGGTCCTGATGCTGGAGGGTATTCTGTAGGGCTCTGGTAGCTCCTCCTGTTCCTCTGGTTCTGATGCCGGTGGGTATTCTGTAGGGCTCTGGTAGCTCCTCCTGTTCCTCCGGTCCTGATGCTGGAGGGTATTCTGTAGGACTCTGGTAGCTCCTCCTGTTCCTCCGGTCCTGATGCTGGGGGGTATTCTGTAGGGATCTGGTAGCTCCTCCTGTTCCTCTGGTCCTGATGCAGGAGCGTATTCTGGAGGGCTCTGGTAGCTCCTCCTGTCCCTCCAGTCCAGATGCTGGAGGGTATTCTGTAAGGCTCCGGTAGCTCCTCCTGTTCCTCTGGTCCTGATGCTGGAGGGTATTCTGGAGGGCTCTGGTAGCTCCTCCTGTTCCTGATAATGGAGGGTATTCTGTAGGGCTCTGGTAGCTCCTCCTGTTCCTCCGGTCCTGATGCAGGAGCGTATTCTGGAGGGCTCTGGTAGCTCCTCCTGTTCCTCTGGTCCTGATGCTGGAGGGTATTCTGTAGGGCTCTGGTAGCTCCTCCTGTCCCTCCAGTCCTGATGCTGCAGTGTATTCTGCGGGGCTCTGGTAGCTCCTCCTGTTCCTCCAGTCCTGATGCTGGAGGGTATTCTGCGGGGCTCTGGTAGCTCCTCCTGTTCCTCCAGTCCTGATGCTGGGGGGTATTCTGTAGGGCTCTGGTAGCTCCTCCTGTCCCTCCAGTCCAGATGCTGGAGGGTATTCTGTAAGGCTCCGGTAGCTCCTCCTGTTCCTCCGGTCCTGATGCTGGAGGGTATTCTGTAGGGCTCTAGTAGCTCCTCCTGTTCCTCTGGTCCTGATGCAGGAGCGTATTCTGGAGGGCTCTGGTAGCTCCTCCTGTTCCTCTGGTTCTGATGCCGGTGGGTATTCTGTAGGGCTCTGGTAGCTCCTCCTGTTCCTCCGGTCCTGATGCTGGAGGGTATTCTGTAGGGCTCTGGTAGCTCCTCCTGTTCCTCCGGTCCTGATGCTGGAGGGTATTCTGTAGGGCTCTAGTAGCTCCTCCTGTTCCTCTGGTCCTGATGCTGGAGGGTATTCTGGAGGGCTCTGGTAGCTCCTCCTGTTCCTCTGCTTCTGATGCTGGGGGGTAATCTGCAGGGCTCTGGTAGCTCTTCCGGTCCTGATGCCGGTGGGTATTCTGTAGGGCTCTGGTAGCTCCTCCTGTTCCTCCGGTCCTGATGCTGGGGGGTAATCTGCAGGGCTCTGGTAGCTCTTCCGGTCCTGATGCCGTTGGGTATTCTGTAGGGCTCTGGTAGCTCCTCTTGTCTATCCGGTCCTGATGCCAGGTCAATACCCTCTTGTCCGGCCCTCCTGGTGTAACGCCCCGTGTTCCGCTATCTGCTCTTCTGCGGACAGTAGACCTTCTTGCTGCGGCACGTATGGATGCGCCATTATGGAGGAGCAGGAATGCCGGTACATCCTGATTGGCTGCAGGTGGCGCCTCGTGTGGCGGTAGTGACAAGGACACCAGCGACACCCAGAACTAGAGAGGAGACAGTCAGGAAGGAGAGGACTTGTCTCGCGTCGGCGGGAATCTGGCTGTCACCTTTCTGGCGCTCCTGTTGATTCCCGGTGGCTTGTACTCGCTGAACGGTCGGACTGATGCCCCTCGCGGGTCGGACCGCGGCGCTTGCTGTAAGTATATACTGGTTACAGGACAGATAATGCATACAGCAGATCGGGTGCAGCCAGGGGAGCCGCCAGGGACTTACCTTTCGAGTACTTCCACACAATGGTAGGTACAGGGTAACCCTCGGCCGAGCAGTTCAGGATCACAGCCTTTCTGAAAATCCCGTCTTGGTCGGTGGGCTGGACGACAAATCTAGGAGGAACTGGACACATCGGGAGACATTAGGAAGTGCGCCCCTTTACCATGCCATATATACAGTAATCAGAGGCAGGGTGGGTGGCTGCAGCAAGGGGCGGCAGGGTGTGAGGCTGTACCGGGGGGAGGGGGGCTGGCAGGCCGGGGGGCTGCAGCAGGGGGAGAGGGGCGACAGGGCGGGAGGCTGAAGCGGGGGGAGAGGGGCTGGCAGGGCGGGAGGCTGAAGCGGGGGGAGGGGGGCTGGCAGGGCGGGAGGCTGAAGCGGTGGGAGGGGGGCGGCAGGGTGTGAGGCTGTACCGGGGGGAGAGGGGCTGGCAGGGCAGGAGGCTGAAGCGGTGGGAGAGGGGCGGCAATGGTGGGAGGGGGGCGGCAGGGTGTGAGGCTGTACCGGGGGGAGGGGGGCTGGCAGGCCGGGGGGCTGCAGCAGGGGGAGAGGGGCGGCAATGGTGGGAGGGGGGCGGCAGGCTGCAGCGGGGGGAGGGGGGCGACAGGGCCGGGAGGCTGAAGCGGTGGGAGAGGGGAGGCAGCGGTGGGAGGGGGGCGGCAGGGCGGGAGGCTGCAGTGGGGGGAGGGGGGCTGGCAGGGCGGGGGGCTGCAGCAGGGGGAGGAGGGGCGACAGGGCGGGAGGCTGAAGCGGTGGGAGAGGGTAGGCAGCGGTGGGAGGGGGGCGGCAGGGCGGGAGGCTGCAGTGGGGGGAGGGGGGCTGGCAGGGCGGGGGGCGGCAGCGGTGGGAGGCGGTGGCAGGGCAGGAGGCTGCAGCAGGGGGGGCGGCAGGGCGGGGGGCTGCGGGACAGGAGGCTGCTGTGGTGGGAGGCGGCAGGGCCGCAGGGTAGAGGGCTGCAGCGAGGGATTGGGGGCACGGCGGGAGGCTGCAGCGGGGGGGCATCAGGGCGGGGGGCTGCAGGACGAGAGGCCGCAGCGGGGGGAGGCGGCAGGGTGGGAGGCTGCAGCAGGAGGGTGGCAGGGTGGAAGGCTGCAGCAGGGGGCTGTAGAACGGGGGGCTGCAGCAGGAAGGGGAGGGCAGCGGGGGGGGGGGGGAGTGGTGGCAGGGTAGGAGGCTGCAGCAAGGGGGGGGGGGGCGGCAGGGCGGGAGGCTGCAGTGGGGGGGGCAGGGTGGAGGCTGCAGGATCAGAGGCTGCAGCAGGGGGAGGGAGGGGGCTGCAGTCCGGAAGAAGGCAGCGGGGGCCGCGAAAGTTGTCACTGCAGAGATATGACAAAGAGACGGATAACTAAACGAGTAGCTCCACGTCCCGCCAGCATCTGACCTGGACTTTAACATATTGTTGCGGTTCTATCACGGATTTAGTCATATTATAACTCTAGTCAATCAGATATGTAAAACAAAAAATCCGCCAGTAGGGGGCGACCAGAATCAAAGTATCGGATCAGGAGGAGCTCAGCTCTGTGGGAAGACTGATAGCTTATTTCCACAGGTGTACGGCGTCAACACAGTATGTTACAGAGAGGAATAAAACCGTAATATCACAGCGCAGGCAGAGAGACGACTGACAACCGCACCAGTCAGTCCTCAGGGCCAAAAGCTGCCAGTCACTTATTACAAGTGCTGATGATGCCGACCAAAGACTCATCCTTCCTATAGAACCAAACTATGTCAATAGGGGGCAGTATTATAGTAGTTATATTCTTGTACATAGGGGGTAGTATTATAGTAGTTATATTCTTGTACATAGGGGGCAGTATTATAGTAGTTATATTCTTGTACATAGAAGGCAGTATTATAGTAGTTATATTCTTGTACATAGGGGGCAGTATTATAGTAGTTATATTCTTGTACATAGAAGGCAGTATTATAGTAGTTATATTCTTGTACATAGGGGGCAGTATTATAGTAGTTATATTCTTGTACATAGGGAGCAGTATTATAGTAGTTATATTCTTGTACACGGGGAGCAGTATTATAGTAGTTATATTCTTGTACATAGGGGGCAGTATTATAGTAGTTATATTCTTGTACACGGGGAGCAGTATTATAGTAGTTATATTCTTGTACATAGGGGGCAGTATTATAGTAGTTATATTCTTGTACATAGGGGGCAGTATTATAGTAGTTATATTCTTGTACATAGGGGGCAGTATTATAGTGGTTATATTCCTGTACATAGGAGGCAGTATTATAGTAGTTATATTCTTGTACATAGGGGGCAGTATTATAGTAGTTATATTCTTGTACATAGGATGCAGTATTGTAGTACTTATATTCTTGTACATAGGGGGCAGTATTATAGTAGTTATATTCTTGTACATAGGGGGCAGTATTATAGTAGTTATATTCTTGTACATAGGGGGCAGTATTATAGTAGTTATATTCTTGTACATAGGGGGCAGTATTATAGTGGTTATATTCCTGTACATAGGAGGCAGTATTATAGTAGTTATATTCTTGTACATAGGGGGCAGTATTATAGTAGTTATATTCTTGTACATAGGATGCAGTATTGTAGTACTTATATTCTTGTACAAGGGGGCAGTATTATAGTAGTTATATTCTTGTACATAGACATAGGGGGCAGTATTATAGTAGTTATATTGTTGTACATAGGAAGCAGTATTATACTAGGTATATTCTTGTATATAGGGGCAGTATTATAGTAGTTATATTCTTGTACATAGTGGGCAGTATTATAGTAGTTATATTCTTGTACATAGGAGGCAGTATTATAGTAGTTATATTCTTGTACATAGAGGCAGTATTATAGTAGTTATATTCTCGTATATAGGGGGCAGTATTATAGTAGTTATATTCTTGTACATAGGGGGCAGTATTATAGTAGTTATATTCTTGCACATAGGAGGCAGTATTATAGTAGTTATATTCTTGTACATAGGGGGCAGTATTATAGTAGTTATATTCTTGTACATAGGGGCAGTATTATAGTAGTTATATTCTGGTACATAGGGGGCAATATTATAGTAGTTATATTCTTGTACATAGGGGGCAGTATTATAGTAATTATATTCTTGTACATAGGGGGCAGTATTATAGTAGTTATATTCTTGTACATAGGGGCAGTATTATAGTAGTTATATTCTGGTACATATACAGGGCAGTATTATAGTAGTTATATTCTTGTACATAGGGGGCAGTATTATAGTAGTTATATTCTTGTACATAGGGGCAGTATTATAGTAGTTATATTCTGGTACATATACAGGGCAGTATTATAGTAGTTATATTCTTGTACATAGGGGGCAGTATTATAGTAGTTATATTCTTGTACATAAGGGGCAGTATTATAGTAATTATATTCTTGTACATAGACGGCAGTATTCTAGTAGTTATATTCTTGTACATAGGGAGCAGTATTATAGTAGTTATATTTTTGTACATAGGGGGCAGTATTATAGTAGTTATATTCTTGTACATAGGGGGCAGTATTATAGTAGTTATATTCTTGTACATAGGGAGCAGTATTATAGTAGTTATATTCTTGTACATAGGAGGCAGTATTATAGTAGTTATATTCTTGTACATAGGGGGCAGTATTATAGTAGTTATATTCTTGTACATAGGGAGCAGTATTATAGTAGGTATATTCTTGTACATAGGGAGCAGTATTATAGTAGTTATATTTTTGTACATAGGGGGCAGTATTATAGTAGTTATATTCTTGTACATAGGGGGCAGTATTATAGTAGTTATATTCTTGTACATAGGGGGCAGTATTATAGTAGTTATATTCTTGTACATAGGGGGCAGGATTATAGTAGTTATATTCTTGTACATAGGGGTAGTATTATAGTAGTTATATTCTTGTACATAGGGAGCAGTATTATAGTAGTTATATTCTTGTACTTAGGGGGCAGTATTATAGTAGTTATATTCTTGTACATAGCGGCAGTATTATAGTAGTTGTATTCTTGTACATAGGGAGCAGTATTATAGTAGTTATATTCTTGTACATAGGGGGCAGTATTATAGTAGTTATATTCTTGTACATAGCGGCAGTATTATAGTAGTTGTATTCTTGTACATAGGGGGCAGTATTATAGTAGTTATATTCTTGTACATAGCGGCAGTATTATAGTAGTTGTATTCTTGTACATAGGGGATAGTATTATAGTAGTTATATTCTTGTACATAGGGGATAGTATTATAGTAGTTATATTCTTGTACATAGGGGGCAGTATTATAGTAGTTATATTCTTGTACATGCGGGCAGTATTATAGTAGTTATATTCTTGTACATAGGGGGCAGTATTATAGTAGTTATATTCTTGTACATAGGGGGCAGTATTATAGTAGTTATATTCTTGTATATAGGGGGCAGTATTATAGTAGTTCTATTCTTGTACATAGGGGGCAGTATTATAGTAGTTATATTCTTGTACATAGGAGGCAGTATTATAGTAGCTATATTCTCGTACATAGGGGGCAGTATTATAGTAGTTATATTCTTGTACATAGGGGGCAGTATTATAGTAGTTATATTCCTGTACATAGGGGACAGTATTATAGTGGTTATATTCTTGTACATAGGAGCAGTATTATAGTAGTTATATTCTTGTACATAGGAGCAGTATTATAGTAGTTATATTCTTGTACATAGGGGGCAGTATTATAGTAGTTATATTCTTGTACATAGGAGGCAGTATTATAGTAGTTATATTCTTGTACATAGAGGGCAGTATTATAGTAGTTATATTCTTGTACATAGGGGGCAGTATTATAGTAGTTATATTCTTGTACATAGGGGGCAGTATTATAGTAGTTATATTCTTGTGCATAGGAGGCAGTCTTATAGTAGTTATATTCTTGTACATTAGGGGGCAGTATTATAGTAGTTATATTCTTGTACATAGGAGGCAGTATTATAGTAGTTATATTCTTGTACATAGGGGGCAGTATTATAGTAGTTATAGTCTTGTACATAGGAGGCAGTCTTATAGTAGTTATATTCTTGTACATTAGGGGGCAGTATTATAGTAGTTATATTCTTGTACATAGAAGCAGTATTATAGTAGTTATATTCTTGTACATAGAAGCAGTATTATAGTCGTTATATGCTTGTACATAGCGGCAGTATTATAGTAGTTGTATTCTTGTACATAGGGGGCAGTATTATAGTAGTTATATTCTTGTACATAGGGGGCAGTATTATAGTAGTTATATTCTTGTACATAGGGGGCAGTATTATAGTAGTTATATTCTTGTACATGTGTGGAAGCTGTATTCTTTACTCTGTAAGAACATCTTTTCCCCTCTGTTTTTCACCTTGTGACATGATTGGATGGGCATTTACAATGGACTTGTTATCACAGACTGGTTACAAGTTGCGATCCCAGTACTACGCAGTTATGAAAGGTAAAGTTTTGTAAGTGCGTGTTCACTCATCGCTGTGGATTTCATGTAGATCTGCATCAACTTTAAGCCTTACTTTCTGAACTCAATTGAAAGTGTGAATTTTGCTTCAAATCTGCACCAAAATACGTGACAAAATTTGAAACGTATTCAGCCATTCAGAGCTCGGCTCTCGTTTGAGCAGTATAAGTAACGATGGCTGCGCAGTGATTGGTTGCCATGGGTAACAGATATTCTTGTAGACAGCATTCTTGCAGAGCGCCTTGTCTGTGCCGCAGACCTAAGGAGGAGCAGGATGGCCAGTGCAGAACATGCTGGGACCTCTGGTTCCACAATGAAACAACCCTGCGTATCGCGGGGGATGCAGGAGCGGCGTCCGCCTGTAGAACGGCTTCTGCAATGTGCAGCCATGTAGACGTGAGGTGAATGCCGCATCTGCAGCCGCCGGGGCGAGGCAGGAGAAGCTGGAAGGTTGGCCGTTCCTTAGCAACTGCTCTCATCCTCATGATGGCTCCCTGCGGGCTCCGCCATGACCTCTGACTACCCTCCGGAAGAAGACGCAGCCGACACATCTGACTCAACGTAAAGCTATCAGACGGGCAAATGTGCGAAAGAAGTAAACCAGAAGCCGAATCCTTCTATGAATGCTGAGATTGTCCTCTTTTATACACTACATGTGTGGCCGGGGACCCCCAAGTGTAACGGTTCTGCAATCATATGGGGGCACACTGGTGGCTGAGGTACCCCCGCGAACACATGGGGGCACATCAGCGACTGAGGTACCTCCGGCAATCATATGGGGGCACACCGGTGGCTAAGGTATCTCCTGCAATCATATGGGGGCACACCTGTGGCTGAGGTACCTCCAGCGAACATATAGGGGCACATCGGTGGCTGAGGTAGCTCTGGGGAACATATAGGGGCACATCGGTGGCTGAGGTATCTCCTGCAATCATATGGGAGCACACCGGTGGCTGAAGTACCTCCTGCAAACATATGGGGGCACACCGGTGGCTGAGGTATCTCCTGCAATCATATGGAGGCACAACGGTGGTTGAGGCACGTCCGGGGGAACATATGGTGGCCCACCAGTGGCTGAGGTACCTCCAGCGAACATATGGGTGCACACTGGTGGCTGAGGTACCTCCGGGAAACAAATGGGGGCACACCAGTGGCTGAGGTACATCCGGCAATCATATGGGGGCACATCGGTGGTTGAGGTACCTATGGCGAACATATGCGTGCACACTAGTCGCTGAGGTACCTCTGGCGATCATATGGCAGCACATCGCTGGATGAAGTACCTCCGGGGAACATATGGGGGCACATTGGTGGCTGAGGTACTTCCTGCAAACATATGGGGGCACACCGGTGGCTGAGGAATCTCCTGCAATCATATGGAGACACAATGGTGGTTGAGGCACGTCCGGGGAACATATGGTGGCCCACCAGTGGCTGAGGTACCTCCAGCGAACATATGGGTGCACACTGGTGGCTAAGGTACCTCTGGCGATCATATGGGGGAACATGAGTGGCTGAGGTACCTCCGGGGAACAAATGGGGGCACACCAGTGGCTGAGGTACCTCCAGGGAACATATGGGGGCACACTGGTGGCTGAGGTACCTCCGGCAATCATATGGGGGCACATCGGTGGTTGAGGTACCTCCAGCGAACATATGCGTGCACACTGGTGGCTAAGGTACCTCTGGCGATCATATGGGGGAACATGGGTGGCTGAGGTACCTCCGGGGAACAAATGGGGGCACGACGATGGCTGAGGTACCTCCAGGGAACATATGGGGGCACACTGGTGGCTGAGGTACCTCCGGCAATCATATGGGGGCACATCAGTGGTTGAGGTACTTTTGGCGAACATATGGGGGCACACCGGTGACTAATGTATCTCCTGCAATCATATGGGAGCACACCGGTGGCTGAGGTACTTCCAGGGAACATATGGGGGCACACTGGTGGCTGAGGTACCTCCGGCAATCATATGGGGGCACATCGGTGGTTGAGGTACCTATGGCGAACATATGGGGGCACACCGGTGACTAATGTATCTCCTGCAATCATATGGGAGCACACCGGTGGCTGAGGTACTTCCAGGGAACATATGGGTGCACACTGGTGGCTGAGGTACCCCCGGCGAACACATGGGGGCACATCGGTGACTGAGGTACCTCTGGCGAACATAAGGGGGGCACACTGGGAGCTGAGGTACATCCGGGGAACATATGGGTGCACACTCGTGGCTGAGGTACCTCCAGCGAACATATGAGGGCACACTGGTGGCTGAGATACCTCCGGGGAACATATAGGTGCACACTGGTGGCTGAGGTACCCCCGGCGAACACATGGGGGCACATCGGTGACTGAGGTACCTCTGGCGAACATATGGGGGCACACAGGTGGCTGAGGTACCTCCGGCAATCATTTGGGGGCACACCGGTGGCAGAGATACCTCCAGGGAACATATGGGTGCACACTGGTGGCTGAGGTACTTCTGGCGATCATATGGCAGCACATCGCTGGCTGAAGTACCTCGGGGAAACATATGGGGGCACACTGGTGGCTGAGATACCTCCAGCGAACATATGGGTGGACACTGGTGGCTGACGTACCTCTGGCAATCATATGGGGCACACACTTGGCTGAGGTACCTCTGGTAATCACCTGGGGCACACACGTGGCTGAGGTACCTCTGGCGACCATATGGCAACACATCACTGGCTGAGGTACCTCTGGCGAACATATGGGGGAACATGGGTGGCTGAGGGACCTCCGGGGAACATACGGGGGACACCGGTGGCCGAGGTACCTCCGGGGAACATATGGGGGCACACCGGTGGCTGAGGTATCTCCGGAAATCATATGGGGGCACACCGGTGGCTAACGTATGCCCTGCAATCATATGGGGGCACAGTGGTGGCTGAGATACGTCCGGGGAACATATGGCGGCACACCTGTGGCTGAGGTACCTCCAGCGAACATATGGGGGCACACTGGTGGCTGAGGTAACTCTGGCGATCATATTGCGGCACATCGCTGGATGAAATACCTCGAGGGAATATATGAATGCACACTGGTGGCTAAGGGTACCTCCAGCGAACGTATTGCGGCACACGGGTGGCTGAGGTAGCTCTGGGGAACATATAGGGGCACATCGGTGGCTGAGGTATCTCCTGCAATCATATGGGAGCACACCGGTGGCTGAGGTACCTCCTGCAATCATATGGGGGCACACCGGTGGCTGAGGTATCTCCTGCAATCATATGGGTGCACAACGGTGGTTGAGGCACATCCAGGGGAACATATGGTGGCCCACCAGTGGCTGAGGTACCTCCAGCGAACATATGGGTGCACACTGGTGGCTGAGGTACCTCTGGCGATCATATGGGGGCACATGGGTGGCTGAGGTACCTCCGGGAAACAAATGGGGGCACACCAGTGGCTGAGGTACATCCGGCAATCATATGGGGGCACATCGGTGGTTGAGGTATCTCTGGCGAACATATGGGGGCACATCGGTGGTTGAGGTACCTATGGCGAACATATGGGTGCACACTAGTCGCTGAGGTACCTCTGGCGATCATATGGCAGCACATCGCTGGATGAAGTACCTCCGGGGAACATATGGTTGCACATTGGTGGTTCAGGTACCTTCGGGAAACATATGTGTTCTTACTAGTGGCTGAGGTACCTCCAGGGAACATATGTGTGCTTACTAGTGGCTGAGGTACCTCTGGCGAAGATATGGGGGCACACCAGTGGCTGAGGTACCTCTGGCGAACATATGGGGGCACACCAGTGGCTGAGGTACCTCTGGCGAACATATGGGGGCACACCAGTGGCTGAGGTACCTCCGGCAATCATATGGGGGCACACCGGTGGCTGAGGTACCTCCGGCAAACATTTGGGGGCACACCGGTGGCTGAGGTATCTCCTGCAATCATATGGGGGCACACCGGTGGCTGAGGTATCTCCTGCAATCATATGGGGGCACACTGGTGGCTGAGGTATCTCTGTCGATCATATGGCAACACATCACTGGCTGGCGTACCTCTGGCTTACAAATGGGGGCAAATGGGTGGCTGAGAGACCTCCGGGAACATTTGGCGGCACACCAGTGGCTGAGTTACCTCCAGCGAACATATGGGGGCACACTGGTGGCTGAGGTAACTCTGGTGATCATATTGCGGCACATCGCTGGCTGAGGTACCTCTGGCGAAGATATGTGTGCACACCCGTGGCTGAGGTATCTCTGGAAATCATATGGCGGAACATCGCTGGATGAAATACTTCGGGGGAATATATGGATGCACACTGGTGGCTAAGGGTACCTCCAGCGAACATATGGGGGCACACCAGTGGCTGAGGTACCTCCAGGGAACATATGGGGGCACACTGGTGGCTGAGGTACCTCCGGCAATCATATGGGGGCACATCGGTGGTTGAGGTACCTCCAGCGAACATATGCGTGCACACTGGTGGCTAAGGTACCTCTGGCGATCATATGGGGGAACATGGGTGGCTGAGGTACCTCCGGGGAACAAATGGGGGCACGACGATGGCTGAGGTACCTCCAGGGAACATATGGGGGCACACTGGTGGCTGAGGTACCTCCGGCAATCATATGGGGGCACATCGGTAGTTGAGGTACCTATGGCGAACATATGGGGGCACACCGGTGACTAATGTATCTCCTGCAATCATATGGGAGCACACCGGTGGCTGAGGTACTTCCAGGGAACATATGGGGGCACACTGGTGGCTGAGGTACCTCCGGCAATCATATGGGGGCACATCGGTGGTTGAGGTACCTATGGCGAACATATGGGGGCACACCGGTGACTAATGTATCTCCTGCAATCATATGGGAGCACACCGGTGGCTGAGGTACTTCCAGGGAACATATGGGTGCACACTGGTGGCTGAGGTACCTCCAGCGAACATATGAGGGCACACTGGTGGCTGAAATACCTCCGGGGAACATATGGGTGCACACTGGTGGCTGAGGTACCCCCGGCGAACACATGGGGGCACATCGGTGACTGAGGTACCTCTGGCGAACATAAGGGGGGCACACTGGGAGCTGAGGTACATCCGGGGAACATATGGGTGCACACTCGTGGCTGAGGTACCTCCAGAGAACATATGAGGGCACACTGGTGGCTGAGATACCTCCGGGGAACATATAGGTGCACACTGGTGGCTGAGGTACCCCCGGCGAACACATGGGGGCACATCGGTGACTGAGGTACCTCTGGCGAACATATGGGGGCACACAGGTGGCTGAGGTACCTCCGGCAATCATTTGGGGGCACACCGGTGGCAGAGATACCTCCAGGGAACATATGGGTGCACACTGGTGGCTGAGGTACTTCTGGCGATCATATGGCAGCACATCGCTGGCTGAAGTACCTCGGGGAAACATATGGGGGCACACTGGTGGCTGAGATACCTCCAGCGAACATATGGGTGGACACTGGTGGCTGACGTACCTCTGGCAATCATATGGGGCACACACTTGGCTGAGGTACCTCTGGTAATCACCTGGGGCACACACGTGGCTGAGGTACCTCTGGCGACCATATGGCAACACATCACTGGCTGAGGTACCTCTGGCGAACATATGGGGGAACATGGGTGGCTGAGGGACCTCCGGGGAACATACGGGGGACACCGGTGGCCGAGGTACCTCCGGGGAACATATGGGGGCACACCGGTGGCTGAGGTATCTCCGGAAATCATATGGGGGCACACCGGTGGCTAACGTATGCCCTGCAATCATATGGGGGCACAGTGGTGGCTGAGATACGTCCGGGGAACATATGGCGGCACACCTGTGGCTGAGGTACCTCCAGCGAACATATGGGGGCACACTGGTGGCTGAGGTAACTCTGGCGATCATATTGCGGCACATCGCTGGATGAAATACCTCGAGGGAATATATGAATGCACACTGGTGGCTAAGGGTACCTCCAGCGAACGTATTGCGGCACACGGGTGGCTGAGGTAGCTCTGGGGAACATATAGGGGCACATCGGTGGCTGAGGTATCTCCTGCAATCATATGGGAGCACACCGGTGGCTGAGGTACCTCCTGCAATCATATGGGGGCACACCGGTGGCTGAGGTATCTCCTGCAATCATATGGGTGCACAACGGTGGTTGAGGCACATCCAGGGGAACATATGGTGGCCCACCAGTGGCTGAGGTACCTCCAGCGAACATATGGGTGCACACTGGTGGCTGAGGTACCTCTGGCGATCATATGGGGGCACATGGGTGGCTGAGGTACCTCCGGGAAACAAATGGGGGCACACCAGTGGCTGAGGTACATCCGGCAATCATATGGGGGCACATCGGTGGTTGAGGTATCTCTGGCGAACATATGGGGGCACATCGGTGGTTGAGGTACCTATGGCGAACATATGGGTGCACACTAGTCGCTGAGGTACCTCTGGCGATCATATGGCAGCACATCGCTGGATGAAGTACCTCCGGGGAACATATGGTTGCACATTGGTGGTTCAGGTACCTTCGGGAAACATATGTGTTCTTACTAGTGGCTGAGGTACCTCCAGGGAACATATGTGTGCTTACTAGTGGCTGAGGTACCTCTGGCGAAGATATGGGGGCACACCAGTGGCTGAGGTACCTCTGGCGAACATATGGGGGCACACCAGTGGCTGAGGTACCTCTGGCGAACATATGGGGGCACACCAGTGGCTGAGGTACCTCCGGCAATCATATGGGGGCACACCGGTGGCTGAGGTACCTCCGGCAAACATTTGGGGGCACACCGGTGGCTGAGGTATCTCCTGCAATCATATGGGGGCACACCGGTGGCTGAGGTATCTCCTGCAATCATATGGGGGCACACTGGTGACTGAGGTACCTCTGTCGATCATATGGCAACACATCACTGCCTGGCGTACCTCTGGCTTACAAATGGGGGCAAATGGGTGGCTGAGAGACCTCCGGGAACATTTGGCGGCACACCAGTGGCTGAGTTACCTCCAGCGAACATATGGGGCCACACTGGTGGCTGAGGTAACTCTGGTGATCATATTGCGGCACATCGCTGGCTGAGGTACCTCTGGCGAAGATATGTGTGCACACCCGTGGCTGAGGTATCTCTGGAAATCATATGGCGGAACATCGCTGGATGAAATACTTCGGGGGAATATATGGATGCACACTGGTGGCTAAGGGTACCTCCAGCGAACATATGGGGGCACACCAGTGGCTGAGGTACCTCCAGGGAACATATGGGGGCACACTGGTGGCTGAGGTACCTCCGGCAATCATATGGGGGCACATCGGTGGTTGAGGTACCTCCAGCGAACATATGCGTGCACACTGGTGGCTAAGGTACCTCTGGCGATCATATGGGGGAACATGGGTGGCTGAGGTACCTCCGGGGAACAAATGGGGGCACGACGATGGCTGAGGTACCTCCAGGGAACATATGGGGGCACACTGGTGGCTGAGGTACCTCCGGCAATCATATGGGGGCACATCGGTGGTTGAGGTACCTATGGCGAACATATGGGGGCACACCGGTGACTAATGTATCTCCTGCAATCATATGGGAGCACACTGGTGGCTGAGGTACTTCCAGGGAACATATGGGGGCACACTGGTGGCAGAGGTACCTCCGGCAATCATATGGGGGCACATCGGTGGTTGAGGTACCTATGGCGAACATATGGGGGCACACCGGTGACTAATGTATCTCCTGCAATCATATGGGAGCACACCGGTGGCTGAGGTACTTCCAGGGAACATATGGGTGCACACTGGTGGCTGAGGTACCTCCAGCGAACATATGAGGGCACACTGGTGGCTGAGATACCTCCGGGGAACATATGGGTGCACACTGGTGGCTGAGGTACCCCCGGCGAACACATGGGGGCACATCGGTGACTGAGGTACCTCTGGCGAACATAAGGGGGGCACACTGGGAGCTGAGGTACATCCGGGGAACATATGGGTGCACACTCGTGGCTGAGGTACCTCCAGCGAACATATGAGGGCACACTGGTGGCTGAGATACCTCCGGGGAACATATAGGTGCACACTGGTGGCTGAGGTACCCCCGGCGAACACATGGGGGCACATCGGTGACTGAGGTACCTCTGGCGAACATATGGGGGCACACAGGTGGCTGAGGTACCTCCGGCAATCATTTGGGGGCACACCGGTGGCAGAGATACCTCCAGGGAACATATGGGTGCACACTGGTGGCTGAGGTACTTCTGGCGATCATATGGCAGCACATCGCTGGCTGAAGTACCTCGGGGAAACATATGGGGGCACACTGGTGGCTGAGATACCTCCAGCGAACATATGGGTGGACACTGGTGGCTGACGTACCTCTGGCAATCATATGGGGCACACACTTGGCTGAGGTACCTCTGGTAATCACCTGGGGCACACACGTGGCTGAGGTACCTCTGGCGACCATATGGCAACACATCACTGGCTGAGGTACCTCTGGCGAACATATGGGGGAACATGGGTGGCTGAGGGACCTCCGGGGAACATACGGGGGACACCGGTGGCCGAGGTACCTCCGGGGAACATATGGGGGCACACCGGTGGCTGAGGTATCTCCGGAAATCATATGGGGGCACACCGGTGGCTAACGTATGCCCTGCAATCATATGGGGGCACAGTGGTGGCTGAGATACGTCCGGGGAACATATGGCGGCACACCTGTGGCTGAGGTACCTCCAGCGAACATATGGGGGCACACTGGTGGCTGAGGTAACTCTGGCGATCATATTGCGGCACATCGCTGGATGAAATACCTCGAGGGAATATATGGATGCACACTGGTGGCTAAGGGTACCTCCAGCGAACGTATTGCGGCACACGGGTGGCTGAGGTAGCTCTGGGGAACATATAGGGGCACATCGGTGGCTGAGGTATCTCCTGCAATCATATGGGAGCACACCGGTGGCTGAGGTACCTCCTGCAATCATATGGGGGCACACCGGTGGCTGAGGTATCTCCTGCAATCATATGGGTGCACAACGGTGGTTGAGGCACATCCAGGGGAACATATGGTGGCCCACCAGTGGCTGAGGTACCTCCAGCGAACATATGGGTGCACACTGGTGGCTGAGGTACCTCTGGCGATCATATGGGGGCACATGGGTGGCTGAGGTACCTCCGGGAAACAAATGGGGGCACACCAGTGGCTGAGGTACATCCGGCAATCATATGGGGGCACATCGGTGGTTGAGGTATCTCTGGCGAACATATGGGGGCACATCGGTGGTTGAGGTACCTATGGCGAACATATGGGTGCACACTAGTCGCTGAGGTACCTCTGGCGATCATATGGCAGCACATCGCTGGATGAAGTACCTCCGGGGAACATATGGTTGCACATTGGTGGTTCAGGTACCTTCGGGAAACATATGTGTTCTTACTAGTGGCTGAGGTACCTCCGGGGAACATATGTGTGCTTACTAGTGGCTGAGGTACCTCTGGCAAAGATATGGGGGCACACCAGTGGCTGAGGTACCTCTGGCGAACATATGGGGGCACACCAGTGGCTGAGGTACCTCTGGCGAACATATGGGGGCACACCAGTGGCTGAGGTACCTCCGGCAATCATATGGGGGCACACCGGTGGCTGAGGTACCTCCGGCAAACATTTGGGGGCACACCGGTGGCTGAGGTATCTCCTGCAATCATATGGGGGCACACCGGTGGCTGAGGTATCTCCTGCAATCATATGGGGGCACACTGGTGGCTGAGGTACCTCTGTCGATCATATGGCAACACATCACTGGCTGGCGTACCTCTGGCTTACAAATGGGGGCAAATGGGTGGCTGAGAGACCTCCGGGAACATTTGGCGGCACACCAGTGGCTGAGTTACCTCCAGCGAACATATGGGGGCACACTGGTGGCTGAGGTAACTCTGGTGATCATATTGCGGCACATCGCTGGCTGAGGTACCTCTGGCGAAGATATGTGTGCACACCCGTGGCTGAGGTATCTCTGGAAATCATATGGCGGAACATCGCTGGATGAAATACTTCGGGGGAATATATGGATGCACACTGGTGGCTAAGGGTACCTCCAGCGAACATATGGGGGCACACGGGTGGCTGAGGTATCTCCTGCAATCATATGGAGGCAGAACGGTGGTTGAGGTACCTCCAGCGAACATATGCGTGCACACTGGTGGCTAAGGTACCTCTGGCGATCATATGGGGGAACATGGGTGGCTGAGGTACCTCCGGGGAACAAATGGGGGCACGACGATGGCTGAGGTACCTCCAGGGAACATATGGGGGCACACTGGTGGCTGAGGTACCTCCGGCAATCATATGGGGGCACATCGGTGGTTGAGGTACCTATGGCGAACATATGGGGGCACACCGGTGACTAATGTATCTCCTGCAATCATATGGGAGCACACTGGTGGCTGAGGTACTTCCAGGGAACATATGGGGGCACACTGGTGGCAGAGGTACCTCCGGCAATCATATGGGGGCACATCGGTGGTTGAGGTACCTATGGCGAACATATGGGGGCACACCGGTGACTAATGTATCTCCTGCAATCATATGGGAGCACACCGGTGGCTGAGGTACTTCCAGGGAACATATGGGTGCACACTGGTGGCTGAGGTACCTCCAGCGAACATATGAGGGCACACTGGTGGCTGAGATACCTCCGGGGAACATATGGGTGCACACTGGTGGCTGAGGTACCCCCGGCGAACACATGGGGGCACATCGGTGACTGAGGTACCTCTGGCGAACATAAGGGGGGCACACTGGGAGCTGAGGTACATCCGGGGAACATATGGGTGCACACTCGTGGCTGAGGTACCTCCAGCGAACATATGAGGGCACACTGGTGGCTGAGATACCTCCGGGGAACATATAGGTGCACACTGGTGGCTGAGGTACCCCCGGCGAACACATGGGGGCACATCGGTGACTGAGGTACCTCTGGCGAACATATGGGGGCACACAGGTGGCTGAGGTACCTCCGGCAATCATTTGGGGGCACACCGGTGGCAGAGATACCTCCAGGGAACATATGGGTGCACACTGGTGGCTGAGGTACTTCTGGCGATCATATGGCAGCACATCGCTGGCTGAAGTACCTCGGGGAAACATATGGGGGCACACTGGTGGCTGAGATACCTCCAGCGAACATATGGGTGGACACTGGTGGCTGACGTACCTCTGGCAATCATATGGGGCACACACTTGGCTGAGGTACCTCTGGTAATCACCTGGGGCACACACGTGGCTGAGGTACCTCTGGCGACCATATGGCAACACATCACTGGCTGAGGTACCTCTGGCGAACATATGGGGGAACATGGGTGGCTGAGGGACCTCCGGGGAACATACGGGGGACACCGGTGGCCGAGGTACCTCCGGGGAACATATGGGGGCACACCGGTGGCTGAGGTATCTCCGGAAATCATATGGGGGCACACCGGTGGCTAACGTATGCCCTGCAATCATATGGGGGCACAGTGGTGGCTGAGATACGTCCGGGGAACATATGGCGGCACACCTGTGGCTGAGGTACCTCCAGCGAACATATGGGGGCACACTGGTGGCTGAGGTAACTCTGGCGATCATATTGCGGCACATCGCTGGATGAAATACCTCGAGGGAATATATGGATGCACACTGGTGGCTAAGGGTACCTCCAGCGAACGTATTGCGGCACACGGGTGGCTGAGGTAGCTCTGGGGAACATATAGGGGCACATCGGTGGCTGAGGTATCTCCTGCAATCATATGGGAGCACACCGGTGGCTGAGGTACCTCCTGCAATCATATGGGGGCACACCGGTGGCTGAGGTATCTCCTGCAATCATATGGGTGCACAACGGTGGTTGAGGCACATCCAGGGGAACATATGGTGGCCCACCAGTGGCTGAGGTACCTCCAGCGAACATATGGGTGCACACTGGTGGCTGAGGTACCTCTGGCGATCATATGGGGGCACATGGGTGGCTGAGGTACCTCCGGGAAACAAATGGGGGCACACCAGTGGCTGAGGTACATCCGGCAATCATATGGGGGCACATCGGTGGTTGAGGTATCTCTGGCGAACATATGGGGGCACATCGGTGGTTGAGGTACCTATGGCGAACATATGGGTGCACACTAGTCGCTGAGGTACCTCTGGCGATCATATGGCAGCACATCGCTGGATGAAGTACCTCCGGGGAACATATGGTTGCACATTGGTGGTTCAGGTACCTTCGGGAAACATATGTGTTCTTACTAGTGGCTGAGGTACCTCCGGGGAACATATGTGTGCTTACTAGTGGCTGAGGTACCTCTGGCAAAGATATGGGGGCACACCAGTGGCTGAGGTACCTCTGGCGAACATATGGGGGCACACCAGTGGCTGAGGTACCTCTGGCGAACATATGGGGGCACACCAGTGGCTGAGGTACCTCCGGCAATCATATGGGGGCACACCGGTGGCTGAGGTACCTCCGGCAAACATTTGGGGGCACACCGGTGGCTGAGGTATCTCCTGCAATCATATGGGGGCACACCGGTGGCTGAGGTATCTCCTGCAATCATATGGGGGCACACTGGTGGCTGAGGTACCTCTGTCGATCATATGGCAACACATCACTGGCTGGCGTACCTCTGGCTTACAAATGGGGGCAAATGGGTGGCTGAGAGACCTCCGGGAACATTTGGCGGCACACCAGTGGCTGAGTTACCTCCAGCGAACATATGGGGGCACACTGGTGGCTGAGGTAACTCTGGTGATCATATTGCGGCACATCGCTGGCTGAGGTACCTCTGGCGAAGATATGTGTGCACACCCGTGGCTGAGGTATCTCTGGAAATCATATGGCGGAACATCGCTGGATGAAATACTTCGGGGGAATATATGGATGCACACTGGTGGCTAAGGGTACCTCCAGCGAACATATGGGGGCACACGGGTGGCTGAGGTATCTCCTGCAATCATATGGAGGCAGAACGGTGGTTGAGGCACATCCAGGGAACATATGGCGGCACACCAGTGGCTAAGGTACCTCCTGAAAACATATGGGGGCACACCGGTGGCTGAGGTATCTCCAGCAATCATATGGAGGCACAACGGTGGTTGAGGCACGTCCGGGGAACATATGGCGGCACACCAGTGGCTGAGGTACCTCCAGCGAACATATGGGTGCACATTGGTGGCTGAGGTACCTCTGGCGATCATATGGGGGCACATGGGTGGCTAAGGTACCTCCGGGAAACAAATGGGGGCACCCCAGTGGCTGAGGTACCTCTGGCAATCATATGGGGGCACATCGGTGGTTGAGGTACCTCTGGCGAACATATGGGGGCACACTCGTGGCTGAGGTATCTCCTGCAATCATATGGGAGCAGACCGGTGGCTGAGGTACTTCCAGGGAACATATGGGTGCACACTAGTCACTGAGGTACCTCTGTCGATCATATGGCAGCACATCGCTGGATGAAGTACCTCCGGGGAACATATGGGTGCACACTGGTGGCTGAGGTACCTCCGGGGAACATATGGGTGCACACTGGTGGCTGAGGTACCTCCGGGGAACATATGGGTGCACACTGGTGGCTAAGGTATCTCTGGCGATCATATGGCAGCACATCACTGACTGAGGTACCTCCAGCGAACATATGGGGGCACACACGTGGCTGAGGTTTCTCTGGCAACCATATGGGGGCACACACGTGGCTGAGGTACCTCTGGCGAACATATGGGGGCACACCTGTGGCTAAGGTATCTCTGGCAATCATATGGCGGCATATCGCTGGATGAAGTACCTCCAGGGAACATATGGGGGCACATCGGTGGCTGAGGAACCTCCAGCAAACATACGGTGGCACACCATTAGCTGAGGTACCTCTGGCAAGCATATGGCGGCACAACGGTGGCTGAGGTACCTCCGGCAAGCATATGGTGGCACACCGGTGGCTGAGGTACCTCGGGCAATCATATGGCGGCACAACTTTTTCAACATAGTAACAAAAGCAGACAGCGGCACTCACCAATTCCCCAACTGTGGGTGGAGTGAAAGATGCAGGCTTAGAGACGGGACTTGATCCATGTCCCTCCAATATCCACTCAAATCAATAATAAAAGCAGCATCAAAAGTGTAATGAAGAATTATAAGTTAGCCAGATATTTTCAAAAAGTAGAGTTTTTCCTTCCTAGCTTGAGAAAGACCCCAGAGGGTGGGTCAAAACGTTGCTGTCTTTGACCATGGAATAAAGGAAAAACTCTTCTACTTTTTGAAAATATCTGGCTAACTTGAAATTCTTCATTACACCTTTGATGCTGCTTTTAATATTGATTTGAGTGGCTATGGCGGCACAACGGTGGCTGGCACATACTGCATGGTGGTAGCCATAGACGGCTTTCAGTGACTCATGACCCATAAAGAGAGTAATGTTACGAGCTTTGCACAGGTCTACGCCCCTATTTTAACCTCATAGGGGAGAGGATGTATTTATTTTCCATTTTCGATGTTTGAGGGTTTGGATACTCCTGAAACAGAAAAGATCTGAGATCCTTTCCCTTTGACTTTTTTTCCAGCGCTAATTTCTGACAGTAGAGGCTGGCGCAGGAGGACGTAGCGGCACGCATGTGCCTACTGACTATATAACTTCCTGCTATGCATGTCAGTTGTGTGTTTTATATATATATGTTCCTGGAGAAACAGGGAGATGACTAATATGGTTACATTACAAGTTTCCAGAGTCCTCAGAGCGAGTACTAACCTTCAACAAGACCATAAGAGCTCTGGTAGGACACTCTAATCCCAACCATCCTACTTCTTCCTGACCCTGGGTGTCCTAGGCACCTACAAGATAGACTCCCTTAACCCTCGAGGAACGCACAGAGGGGTTTTCATACCATTGCACCACTCCTGCAGCCTTCATAGCCCTTCTCCATCCAACAACTCATGGCTATCCCTACAGGCAACTGAGGTTCATCCTCTCACTACTGAATCAGTTTTGTGGAGACCACCCGTCCTTCGACCTCCTATTACTAACCCTATTATAAGGCATTCTCTATAAAATACTCTGGAAACCACTTACCCCTCCTAACATTTCTAAGAAAGTCTCTGTTTTTCCCAGGCAATGACACACCCCAATCCTTTAAAATCTGGACAGATAAGATCTCAGCAAAATATATCATTTGCTCTTGTTAGAAGGCGCTACATCATTCCCCACCCTCCAGAAGAACTTTATTTGATATTTACAACTCAAGTACTTTATAGCTTCTCTTAGGAACACAGACTCCCCACTGACAGTAACTCCTTTAAAAACCTTCCCCTCCCCCCTCCCCCACCAGAGATCACTCCCTGCCTCCCATTCCAACCAGAGATCACTCCCCTCCTTCCTCCCCACCAGAGATCACTCCTCCCCTCCCTTCCACACCAGAGATCACTCCCACTCTCCTTCCTCCCCAGAGATCACTTCCACCCTCCTTCCCCCCACCAGAGAAGATCACTCCCCTCCTCCCTCCCCCACCAGAGATCACTCCCACCCTCCCTTCCTCCCCAGAGATCACTCCCCTCCTCCCTCCCCCACCAGAGATCACTTCCACCCTCCCTTCCTCCCCAGAGATCACTCCCCTCCTTCCTCCCCCACCAGAGATCACTCCCCTCCTTCCTCCCCCACCAGAGATCACTCCCCTCCTTCCTCCCCCACCAGAGATCACTCCCCTCCTTCCTCCCCCACCAGAGATCACTCCCCTCCTCCCTCCCCCACCAGAGATCACTTCCACCCTCCCTTCCTCCCCAGAGATCACTCCCCTCCTTCCTCCCCCACCAGAGATCACTCCCCTCCTTCCTCCCCCACCAGAGATCACTCCCCTCCTTCCTCCCCCACCAGAGATCACTCCCCTCCTCCCTCCCCCACCAGAGATCACTTCCACCCTCCCTTCCTCCCCAGAGATCACTCCCCTCCTTCCTCCCCCACCAGAGATCACTCCCCTCCTTCCTCCCCCACCAGAGATCACTCCCCTCCTTCCTCCCCCACCAGAGATCACTCCCCTCCTTCCTCCCCCACCAGAGATCACTCCCCTCCTTCCTCCCCAGAGATCACTCCCACGCCCCCCCCACCACCACCACCACCACCAGAGAAGGTCCCCCCTCCTCCTCCCTCTGCAGGCCATTCTTTTGTTAATAACCTTTTATAGCAAATATGTTTATTTAAAGTGTAAACGATTTCAGCACCGGAGGCATCACTTACCTGATACAATGGAACTATAATAGCCTCATTTTTCCTTTTATTAAAATTTGAAAATTTACAATAAAACTATTGTAAATAAAGCTTCAGGAGTTTTCCATTAACTATACAGTGATCACATGACTACCTAAAGGGAGCCCGTCAGCAGCATATCAGATGTCCCACAGTGGAAAGCAGAACCACACATGGTTTAGGTGAATGGAGAGATTGGACAAAAACCACAAACCTGTTTTTGTTGTAACAAATATTCAAATGTGCTGCTTCTAGTCAAAAGGGTGGCACCCTTGCAGCTCCAAGACCTTAAAACTCGGCCTCTTCATCCACTAGCTGCCCGCCACTCCCTTTCCTGCCGGCTCTCCTGACTCCAGTGCATACACCCTGAATCGAGGTCCAGATGCCTCAACTCTACTGGCACACTGCGCCAGAAGATGAGCTAGCAGATTTCAGAGCTGCAAGCGCTGCCATTGGAAGGAAGAGGGGAGGCGACTAGTGGATGAAGAGGCCGGGTTCTACAAGCAACGTCCCGAGTCGGAGCTGCAACGGCGCCGCCTCTTTGATTGGTGACATATTTGCATATTAGGCGCGCTGCAACAAAGTAAGATTGGGGGGTGTTGGCTAACCTCTCCATCGTATGTTGTGCTGATACGCTGCAGGGCCATCTTGTATACTTGTATGCCGTGACAGGTTCCCTTTAAGGGGTTGTCCCACCAAAGTTATTCCATATCCACATGACACAGGTGACAGTAGCTAGCTGATCAGGGAGGGTCACTGAAACCCCAACAATCCTGAGAACAAGAGTTCTGGAGGTTCCCGTATGGAGTCAAGTATGGGACTGTGGGAGAGTGCAGGGTCCAAGTGCTCGGTGATGTCTGGCAGTCGGGCACAGAATCGGGGATGACGCGGTTTGGAGGGGCAGCCCGTTTAAGTAGGCACAGTTGTCATTCACAGTTGACTTGAAAAGCTGGGTGACAAATGCGGTGGAAACAGTAATGGCGTAAGGCATTCATCTGCTACTCTTCCAGCCGGCACTTACCTCGGACAATTAACTGGCTTTGGTGTTCTACGGCGGCGGCGTCATTCCGAGCGATGCAAGTGTAATTCCCGTTGTGCATCAGTGAGAGGTTGGAAATCCTTAAGGAGCTTGTAAAGTCAATGTTGTCAATAGTAACTCCAAGACTAGCGGGGATGGGCCGGCCGTCCTTCTGCCAGGTGATGGTGATGGGCAGATCCCCTGAGACCACCACGCATGGGATGAACACTCTCTGCCCGATGGAAAATCTTTGGGACTCAAATGGCTGAATGTAAGGGGGCACTGAAAGAGATAAAGAGACACGTCACAACCAGATGCCCCGGGGGGCCTTGTAGAGTACCCAACCCCCGTGGTATGGCTCCACGTGCCCAGGTTTAGACTCATTATCTTAGTGAGACTTAATGGCTCTTTACCTACAATGCCATGCTAGAGACTTCCGGGGAGAATCTGTGCCATGCCAACAGGCTAGGAGGCCTCTGGAATTTTGTAAATTGGCCTTAAATGCTTTTTTATTGTGTTTAGTGAACCCTCTGCAGGTGGTCCTGGGATTCAGCCGCTCCCGTCCCCGTCTTCTAGCGGAGCGCCTATCCTGGGAAGTGAACAGGCACGGCTCCTTGCTTCCACCCCGCCCCTTCTGTTACCCCAGCAGTAACTCAAGGATCAGGAGGCAATCTCCGCAGAATGTGGTTTGTAATTGCATCTTTCACAACAAATCTTTTAATTGTGGCCTGACAATAACTGAATCTATTCCTCATCCCCTAAAGAAATAGCCAAGAAACTCCGTCCCACAGCTGATGGCCAGGACATATAACAGCCGCACGGGTGGGTGCTGTACGTACAGAGGACATATGCAATGCCTTGTCATCAAAGACCCTGAATCCCAAGCAATGCTCAGATGTATATGGTAAAGGGCACTGTGGATCAAAATTACAGTGAACATCACTCGCCCCGTGTCCTCACCGCTGACATCACCGCCCCGTGTCCTCACCGCTGACATCACCGCCCCGTGTCTACACGCTACTTGTATGCCCCGTGTCCTCATCAATGACATCAGCGCCCCATGTCCTCACCGCTGACATCACTTCCCCGTGTCCACACCGCTACTTGTATGACTCGTGTCCTCACCGCTGACATCACCTCCCCATGTCCTCACCGCTGACATCACCGCCCCGTATCCTCACCGCTGACATCACTCGCCCCATGTCCTCACCGCTGACATCACTTCCCCGTGTCCTCACCGCTGACATCACCGCCCCGTGTCCTCACCGCTGACATCACTCGCCCCATGTCCTCACCGCTGACATCACTTCCCCGTGTCCTCACCGCTGACATCACCGCCCCGTGTCCTCACCGCTGACATCACTCGCCCCGTGTCCTCACCGCTGACATCACCGCCCCGTGTCCTCACCGCTGACATCACTTCCCCGTGTCCACACCGCTACTTGTATGACTCGTGTCCTCACCGCTGACATCACCTCCCCATGTCCTCACCGCTGACATCACCGCCCCGTGTCCTCACCGCTGACATCACTCGCCCCATGTCCTCACCGCTGACATCACTTCCCCGTGTCCTCACCGCTGACATCACCGCCCCGTGTCCTCACCGCTGACATCACTCGCCCCGTGTCCTCACCGCTGACATCAGCGCCCCATGTCCTCACCGCTGACATCACTCGCCCCGTGTACTCACCGCTGACATCACTGTCCCGTGCCCTCACCGCTGACATCACTGTCCCGTGCCCTCACCGCTGACATCACCTCCCCATGTCCTCACCGCTGACATCACCGCCCCGTGTCCTCACCGCTGACATCACTCGCCCCGTGTCCTCACCGCTGACATCACTCGCCCCGTGTCCTCACCGCTGACATCACTCGCCCCGTGTCCTCACCGCTGACATCACCGCCTCGTGTCCTCACCACTGAAATCACTGCCTTGTGTCCTCACCGCTGAGATAACTGCCCCATATCCACACTGCTACCTCTAGCGCCCCATGTCCTCACCGCTGACATCACCGACTCGTATCCACACCGCTACTTCTATGACCAGTGTCCTCACCACTGACATCACTGCCCCATGTCCTCACCGTTACTTCTATGCCCTGTGTCCTCACTGCTGACATCACTGCCCTGATTCCTCACCGCTGACATCACTGCCCCATGTCCTCACCACTGACATCACTGCCCCGTGTCCACGCCGCTACTTTTATGCCCCGTGTCCTCACCACTGTCATCACCAACTCGTGTCCTCACCGTTACTTCTATGCCCCGTGTCCTCACCGCTGACATCACAGCCCCGTGTCCACACAGCTTCTTGTATGCCCCGTGTACTCACCGCTGACATCACTGTCCCGTGCCCTCACCGCTGACATCACTGTCCCGTGCCCTCACCTCTGACATCACTGTCCCGTGCCCTCACCTCTGACATCACTGCCCCGTGCCCTCACCGCTGACATCACCGCTAACATCACCACCCTGTGTCCTCACTGCTGACATCACCGCGTCCTCACCGCTGACATCACCGCCCCGTGTCCTCACCAATGACATCACCGCCTCGTGTCCACACCACTATTTCTATGCCCAGAGTCCTCACCGCTGACATCAGAGCCCCGTGTCCTGACAGCTGACATCACCGCCCCGTGTCCTCACAGCTGACATCACCGCCCCGTGTCCTCACAGCTGACATCATCACCCCGTGTCCACACGCTACTTGTATGCCCAGTGTCCTCAGCAATGACATCAGCGCCCCATGTCCTCACCGCTGACATCACCGCCCCGTGTCCACACCGCTACTTGTATGCCCCGTGTCCTCATCAATAACAGTGCCCCAAGTAGTAATAGTGACCCGCACGGTGTCCTCAGTAGTAATAGTGACCTTAACAGTGGCCCTAATAGTAATAGTAACCCCCTGCAGTGTCCTCAGTAGTAATAGTGTCCCCCACAGTGTCCTCGGTAGTAACAGTGAAGCCCGCAGTGTCCTCAGTAGTAATAGTGGCCCCCACAGAGGCCCCAGTAGTAATAGTGACCCCCACAGAGGCCCTAACAGTAATAGTGTCCCCCACAGTGTCCTCGGTAGTAATAGTGACCCCCACAGTGTCCTCAGTAGTAATAGTGACCCCCACAGAGGCCCTAACAGTAATAGTGTCCCCCACAGTGTCCTCGGTAGTAATAGTGACCCCCACAGTGTCTTCAGCAGTAATAGTGTCCCCCACAGTGTGCTCAGTTGTACGTGACATCCACAGTGGCCCTCAGTAGTAATATTGATCCCCACAGTGGCCCTCAGCAGTAATAGTGACCCCCTCCCCCAGTGGCCCTCAGTAGGAATAGTGACCGCCCACAGTGGGCCTCAGTAGTATTAGTGACCCCCACAGTGGACCTAATAGTGAAAGTATCCCCCACAGTGTCCTCAGTAGTAGCTGTGATGTTCGCAGTGCCCCTCAGTAGTAAAAGTATTCCCACAGTGTCTTCAGTAGTAAGTGAGACTCACAATGGCCCTCTGCAATAATTGTGACCCCCCAGCGGCCTCAGTACTACTAGTCACCCTTACAGTGGCACCAGTAGTAGTAATAGTGACCCCCACAGTGCCCAAGGTAGTAATAGTGACCCCCACGGTGTCCTCAGTAGTAATAGTGACCCCCACGGTGGCCTTAGAAGTAATAGTGACTTCCCACAGTGGCCCCAGTGATAATAGTGACATCCCACAGTGCCCAAGGTAGTAATACTGACCCCCACGGTGTCCTCAGTAGTAATAGTGACCCCCACAGTGGCCCCAGTGATAATAGTGACATCCCACAGTGGCCCCGGTAGTAATAATCACCCCCCCTCCCCAGTGGTCTCACTACTGGTGACCCTTACAGTGGCCCCAGTGGTCCTGTGTATTATTAGTTATGCCATATAGGGGGTCACTTACTTTCGTTCTGCACTGTGGGGAAGGGGCAGTGCAGCTGGGTGTTATTAGTGAGGGCTCCTACCCACTTGCGTTTTTTTAATGTGCTTCTCTATGAGACCTTCTAATGTTAAAAACGCATCGCGCAAAAATCGCAGAGCGCAAACTTCAAAAATGTGTTTTTAACATTGGAAACTCTTAGAGAACCACATAAAAAAACGCAAGTAGGTAAACGCCCTTACATTACATAGGGGGTCACTTACTTTCCTCCTGTACTGTGGATGATGGGCGGTACAGCTGTGTGTTATTAGTTACATTACATAGGGGGTCACTTACTTTCCCCCTGTACTGTGGATGATGGGCGGTACAGCTGTATGTTATTAGTTACATTACATAGGGGGTCACTTACTTTCCTCCTGTACTGTGGGGCATGGGTGGTACAGCTGTGTGTTATTAGTTACATTACATAGGGGGTCACTTACTTTCCTCCTGTACTGTGGATGATGGGTGGTACAGCTGTGTTATTAGTTACATTACATAGGGGGTCACTTACTTTCCTCCTGTACTGTGGATGATGGGTGGTACAGCTGTGTTATTAGTTACATTACATAGGGGGTCACTTACTTTCCTCCTGTACTGTGGGGGATGGGCCGTACAGCTGTGTTATTAGTTACATTACATAGGGGGTCACTTACTTTCCTCCTGTACTGTGGATGATGGGTGGTACAGCTGTGTGTTAATAGGTACATTACTTAGGGGGTCACTTACTTTCCTCCTGTACTGTGGATGATGGGCGGTACAGCTGTGTGTTATTAGTTACATTACATAGGGGGTCACTTACTTTCCTCCTGTACTGTGGATGATGGGCGGTACAGCTGTGTGTTATTAGTTACATTACATAGGGGGTCACTTACTTTCCTCCTGTACTGTGGATGATGGGCGGTACAGCTGTGTGTTATTAGTTACATTACATAGGGGGTCACTTACTTTCCTCCTGTACTGTGGATGATGGGTGGTACAGCTGTGTTATTAGTTACATTACATAGGGGTCACTTACTTTCCCCCTGTACTGTGGATGATGGGCGGTACAGCTGTGTGTTATTAGTTACATTACATAGGGGGTCACTTACTTTCCTCCTGTACTGTGGATGATGGGTGGTACAGCTGTGTTATTAGTTACATTACATAGGGGTCACTTACTTTCCCCCTGTAGTGTGGATGATGGGTGGTACAGCTGTGTGTTATTAGTTACATTACATAGGGGGTCACTTACTTTCCTCCTGTACTGTGGATGATGGGTGGTACAGCTGTATGTTATTAGTTACATTACATAGGGGGTCACTTACTTTCCTCCTGTACTGTGGATGATGGGCGGTACAGCTGTGTGTTATTAGTTACATTACATAGGGGGTCACTTACTTTCCTCCTGTACTGTGCTGATGGGCAGTACAGCTGTGTGTTATTAGTTACATTACATAGGGGGTCACTTACTTTCCTCCTGTACTGTGGATGATGGGCGGTACAGCTGTGTGTTATTAGTTACATTACATAGGGGGTCACTTACTTTCCTCCTGTACTGTGCTGATGGGCAGTACAGCTGTGTGTTATTAGTTACATTACATAGGGGGTCACTTACTTTCCTCCTGTACTGTGGGGCATGGGTGGTACAGCTGTGTGTTATTAGTTACATTACATAGGGGGTCACTTACTTTCCTCCTGCACTGTGGATGATGGGCAGTACAGCTGTGTGTTATTAGTTACATTACATAGGGGGTCACTTACTTTCCTCCTGTACTGTGGATGATGGGCGGTACAGCTGTGTTATTAGTTACATTACATAGGGGGTCACTTACTTTCCTCCTGTACTGTGGGGCATGGGTGGTACAGCTGTGTGTTATTAGTTACATTACATAGGGGGTCACTTACTTTCCTCCTGCACTGTGGATGATGGGCAGTACAGCTGTGTGTTATTGGTTACATTACATAGGGGGTCACTTACTTTCCTCCTGTACTGTGGATGATGGGCGGTACAGCTGTGTGTTATTAGTTACCTTACATAGGGGGTCACTTACTTTCCTCCTGTACTGTGGATGATGGGTGGTACAGCTCTGTTATTAGTTACATTACATAGGGGGTCACTTACTTTCCTCCTGTACTGTGGATGATGGGCGGTACAGCTGTGTGTTATTAGTTACATTACATAGGGGGTCACTTACTTTCCTCCTGTACTGTGGATGATGGGCGGTACGGCTGTGTGTTATTATATACATTACATAGGGGGTCACTTACTTTCCTCCTGTACTGTGGATGATGGGCGGTACAGCTGTGTGTTATTAGTTACATTACATAGGGGGTCACTTACTTTCCCCCTGTACTGTGGATGATGGGCGGTACAGCTGTGTGTTATTAGTTACATTACATAGGGGGTCACTTACTTTCCCCCTGTACTGTGGATGATGGGTGGTACAGCTGTGTGTTATTAGTTACATTACATAGGGGGTCACTTACTTTCCCCCTGTACTGTGGATGATGGGTGGTACAGCTGTGTGTTATTAGTTACATTACATAGGGGGTCACTTACTTTCCTCCTGTACTGTGGATGATGGGCGGTACAGCTGTGTGTTATTAGTTATATTACATAGGGGGTCACTTACTTTCCTCCTGTACTGTGGATGATGGGCGGTACAGCTGTGTGTTATTAGTTACATTACATAGGGGGTCACTTACTTTCCTCCTGTACTGTGGATGATGGGTGGTACAGCTGTGTGTTATTAGTTACATTGCATAGGGGGTCACTTACTTTCCTCCTGCACTGTGGATGATGGGCGGTACAGCTGTGTGTTATTAGTTACATTACATAGGGGGTCACTTACTTTCCCCTTGTACTGTGGATGATGGGTGGTACAGCTCTGTTATTAGATACATTGCATAGGGGGTCACTTACTTTCCTCCTGTACTGTGGATGATGGGCGGTACAGCTGTGTGTTATTAGTTACATTACATAGGGGGTCACTTACTTTCCCCCTGTACTGTGGATGATGGGTGGTACAGCTGTGTGTTATTAGTTACATTACATAGGGGGTCACTTACTTTCCCCCTGTACTGTGGATGATGGGCGGTACAGCTGTGTGTTATTAGTTACATTACATAGGGGGTCACTTACTTTCCCCCTGTACTGTGGATGATGGGCGGTACAGCTGTGTGTTATTAGTTACATTACATAGGGGGTCACTTACTTTCCCCCTGTACTGTGGATGATGGGTGGTACAGCTGTGTGTTATTAGTTACATTACATAGGGGGTCACTTACTTTCCTCCTGTACTGTGGATGATGGGCGGTACAGCTGTGTGTTATTAGTTATATTACATAGGGGGTCACTTACTTTCCTCCTGTACTGTGGATGATGGGCGGTACAGCTGTGTGTTATTAGTTACATTACATAGGGGGTCACTTACTTTCCTCCTGTACTGTGGATGATGGGTGGTACAGCTGTGTGTTATTAGTTACATTGCATAGGGGGTCACTTACTTTCCTCCTGCACTGTGGATGATGGGCGGTACAGCTGTGTGTTATTAGTTACATTACATAGGGGGTCACTTACTTTCCCCTTGTACTGTGGATGATGGGTGGTACAGCTCTGTTATTAGATACATTGCATAGGGGGTCACTTACTTTCCTCCTGTACTGTGGATGATGGGCGGTACAGCTGTGTGTTATTAGTTACATTACATAGGGGGTCACTTACTTTCCTCCTGTACTGTGGATGATGGGCGGTACAGCTGTGTGTTATTAGTTACATTACATAGGGGGTCACTTACTTTCCTCCTGTACTGTGGATGATGGGCGGTACAGCTGTGTTATTAGTTACATTACATAGGGGGTCACTTACTTTCCCCCTGTACTGTGGATGATGGGTGGTACAGCTCTGTTATTAGTTACATTGCATAGGGGGTCACTTACTTTCCTCCTGTACTGTGGATGATGGGCGGTACAGCTGTGTGTTATTAGTTACATTACATAGGGGGTCACTTACTTTCCTCCTGCACTGTGGATGATGGGCGGTACAGCTGTGTGTTACTAGTTACATTACATAGGGGGTCACTTACTTTCCTCCTGCACTGTGGATGATGGGCGGTACAGCTGTGTGTTATTAGTTACATTACATAGGGGGTCACTTACTTTCCTCCTGTACTGCGGATGATGGGCGGTACAGCTGTGTGTTATTAGTTACATTACATAGGGGGTCACTTACTTTCCTCCTGTACTGTGGATGATGGGCAGTACAGCTGTGTGTTATTAGTTACATTACATAGGGGGTCACTTACTTTCCTCCTGTACTGTGGATGATGGGTGGTACAGCTGTGTGTTATTAGTTACATTACATAGGGGGTCACTTACTTTCCTCCTGTACTGTGGATGATGGGCGGTACAGCTGTGTGTTATTGGTTACATTACATAGGGGGTCACTTACTTTCCTCCTGTACTGTGGATGATGGGCGGTACAGCTGTGTGTTATTGGTTACATTACATAGGGGGTCACTTACTTTCCTCCTGTACTGTGGATGATGGGCGGTACAGCTGTGTGTTATTAGTTACATTACATAGGGGGTCACTTACTTTCCCCCTGTACTGTGGATGATGGATGGTACAGCTGTGTGTTATTAGTTACATTGCATAGGGGGTCACTTACTTTCCTCCTGCACTGTGGATGATGGGCGGTACAGCTGTGTGTTATTAGTTACATTACATAGGGGGTCACTTACTTTCCCTCCTGTACTGTGGATGATGGGCGGTACAGCTGTGTGTTATTACATTACATAGGGGGTCACTTACTTTCCTCCTGTACTGTGGATGATGGGCGGTACAGCTGTGTGTTATTAGTAACATTACATAGGGGGTCACTTACTTTCCTCCTGCACTGTGGATGATGGGCGATACAGCTGTGTGTTATTAGTAACATTACATAGGGGGTCACTTACTTTCCTCCTGTACTGTGGATGATGGGCGGTACAGCTGTGTGTTATTAGTTACATTACATAGGGGGTCACTTACTTTCCTCCTGTACTGTGGATGATGGGTGGTACAGCTGTGTGTTATTAGTTACATTACATAGGGGGTCACTTACTTTCCTCCTGTGCTGTGGATGATGGGCAGTACAGCTGTGTGTTATTAGTTACATTACATAGGGGGTCACTTACTTTCCCCCTGTACTGTGGATGATGGGTGGTACAGCTGTGTGTTATTAGTTACATTACATAGGGGGTCACTTACTTTCCTCCTGTACTGTAGATGATGGGTGGTACAGCTGTGTGTTATTAGTTACATTACATAGGGGGTCACTTACTTTCCTCCTGCACTGTGGATGATGGGCGGTACAGCTGTGAGTTATTAGTTACATTACATAGGGGGTCACTTACTTTCCTCCTGTACTGTGGATGATGAGCGGTACAGCTGTGTGTTATTAGTTACATTACATAGGGGGTCACTTACTTTCCTCCTGTACTGTGGATGATGGGCGGTACAGCTGTGTGTTATTAGTTACATTACATAGGGGGTCACTTACTTTCGTCCTGTACTGTAGATGATGGGTGGTACAGCTGTGTGTTATTAGTTACATTACATAGGGGGTCACTTACTTTCCTCCTGCACTGTGGATGATGGGCGGTACAGCTGTGAGTTATTAGTTACATTACATAGGGGGTCACTTACTTTCCCCCTGTACTGTGGATGATGGGCGGTACAGCTGTGTGTTATTAGTTACATTACATAGGGGGTCACTTACTTTCCTCCTGTACTGTAGATGATGGGTGGTACAGCTGTGTGTTATTAGTTACATTACATAGGGGGTCACTTACTTTCCTCCTGCACTGTGGATGATGGGCGGTACAGCTGTGAGTTATTAGTTACATTACATAGGGGGTCACTTACTTTCCTCCTGTACTGTGGATGATGAGCGGTACAGCTGTGTGTTATTAGTTACATTACATAGGGGGTCACTTACTTTCCTCCTGCACTGTGGATGATGGGCGGTACAGCTGTGAGTTATTAGTTACATTACATAGGGGGTCACTTACTTTCCTCCTGTACTGTGGATGATCGGCGGTACAGCTGTGTGTTATTAGTTACATTACATAGGGGGTCACTTACTTTCCTCCTGTACTGTGGATGATGAGCGGTACAGCTGTGTGTTATTAGTTACATTGCATAGGGGGTCACTAACTTTCCTCCTGCACTGTGGATGATGGGCGGTACAGCTGTATGTTATTAGTTACATTACATAGGGGGTCACTTACTTTCCTCCTGTACTATGGATGATGGGCGGTACAGCTGTGTGTTATTAGTTACATTACATAGGGGGTCACTTACTTTCCTCCTGTACTGTGGATGATGGGCGGTACAGCTGTGTGTTATTAGTTACATTACATAGGGGGTCACTTACTTTCCTCCTGTACTATGGATGATGGGCGGTACAGCTGTGTGTTATTAGTTACATTGCATAGGGGGTCACTAACTTTCCTCCTGTACTGTGGATGATGGGCGGTACAGCTGTGTGTTATTAGTAACATTACATAGGGGGTCACTTACTTTCCTCCTGTACTGTGGATGATGGGCGGTACAGCTGTGTGTTATTAGTAACATTACATAGGGGGTCACTTACTTTCCTCCTGCACTGTGGATGATGGGCGGTACAGCTGTGTGTTATTAGTTACATTACATAGGGGGTCACTTACTTTCCTCCTGTACTGTGGATGATGGGCGGTACAGCTGTGTGTTACTAGTTACATTACATAGGGGGTCACTTACTTTCCTCCTCTACTGTGGATGATGGGCAGTACAGCTGTGTGTTATTAGTTACATTACATAGGGGGTCACTTACTTTCCTCCTGTACTGTGGATGATGGGCGGTACAGATGTTATTAGTTACATTACATAGGGGGTCACTTACTTTCCTCCTGTACTGTGGATGATGGGCAGTACAGCTGTGTGTTATTAGTTACATTACATAGGGGGTCACTTACTTTCCCCCTGTACTGTGGATGATGGGCGGTACAGCTGTGTGTTATTAGTTACATTACATAGGGGGTCACTTACTTTCCTCCTGCACTGTGGATGATGGGTGGTACAGCTGTGTGTTATTAGTTACATTACATAGGGGGTCACTTACTTTCCTCCTGCACTGTGGATGATGGGTGGTACAGCTGTGTGTTATTAGTTACATTACATAGGGGGTCACTTACTTTCCTCCTGTACTGTGGATGATGAGTGGTACAGCTGTGTGTTATTAGTTACATTACATAGGGGGTCACTTACTTTCCTCCTGTACTGTGGATGATGGGCGGTACAGCTGTGTGTTATTAGTTACATTACATAGGGGGTCACTTACTTTCCTCCTGTACTGTGGATGATGGGCGGTACAGCTGTGTGTTATTAGTTACATTACATAGGGGGTCACTTACTTTCCTCCTGTACTGTGGATGATGGGCGGTACAGCTGTGTGTTATTAGTTACATTACATAGGGGGTCACTTACTTTCCTCCTGTACTGTGGATGATGGGCGGTACAGCTGTGTGTTATTAGTTACATTACATAGGGGGTCACTTACTTTCCTCCTGTACTGTGGATGATGGGCGGTACAGCTGTGTGTTATTAGTTACATTACATAGGGGGTCACTTACTTTCCTCCTGTACTGTGGATGATGGGCGGTACAGCTGTGTGTTATTAGTTACATTACATAGGGGGTCACTTACTTTCCTCCTGTACTGTGGATGATGGGCGGTACAGCTGTGTGTTATTAGTTACATTACAAAGGGGGTCACTTACTTTCCTCCTGTACTGTGGATGATGGGTGGTACAGCTGTGTTAGTAGTTACATTACCGAGGGGGTCACTTACTTTCCCCCTGTACTGTGGATGATGGGCGGTACAGCTGTGTGTTATTAGTTACATTACATAGGGGGTCACTTACTTTCCCCCTGCACTGTGGATGATGGGCGGTACAGCTGTGTGTTATTAGTTACATTACATAGGGGGTCACTTACTTTCCTCCTGCACTGTGGATGATGGGCGGTACAGCTGTGTGTTATTAGTAACATTACATAGGGGGTCACTTACTTTCCCCCTGCACTGTGGATGATGGGTGGTACAGCTGTGTGTTATTGGTTACATTACATAGGGGGTCACTTACTTTCCCCCTGCACTGTGGATGATGGGTGGTACAGCTGTGTTATTAGTTACATTACATAGGGGGTCACTTACTTTCCTCCTGTACTGTGGATGATGGGCGGTACAGCTGTGTGCTATTAGTTACATTACATGGAGGGTCACTTACTTTCCCCCTGTACTGTGGATGATGGGTGGTACAGCTGTGTGTTATTAGTTACATTACATAGGGGGTCACTTACTTTCCTCCTGTACTGTAGATGATGGGCAGTACAGCTGTGTGTTATTAGTTACATTACATAGGGGGTCACTTACTTTCCTCCTGTACTGTGGATGATGGGTGCTACAGCTGTGTGTTATTAGTTACATTACATAGGGGGTCACTTACTTTCCTCCTGCACTGTGGATGATGGGCGGTACAGCTGTGTGTTATTAGTTACATTACATAGGGGGTCACTTACTTTCCTCCTGTACTGTGGATGATGAGCGGTACAGCTGTGTTATTAGTTACATTGCATAGGGGGTCACTAACTTTCCTCCTGTACTGTGGATGATGAGTGGTACAGCTGTGTGTTATTAGTTACATTACATAGGGGGTCACTTACTTTCCTCCTGTACTGTAGATGATGGGCGGTACAGCTGTGTGTTATTAGTTACATTACATAGGGGGTCACTTACTTTCCTCCTGCACTGTGGATGATGGGCGGTACAGCTGTGTGTTATTAGTTACATTGCATAGGGGGTCACTTACTTTCCTCCTGCACTGTGGATGATGGGCGGTACAGCTGTGTTATTAGTTACATTGCATAGGGGGTCACTAACTTTCCTCCTGTACTGTGGATGATGAGTGGTACAGCTGTGTGTTATTAGTTACATTACATAGGGGGTCACTTACTTTCCTCCTGTACTGTGGATGATGGGTGGTACAGCTGTGTGTTATTAGTTACATTACATAGGGGGTCACTTACTTTCCTCCTGCACTGTGGATGATGGGCGGTACAGCTGTGTGTTATTAGTAACATTACATAGGGGGTCACTTACTTTCCTCCTGCACTGTGGATGATGGGCGGTACAGCTGTGTGTTATTAGTTACATTACATAGGGGTCACTTACTTTCCTCCTGTACTGTGGATGATGGGCGGTACAGCTGTGTGTTATTAGTTACATTACATAGGGGGTCACTTACTTTCCTCCTGTACTGTGGATGATGGGCGGTACAGCTGTGTGTTATTAGTTACATTACATAGGGGGTCACTTACTTTCCTCCTGTACTGTGGATGATGGGCAGTACAGCTGTGTGTTATTAGTTACATTACATAGGGGGTCACTTACTTTCCTCCTGTACTGTGGATGATGGGCGGTACAGCTGTGTGTTATTAGTTACATTGCATAGGGGGTCACTTACTTTCCTCCTGTACTGTGGATGATGGGCGGTATAGATGTTATTAGTTACATTACATAGGGGGTCACTTACTTTCCTCCTGTACTGTGGATGATGGGCGGTACAGCTGTGTGTTATTAGTTACATTACATAGGGGGTCACTTACTTTCCCCCTGCACTGTGGATGATGGGCGGTACAGCTGTGTGTTATTAGTTACATTACATAGGGGGTCACTTACTTTCCTCCTGTACTGTGGATGATGGGTGGTACAGCTGTATGTTATTAGTTACATTACATAGGGGGTCACTTACTTTCCTCCTGCACTGTGGATGATGGGCGGTACAGCTGTGTGTTATTAGTTACATTACATAGGGGGTCACTTACTTTCCTCCTGTACTGTGGATGATGGGTGGTACAGCTGTGTGTTATTAGTTACATTACATAGGGGGTCACTTACTTTCCCCCTGTACTGTGGATGATGGGCGGTACAGCTGTGTGTTATTAGTTACATTACATAGGGGGTCACTTACTTTCCTCCTGTACTGTGGATGATGGGCGGTACAGCTGTGTGTTATTAGTTACATTACATAGGGGGTCACTTACTTTCCTCCTGTACTGTGGATGATGAGTGGTACAGCTGTGTGTTATTAGTTACATTACATAGGGGGTCACTTACTTTCCTCCTGCACTGTGGATGATGGGCGGTACAGCTGTGTGTTATTAGTTACATTACATAGGGGGTCACTTACTTTCCTCCTGTACTGTGGATGATGGGCGGTACAGCTGTGTGTTATTACATTACATAGGGGGTCACTTACTTTCCTCCTGTACTGTGGATGATGGGCGGTACAGATGTTATTAGTTACATTACATAGGGGGTCACTTACTTTCCTCCTGTACTGTGGATGATGGGTGGTACAGCTGTGTGTTATTACATTACATAGTGGGTCACTTACTTTCCCCCTGTACTGTGGATGATGGGTGGTACAGCTGTATGTTATTAGTTACATTACATAGGGGTCACTTACTTTCCTCCTGCACTGTGGATGATGGGCGGTACAGCTGTGTTATTAGTTACATTACACAGGGGGTCACTTACTTTCCTCCTGTACTGTGGATGATGGGCGGTACAGCTGTGTTATTAGTTACATTGCATAGGGGGTCACTTACTTTCCTCCTGTACTGTGGATGATGGGCGGTACAGCTGTGTTATTAGTTACATTACATAGGGGGTCACTTACTTTCCTCCTGTACTGTGGGGGATGGGTGGTACAGCTGTGTGTTATTAGTTACATTACATAGGGGGTCACTTACTTTCCTCCTGTACTGTGGATGATGGGCGGTACAGCTGTGTTATTAGTTACATTACATAGGGGGTCACTTACTTTCCCCTTGTACTGTGGATGATGGGCGGTACAGCTGTGTGTTATTAGTTACATTACATAGGGGGTCACTTACTTTCCCCCTGTACTGTGGATGATGGGCGGTACAGCTGTATGTTATTAGTTACATTACATAGGGGGTCACTTACTTTCCTCCTGTACTGTGGATGATGGGCGGTACAGCTGTGTGTTATTAGTTACATTACATAGGGGGTCACTTACTTTCCTCCTGTACTGTTGATGATGGGCGGTACAGCTGTGTTATTAGTTACATTGCATAGGGGGTCACTTACTTTCCCCCTGTACTGTGGATGATGGGCGGTACAGCTGTGTGTTATTAGTTACATTACATAGGGGGGTCACTTACTTTCCCCCTGTACTGTAGATGATGGGCGGTACAGCTGTGTGTTATTAGTTACATTACATAGGGGGTCACTTACTTTCCTCCTGTACTGTGGATGATGGGCGGTACAGCTGTGTGTTATTAGTTACATTACATAGGGGGTCACTTACTTTCCTCCTGTACTGTGGATGATGGGCGGTACAGATGTTATTAGTTACATTACACAGGGGGTCACTTACTTTCCTCCTGTACTGTGGATGATGGGCGGTACAGCTATGTGTTATTAGTTATATTACATAGGGGGTCACTTACTTTCCCCCTGTACTGTGGATGATGGGCGGTACAGCTGTTATTAGTTACATTACATAGGGGGTCACTTACTTTCCTCCTGTACTGTGGATGATGGGCGGTACAGCTGTGTGTTATTACATTACATAGGGGGTCACTTACTTTCCTCCTGTACTGTGGATGATGGGTGGTACAGCTGTGTATTATTAGTTACATTACATAGGGGGTCACTTACTTTCCTCCTGTACTGTAGATGATGGGCGGTACAGCTGTGTGTTATTAGTTACATTACATAGGGGGTCACTTACTTTCCTCCTGTACTGTAGATGATGGGCGGTACAGTTGTGTGTTATTAGTTGTATTACATAGGGGGTCACTTACTTTCCTCCTGCACTGTGGATGATGGGTGGTACAGCTGTGTGTTATTAGTTACATTACATAGGGGGTCACTTACTTTCCTCCTGTACTGTGGATGATGGGCGGTACAGATGTTATTAGTTACATTACATAGGGGGTCACTTACTTTCCTCCTGTACTGTGGATGATGGGCGGTACAGCTGTGTGTTATTAGTTACATTACATAGGGGGTCACTTACTTTCCTCCTGTACTGTGGATGATGGGCGGTACAGCTGTGTTATTAGTTACCTTACATAGGGGGTCACTTACTTTCCTCCTGCACTGTGGATGATGGGTGGTACAGCTGTGTGTTATTAGTTACATTACATAGGGGGTCACTTACTTTCCTCCTGTACTGTGGATGATGGGTGGTACAGCTGTGTGTTATTAGTTACATTACACAGGGGGTCACTTACTTTCCTCCTGTACTGTGGATGATGGGCGGTACAGCTATGTGTTATTAGTTATATTACATAGGGGGTCACTTACTTTCCTCCTGTACTGTGGATGATGGGCGGTACAGATGTTATTAGTTACATTACATAGGGGGTCACTTACTTTCCTCCTGTACTGTGGATGATGGGTGGTACAGCTGTGTGTTATTAGTTACATTACATAGGGGGTCACTTACTTTCCTCCTGTACTGTGGATGATCGGCGGTACAGCTGTGTGTTATTAGTTACATTACAAAGGGGGTCACTTACTTTCCTCCTGCACTGTGGATGATGGGCGGTACAGCTGTGTGTTATTAGTTACATTACATAGGGGGTCACTTACTTTCCCCCTGTACTGTGGATGATGGGTGGTACAGCTGTGTGTTATTAGTTACATTACATAGGGGGTCACTTACTTTCCTCCTGTACTGTGGATGATGGGCGGTACAGCTGTGTGTTATTAGTTACATTACATAGGGGGTCACTTACTTTCCTCCTGTACTGTGGATGATGGGCGGTATAGATGTTATTAGTTACATTACATAGGGGGTCACTTACTTTCCTCCTGTACTGTGGATGATGGGCGGTACAGCTGTGTGTTATTAGTTACATTACATAGGGGGTCACTTACTTTCCCCCTGTACTGTGGATGATGGGTGGTACAGCTGTGTGTTATTAGTTACATTACATAGGGGGTCACTTACTTTCCTCCTGTACTGTGGATGATGGGTGGTACAGCTGTGTGTTATTAGTTACATTACATAGGGGGTCACTTACTTTCCTCCTGTACTGTGGATGATCGGCGGTACAGCTGTGTGTTATTAGTTACATTACATAGGGGGTCACTTACTTTCCCCCTGTACTGTGGGTGATGGGCGGTACAGCTGTATGTTATTAGTTACATTACAAAGGGGGTCACTTACTTTCCCCCTGTACTGCGGATGATGGGCGGTACAGCTGTGTGTTATTAGTTACATTACATAGGGGGTCACTTACTTTCCCCCTGTACTGTGGATGATGGGCGGTACAGCTGTGTGTTATTAGTAACATTACATAGGGGGTCACTTACTTTCCTCCTGTACTGTGGATGATCGGCGGTACAGCTGTGTGTTATTAGTTACATTACATAGGGGGTCACTTACTTTCCCCCTGTACTGTGGATGATGGGCGGTACAGCTGTGTGTTATTAGTTACATTACATAGGGGGTCACTTACTTTCCTCCTGTACTGTGGATGATGGGCGGTACAGCTGTGTGTTATTAGTTACATTACATAGGGGGTCACTTACTTTCCCCCTGTACTGTGGATGATGGGCGGTACAGCTGTGTGTTATTAGTAACATTACATAGGGGGTCACTTACTTTCCTCCTGTACTGTGGATGATCGGCGGTACAGCTGTGTGTTATTAGTTACATTACATAGGGGGTCACTTACTTTCCCCCTGTACTGTGGGTGATGGGCGGTACAGCTGGGTGTTATTGGTTACATTACATAGGGGGTCACTTACTTTCCCCCTGTACTGTGGATGATGGGCGGTACAGCTGTGTGTTATTAGTTACATTACAAAGGGGGTCACTTACTTTCCCCCTGTACTGTGGATGATGGGTGGTACAGCTGTGTGTTATTAGTTACATTACATAGGGGGTCACTTACTTTCCCCCTGTACTGTGGATGATGGGTGGTACAGCTGTGTGTTATTAGTTACATTACAAAGGGGGTCACTTACTTTCCCCCTGTACTGTGGATGATGGGCAGTACAGCTCTGTTATTAGTTACATTACATAGGGGGTCACTTACTTTCCCCCTGTACTGTGGATGATGGGCGGTACAGCTGGGTGTTATTAGTTACATTACATAGGGGGTCACTTACTTTCCTCCTGTACTGTGGATGATGGGCGGTACAGATGTTATTAGTTACATTACATAGGGGGTCACTTACTTTCCTCCTGTACTGTGGATGATGGGTGGTACAGCTGTGTGTTATTAGTAACATTACATAGGGGGTCACTTACTTTCCTCCTGCACTGTGGATGATGGGCGGTACAGCTGTGTGTTATTAGTTACATTACATAGGGGGTCACTTACTTTCCTCCTGTACTGTGGATGATGGGCGGTACAGCTGTATGTTATTAGTTACATTACATAGGGGGTCACTTACTTTCCCCCTGTACTGTGGATGATGGGCGGTACAGCTGTGTGTTATTAGTTACATTACATAGGGGGTCACTTACTTTCCCCCTGTACTGTGGATGATGGGTGGTACAGCTGTGTGTTATTAGTTACATTACATAGGGGGTCACTTACTTTCCTCCTGCACTGTGGATGATGGGTGGTACAGCTCTGTTATTAGTTACATTGCATAGGGGGTCACTTACTTTCCTCCTGTTCTGTGGATGATGGGCGGTACAGCTGTGTGTTATTAGTTACATTACATAGGGGGTCACTTACTTTCCCCCTGTACTGTGGATGATGGGTGGTACAGCTGTGTGTTATTAGTTACATTACATAGGGGGTCACTTACTTTCCTCCTGTACTGTGGATGATGGGCGGTACAGCTGTGTGTTATTAGTTACATTACATAGGGGGTCACTTACTTTCCTCCTGTACTGTGGGTGATGGGCGGTACAGCTGTGTGTTATTAGTTACATTACATAGGGGGTCACTTACTTTCCTCCTGCACTGTGGATGATGGGCGGTACAGCTGTGTGTTATTAGTTACATTACATAGGGGGTCACTTACTTTCCCCCTGTACTGTGGATGATGGGCGGTACAGCTGTGTGTTATTACATTACATAGGGGGTCACTTACTTTCCTCCTGTACTGTGGGGGATGGGCGGTACAGCTGTGTTATTAGTTACATTACATAGGGGGTCACTTACTTTTCTCCTGTACTGTGGATGATGGGTGGTACAGCTCTGTTATTAGTTACATTACATAGGGGTCACTTACTTTCCTCCTGTACTGTGGATGATGGGAGGTACAGCTGTGTGTTATTACATTACATAGGGGGTCACTTACTTTCCTCCTGTACTGTGGATGATGGGCGGTACAGCTGTGTGTTATTAGTTACATTACATAGGGGGTCACTTACTTTCCTCCTGTACTGTGGATGATGGGCGGTACAGATGTTATTAGTTACATTACATAGGGGGTCACTTACTTTCCTCCTGCACTGTAGATGATGGGCGGTACAGCTGTGTGTTATTAGTTACATTACATAGGGGGGTCACTTACTTTCCTCCTGCACTGTGGATGATGGGCGGTACAGCTGTGTGTTATTAGTTACATTACATAGGGGGTCACTTACTTTCCTCCTGTACTGTGGATGATGGGTGGTACAGCTGTGTGTTATTAGTTACATTACATAGGGGGTCACTTACTTTCCTCCTGCACTGTGGATGATGGGTGGTACAGCTCTGTTATTAGTTACATTACATAGGGGGTCACTTACTTTCCTCCTGTACTGTGGATGATGGGCGGTACAGCTGTGTGTTATTAGTTACATTACATAGGGGGTCACTTACTTTCCTCCTGTACTGTGGATGATGGGTGGTACAGCTGTGTTATTAGTTACATTACATAGGGGGTCACTTACTTTCCTCCTGTACTGTGGATGATGGGCGGTACAGCTGTATGTTATTAGTTACATTACATAGGGGGTCACTTACTTTCCTCCTGTACTGTGGATGATGGGTGGTACAGCTGTGTGTTATTAGTTACATTACATAGGGGGTCACTTACTTTCCTCCTGTTCTGTGGATGATGGGCGGTACAGCTGTGTGTTATTAGTTACATTACATAGGGGGTCACTTACTTTCCCCTTGTACTGTGGATGATGGGTGGTACAGCTGTGTTATTAGTTACATTACATAGGGGGTCACTTACTTTCCTCCTGTACTGTGGATGATGGGTGGTACAGCTGTGTGTTATTAGTTACATTACATAGGGGGTCACTTACTTTCCTTCTGTACTGTGGATGATGGGTGGCACAGCTGTGTGTTATTAGTTACATTACATAGGGGGTCACTTACTTTCCTCCTGCACTGTGGATGATGGGTGGTACAGCTGTGTGTTATTAGTTACATTACATAGGGGGTCACTTACTTTCCTCCTGTACTGTGGATGATGGGCGGTACAGCTCAGTGTTATTAGTTACATTACATAGGGGGTCACTTACTTTCCTCCTGTACTGTGGATGATGGGTGGTACAGCTGTGTGTTATTAGTTACATTACATAGGGGGTCACTTACTTTCCTCCTGCACTGTGGATGATGGGCGGTACAGCTGTGTGTTATTAGTTACATTACATAGGGGGTCACTTACTTTCCTCCTGCACTGTGGATGATGGGCGGTACAGCTGTGTGTTATTAGTTACATTGTGGTCCCTTAGATTGCCATCAGATCACATCTTATTAGTTGTCAATGCAGAAAATCAAAAGATTTTAAAAGGGTTGTATTTGTATTTATGCTAATGAGCTTATTGGCAGGTGGAGCCCAAAAGCAAAATGTTTTGGTGTATGCGATGGTCTGCAGAGGAAGATTGCAGTGTCTAACGGTATAGCTTAAGATGATCCAAATATCTGTTAGAGAGCTCCAATCCCTAGATACAGCCATTGCCTGTAGTGAAATATTTGTGACCACAAGGGGGAGCTCAATGTATACATATTCATACTGTTGCCTTGAACTGTGTGGAGCTCCCTCTAGTGGTGTCTGGAGGCGGCAAGAAGTACACATTTGTAATACCGTAGTGGAGGGCCACAACCTTCGCTGGGACTGAACCCCAGAAATAGTCCCCCCATCATGATGATGTTACCTTTCACAGTGACATGGACGCTCTGACTGGTGGAGAGTTGCGGCTGGACCAGCACGTTACACGTATATTCGCCTTCATCCACGTCCTTCTGCACATCCGACACCTTTAAAGTCCCATTGTTCTCAAAAGCGACCTGTCGGTGGTTGAATGGGAGGAGGTTGGAGTTCTTGTACCACTTTATGGAGTAGTAGGGGTAGCCGATGACCCGGCAGTGGATGTACGTGTCTCTCCCGGCTATTGCTGTGATATTTTTCATTGGTCGAATGCTCGCTGGCCCTAAAAGAAAGAGAAGATAAGGGAGCACTATATGATTCTGGAATACGCCGAGGGCCGCGGGACCTCCACTGGCACCTCAGCTGGCACCTCCGCTGGCACCTCCGCTGCAGATGGCATCTGAAATAGTAACAAATAAAGCAACTTTGCAAGAAGTCTGGAGTGAAACAATCTTGCACTATTTTGGTTATACGACTTCTGCGCAGACCTGTCTGTCTCCATGGAAACACACTGCAAATAAGCCCTGCGCAGACCTGTCTGTCTCCATGGAAACACACTGCAAATAAGCCCTGCGCAGACCTGTCTGTCTCCATGGAAACACACTGCAAATAAGCCCTGCGCAGACCTGTCTGTCTCCATGGAAACACACTGCAAATAAGCCCTGCGCAGACCTGTCTCTCTCTATGGAAACACACTGCAAATAAGCCCTGCGCAGACCTGTCTGTCTCCATGGAAACACACTGCAAATAAGCCCTGCACAGACCTGTATGTCTCCATGGAAGCACACTGCAAATAAGCCCTGCGCAGACCTGTCTGTCTCCATGGAAACACACTGCAAATAAGCCCTGCGCAGACCTGTCTCTCTCTATGGAAACACACTGCAAATAAGCCCTGCGCAGACCTGTCTGTCTCCATGGAAACACACTGCAAATAAGCCCTGCGCAGACCTGTCTGTCTCCATGGAAACACACTGCAAATAAACCCTGCGCAGACCTGTCTGTCTCTATGGAAACACACTGCAAATAAGCCCTGCGCAGACCTGTCTGTCTCCATGGAAACACACTGCAAATAAGCCCTGCGCAGACCTGTCTGTCTCCATGGAAGCACACTGCAAATAATCCCTGCGCAGACCTGTCTGTCTCCATGGAAACACACTGCAAATAAGCCCTGCGCAGACCTGTCTGTCTTCATGGAAACACACTGCAAATAAGCCCTGCGCAGACCTGTCTGTCTCCATGGAAACACACTGCAAATAAGCCCTGCGCAGACCTGTCTGTCTTCATGGAAACACACTGCAAATAAGCCCTGCGCAGACCTGTCTGTCTCCATGGAAACACACTGCAAATAAGCCCTGCGCAGACCTGTCTGTCTCCATGGAAACACACTGCAAATAAGCCCTGCGCAGACCTGTCTGTCTCCATGGAAACACACTGCAAATAAGCCCTGCGCAGACCTGTCTGTCTCCATGGAAGCACACTGCAAATAAGCCCTGCGCAGACCTGTCTGTCTCCATGGAAACACACTGCAAATAAGCCCTGCACAGACCTGTCTGTCTTCATGGAAACACACTGCAAATAAGCCCTGCGCAGACCTGTCTGTCTCTATGGAAACACACTGCAAATAAGCCCTGCGCAGACCTGTCTGTCTCCATGGAAACACACTGCAAATAAGCCCTGCCTGTCTCCATGGAAACACACTGCAAATAAGCCCTGCACAGACCTGTCTGTCTCCATGGAAACACACTGCAAATAAGCCCTGTGCAGACCTGTCTGTCTCCATGGTAACACACTGCAAAAAAGCCCTGCGCAGACCTGACTGTTCCATGGAAACACACTGCAAATAAGCCCTGAGCAAAGTTGTCTGTCTCCATGGAAACACACTGCAAGTAAGCCCTGCGCAGACCTGTCTGTCTCCATGGAAACATACTGCAAATAAGCCCTGCGCAGACCTGTCTGTCTCCATGGAAACACACTGCAAATAAACCCTGCACAGACCTGTCTGTCTCTATGGAAACACACTGCAAATAAGCCCTGCGCAGACCTGTCTGTCTCCATGGAAACACACTGCAAATAAGCCCTGAGCAAACTTGTCTGTCTCCATGGAAACACACTGCAAATAAGCCCTGCGCAGACCTGTCTGTCTCCATGGAAACACACTGCAAATAAACCCTGCGCAGGCTGGTCTGGCAGACACACTTACCCTACTTCTCACTTACCTGATGAATGCATGTATAAAGGGCAGCAGGAAAGGGGTGACTGCAGGATATGACTACTAGGGTTTGTTTGTAGTCTGTTACCATGGAGATACACAGGTCTGTAATGGAGCTGTAGGCGCAAATGGTAGAATTGCCACTAATTACAGGGGCTGCTCGGCCTAAGGGGAGGTTTAAACGGGGCGGAAATCCCACATCCCAAACAGAGTCAACTTCTGCAACACTGATGTGTATTTTGACTCTGTTTTGGATACTGTGGACATTGCGCAGGATTTCTGCCCCGTGTAGACATACCCTATCCTCGGGAGAGGTCATCATCAACAGAGGATGGATGGGGGTCCTCCGCTCAACACCACCGTCTACTAGCAGTTCCCCCTGCCCAGAGCTGATCTGCTGCGCTTTATGGCCGCCGGCCCCCGTGTTGGGTCATACTGCAGACTGAAGCGAACGGCTCCTTAGCCTGTAAGAGCAGCGTGGCAAACACGAGCGGCCCTGCTGATGGGATATTGATGACCTGTCCTGAGGGTGGGCCACCAGTCACTTAAAGCTGGACAACCCCTTTAAGTAAGGCTCGGGTGCCTGGAGCCACACAAACATCAAACGGAAACAATTCTCTAAATACAATATTTGACAATTCTTAACATCTTTTCTTCTCCAGTTGTGCCTAAAGGTAAGTTCAGAATTCTGCTGGTCGCCTGTGATGAGAGCTCGGCGGCCAGGTCACATGACGGACACTGGGGTGGAGCTAAAACGCTGACTGTTTCCAAGTTCATCCAGCAGAATTGTGAAGGCAGCTGGGAGTAATTCTAGAACATTCTGCAGATGGATTATGGGTATTGTTGAGGAGCTGATTTGACAAGCACCTCTTACGTTTATTCGAGCCTGGTACAGGACGACGCCCGCAGAGTTGTTGGCAGTGCAGCGGTAGACGCCCCCGTCCCGCACCCCCGTGTTGGTGATGTTCAGATAGCTGACCACGTTGCCATCAGAGGTGATGATCTGGCTGATTCGGTGGTTGCCATTCTTGATGATGGTCTCGTCGTCCAGCGTCCAGGTGATGGTCGGCAGAGGCGTGCCTTTCACGTTACACATCAGCGACACCGGCTCGCCAGCGCTCACCACCTTTTCACTGAAAGCAGAGTTTATTTTGGGGGTTCCATCTAAAGGGAAATGGTAAATGAAAGCATTTGTCATAACTTCATTGTCTGCACAGTGACACAATGTGATGTGCAGATGTAGCAGAGCTGACTTGTTAACTCTTCGCCTCTCACTACCTGCATTGTTAACTCTTACAGCCGTTACACTGCGATATCCCAATAAGTCCCTCCACAAGACTAATGATGCTTCGCTACAGCGCATTCAGTCACAGCCGCTCCCAAGGGGGCAGACATGACAAATTCCTCTTCTACCCGTATCTCCACTCATCCCCCAGTACATCACCAGAAATCCTGTAATATATATGTGGATGGATGGATGTTGGGGGAGGGGTCGGCAAGCACACGGTCCATATAACAGCCATTCAGTGGAGAAACAGACACTTGCAGCATATAAGCTTTGTACAGACAAACAGAAATAAAACACCTGCCCGGCTGGACACTAACTAGACAGTGCTTTGCCCAACTAGTAACATCATGCAGCATTTGTCAGCAAACAATCAGAAGTTCCAAGTGGCCTTGTGTTGACTCCCCGACTCAGATTGTTGGGACTTGCAGTCTTTTCTGTCCCAGTAATAAACTCAGTAGAGATAGCTGAGCCAACTGGACTGGATTGGGGGAGGAAGTGAAGGGTCCGGCCACCGACCCACCCATGACATCACTACAGTCCAGGCACACCCGAATAACAACTGAGTGAACTGCAATTACTGAGCAAAACCGTCAATTCTGCATCAGTGTGAAATGTGCATTCCCTCCAGAACCCGTCTGTTCCCAAACAGCGATACATATGAGATAGATATGAGAGACACACACAGACAGACAGATAGATATGAGACAGACAGACACAGATAGATATGAGACAGATATGAGACAGACAGACACAGACAGACAGACAGATAGATATGAGACAGATATGAGACAGACAGATATGAGACAGACAGACAGATATGAGACAGACAGACACAGACAGACAGACAGATAGATAGATATGAGACAGACAGACACAGATAGATATGAGACAGACAGACAGACAGATATGAGACAGACAGACACAGACAGACAGATAGATAGATATGAGACAGATATGAGACAGACAGATAGATAGATAGACAGATATGAGACAGATATGAGACAGACAGACAGATATGAGACAGACAGACACAGACAGACAGATAGATAGATATGAGACAGACAGATAGATATGAGACAGACAGACAGATATGAGACAGACAGACAGATATGAGACAGACAGACAGATAGATAGATATGAGACATACAGACAGATATGAGACAGACAGATAGACAGATATGAGACAGACAGACAGATATGAGAGACAGATAGACAGATATGAGACAGACAGATAGATAGACAGATATGAGACAGACAGATCGACCTAGGCCCAGTGTTGGTCAACATTGTTATAAATGATCTGGAGGAGGGAATTGTGGGAAACTGATCAAATCTGCTGATGACACAAAGCTAGGAGGGATAGCTAACACTAGGAAAGAGAGAGAGGATTCAAAAGGATCTAGAAAAGCTTGCACAGTGGTCAGCGACTAACAGAATGGTATTTAAGAAGGAGAAATGCAAAGTGCTACATCTGGGTAAGAAAAATGAAAAAAGTGCATACAGAATGGGAGGAATTGGGCTAAGCAGCAGCACATGTGAAAAAGACTTGGGTATACTAATAGATCATAGACTGAACATGAGTCAACAATGTGATGCAGCAGCCAAAAAGGCAAACACAATTCAGGGATGTATTAAGAGAAGCTTAGAGTCTAGATCACGTGAGGTCATTATCCCCTCCACTCCTCCTTAGTCAGACCTCATCTGGAATACTGGGTCCAGTTCTGGGCACCCACTTTATACAAGACATAGACAAACTGGAGCAAGTTCAGAGAAGAGTTACCAAGATGGTGAGCGGTCTGCAAATCATGTCCTATGAGGAACGGTTAAAGGATCTGGGAATGTTTAGCAGAAGAGAAGGCTGAGAGGAGACCTAATAGCGGTCTACAAATATCTGAAGGGCTGTCACAGTGCAGAGGGATCAGCCCTATTCTCATCTGTACAAGGAAAGACTAGAAGCAATGGGATGAAACTGAGAGGGAGGAGACACAGATTAGATATTAGACAGTGAGGGGGATCAATGAGTGGGACAAATCCTGAACTGAGCAGGGGGTTGAACCCGATGACCCCGGTGGTCCCCATGACCCTGGAGGACCCTTCCAACTCTACCAGTCTATGATTCTATGAGATAGACAGATATGAGATATGAAGATAGATAGGAGATGGACAGATGTTAAGGATCCGTGCTCTTTGCTCGCACGGCTGTTGCAGGTTGTTCCGGTTTCGGCCCTTCTGAATGGTCACCATCCAGCTGCAGAGTTTCTGGCAGCGACTCCACAGATCGATGTTACAAACTGAATTGTCACTTGTTTCTGCAAAGTAGATTTCAAATCTGAAGTGGAAACATTCCTGTTGTGAAGACAGCAGATGAGCAGGACACAAAGGTGTGCACAGAAGGAAGATGGAACGAGGGCTCTGCTGCGCCACCTAGTGGATGGCTGCATCCCTGCACATCCCTGTGCCACCATTTATACAAGTCTTTATAAGAATGATTGCGAATAGGAAGCCAGAAGCCTCCACAGACAGCTGCTTTGGGCCGTTCGCCTCATCAGGGTGCAGAAGGGTCCCGGCTTGGAGCATACCCGAAAAAGGGTGTGGAGACCCCCAGGGGGTGAGTGGGTTGTGGGATTTGTGAGGAGACACCTGAAAAGTGAGGAGACCCCGACACACTCACCCTCCGGGGGTCTCCTTAAGGAGAGATGTCAGCACTGACCAAACTCTCCTGTGTTACCGTACCCTTACTGTCCGCTGCAGGGCTGCTCAAATCGCATTAGAGACATTCTGAAGGATGTGCCATGACAGATGTGGGTACCGTACCCATTCCTCGCCCATCCTGCCCAGATCCGAGCCAGTGAATAACTGAGTGGCGGTTATGGAAACAACAGAGCGAGACTCTTGTGGAAGTTACAGAAATGGCGCGGCGCAGCCTGTTCCTGGAAGTCTCAAGCGCCCGGAGGAGGCGCAGGAGCCGCATTTATCAGATGGCGTTACTCCTTTAAGAGGGCACATGACTGGACACAGTTTTTAGCACCCTGTGACCTGCTAATCGGCGCTTCTTGTACCGGAGGGGCATTTCGTGCCGCCAGCCTGCGATGCCCCCGCGCGCTCTCATTATGGATGATCAATATACTCTTCAGGATTTGCGAGCCGCAAGAGACGGTTGCCGCGGTAACTGGGCCGAGGCTGCTAATGGCTCCTCTCCGCACAACCCGGCTAAATATAGCCTCCATCTTGTCACCGCTGTGACCCTCGTTAGCGGGTGGACGCTTCTATTAACCCTTTCCCTTCTAACGATCCCCTAAAACACACAGAAAATAAAGGACTGAAAGAAGGAAGTTATCAGAAGTAGAAGCCAAATCCAGAGCCGTCCGTCCCGTTAGCGTGTAAAGGGCGCCAATATGTTGTGCCGCACGTTTCCATGCTGCACAACCACACGAGGATTTAACCCTTGGCAATGCGCAAATCCACATCAAAAAGCAACGGGTCACAGTGCAAAAAACACTGTGGTGTAACTTTGGCGCAGATTTCCACTGAAATGAATGAATGGGAGACTTTAATGGTCACGGAATGCGCTGCAAATTTCAGCTGTTTAAAAATACCCTAAAGGGCACGCCCCCCCCATAACGGTAACGTCCACAGCCCCCCCATAACGGTAACGCCCACAGCCCCGCCCCATAACGGTAACGCCCACAGCCCCGCCCACATAACGGTAACGCCCACAGCCCCCCCAAAACGGTAACACCCACAGCCCCACCCCCATAACGGTAACGCCCACAGCCCCCCCATAACGGTAACGCCCACAGCCCCCATAACGGTAACGCCCACAGCCCCGCCCCATAACGGTAACGCCCACAGCCCCGCCCCCATAACGGTAACGCCCACAGCCCCCCAAAACGGTAACACCCACAGCCCCACCCCCATAACGGTAACGCCCACAGTCCCACCCCCATAACGGTAACACCCACAGCCCCCCCAAAACGGTAACACCCACAGCCCCACCCCCATAACGGTAACGCCCACAGCCCCACCCCCCATAACTATAACGCCCACAGCCCCACCCCCATAACAGTGATGCCAACAGCCCCCCCATAACAGTGATGTCCACAGCCCCCACCCCCCATAACAGTAACGCCCACAGCCCCCACCCCCCATAACAGTAACGTCCACAGCCCCCACCCCCCATAACAGTAACGTCCACAGCCCCCACCCCCCATAACAGTAACGCCCACAGCCCCCACCCCCCATAACAGTAACGCCCACAGCCCCCACCCCCCATAACAGTAACGTCCACAACCCCCGCCCCCCCATAACAGTAACGTCCACAGCCCCCACCCCCCATAACAGTAACGTCCACAGCCCCCACCCCCCATAACAGTAACGCCCACAGCCCCCACCCCCCATAACAGTAACGCCCACAGCCCCCACCCCCCATAACAGTAACGTCCACAACCCCCGCCCCCCCATAACAGTAACGTCCACAGCCCCCACCCCCCATAACAGTAACGTCCACAACCCCCACCCCCCCATAACAGTAACGTCCACAGCCCCCACCCCCCATAACAGTAACGTCCACAGCCCCCACCCCCCATAACAGTAACGCCCACAGCCCCCACCCCCCATAACAGTAACGCCCACAGCCCCCACCCCCCATAACAGTAACGTCCACAACCCCCGCCCCCCCATAACAGTAACGTCCACAGCCCCCACCCCCCATAACAGTAACGCCCACAGCCCCCACCCCCCATAACAGTATTGTCCACAGCCCCCGCCCCCCCATAACAGTAACGCCCACAGCCCCCACCCCCCATAACAGTAACGCCCACAGCCCCCACCCCCCATAACAGTAACGTCCACAGCCCCCACCCCCCATAACAGTAACGTCCACAGCCCCCCCCCCCCCATAACAGTAACGTCCACAGCCCCACCCCCCATAACAGTAACGTCCACAGCCCCCCCCCCATAATGGTGACGTCCACAGCCCACACACCCCCATAACAGTGACGCCCACAGCCCCCACCCCCCATAACAGTAACGTCCACAGCCCCCACCCCCCCATAATGGTGACGTCCTCAGCCCACACCTCCCCATAACAGTGACGCCCACAGCCCCACCCCCCATAACAGTGACGCCCACAGCCCCCACCCCCCATAACAGTGACGCCCACAGCCCCCACCCCCCATAACAGTGACGTCCACAGCCCCCTCCCATAACAGTAACGTCCACAGCCCCCGCCCCCCCATAACAGTAACGCCCACAGCCCCCACCCCCATAACAGTAACGCCCACAACCCCCACCCCGCCATAACGGTGACGCCCACAGCCCACACCTCCCCATAACAGTGACGCCCACAGCCCACACACCCCCATAACGGTAACGCCCACAGCCCCCACCCCCATAACAGTAACGCCCACAGCCCCCACCCCCATAGGGCTAACGCCCACAGCCCCCACCCCCCATAACAGTGACTCCCACAGCCCCCACCAGCCCACCCCACTATAACGGTGACGTCCACAGCCCACCCCCCATAACGGTAACGCCCACAGCCCAGACCTCCCCATAACAGTGATGCCTACAGTCCACACCTCCTCATAACAGTGACGCCCACTGCCCACACACCCCCATAACGGTAGTGCCCACAGCCCCCCCACCCCCCATAATGGTGACGCCAACAGCCCCCATAGCGGTGACGCCCACAGCCCCCACCCCCCCATAACGGTGACGCCCACAGCCCCCACCCCCCATAACGGTGATGCTCACAACCCCCACCCCCCATAACGGTGACGCCCACAGCCCCCACCCCCCATAACGGTGACGCCCACAGCCCCCACCCCCCATAACGGTGACGCCCACAGTCCCCACCCCCCATAACAGTGACGGCCACAGCCCCCACCCCCCCATAACGGTGACGCCCACAGCCCCTTCCCCTATAACGGTGATGCCCCCCCCCATAACGGTGACGCTCACAGCCCCTTCCCCATAACAGTGACGCCTCCATCTGGTCACTGTTGTAACCCTCGTTAGCGGGTGGATGCTTCTATTAACCCTTTCCCAGAATGGGACCTAATACTGAACCCTGTGGCCCCCACTAGTGACGGGGGTCCAATCAGAGTATGAACCATTTATTAACCCCCTCTGCTTTCTATCTCTGACCCAGTTCTTTACCCAATTACACACGTTTTCACCCAATCCGAGCTTCTCATTTTGTATATTAGCCTATTATGTGGCACGGTGTCAGATGCTTTAGAGAAGTCCAGATATACGAGATCAATAGACTCTCCCAGGTCCAGCCTAGAGCTTACTTCATGGTAGAAGCTGATCAGATTGGTCTGACATGACCGACCCCTCATGAACCCGTGCTGGTGAGGAGTTATTCCGTTGTTCTCCTTGAGGTATTGTACGATGGCGTCTCTCAGAATCCCCTTGAATATTTTTCCAGTTATTGAAGTGAGACTTACCGGCCTGTAGTTACAAGGCTCACTTCTAGACCCCTTTTTGTATATTGGAACCACGTTAGCAATGCGCCAATCCAATGGTACAACCCCAGTCTCCATAGTGTCCATAAATATAAGAAATAGCGGTCCAGCTATCACATCACTTAGTCCCCTTAGAACCTTTGGGTGTATTCCATCTGGGCCCAGCAATTTGTTGATATTAATCCTCTTTAACCATCTCTGCACTTCCTCCTGTGTTAGGCATGCTATATTTAGTGGGCGGTTCGTTTTAATGTGACATTTCATTTTCATTTGTGAATACACTTGAAAATCAACTTTAATAGATTTGCCTCCCCCCCATCGCAGTCTATGGTTTCTCCTGCATTATTTGTTAAAGGGCCAGCGCTCTCAGTACAAATCTTTTTGCTGTTAATATAGTTGTAGACTAGTTTCGGGTTGTTTTTGCTCTCTTTGGCGATCAGTCTTTCTGCCTCCTCCTTAGTAGAGATGAGCGAGCACCAAAATGCTCAGGTGCTCGTTACTCGGGACGAAATTATCGCGATGCTCGAGGGTTTGTTTCAAATAACGAACCCCATTGAAGTCAATGGGTGACCCGAGCATTTTTGTATATCGCCGATGCTCGCTAAGGTTTCCTTGTGTGAAAATCTAGGCAATTCAAGAAAGTGATGGGAACGACACAGCAACGGATAGGGCAGGCGAGGGGCTACATGTTGGGCTGCATCTCAAGTTCACAGGTCCCACTATTAAGCCACAATACCGGCAAGAGTGCCCCCCCCCCCCCCTCCCAACAACTTTTACTTCTGAAAAGCCCTCATTAGCAATGCACACCTTAGCTAAGCACCACACTACCTCCAAGAAAGCACAATCACTGCCTGCATGGCACTCCGCTGCCACTTCTCCTGGGTTACATGCTGCCCAACCCCCCCGCACGACCCAGTGTCCACAGCGCACACAAAAGTGTCCCTGCCCAGCCTTCAGCTGCCCTCATGCCACGCCACACTCATGTCTATTTATAAGTGCGTCTGCCATGACGAGGAACCGCAGGCACACACTGCAGAGGGTTGGCACGGCTAGGCAGCGACCCTCTTTAAAAGGGGCGGGGCGATAGCCCACAATGCTGTACAGAAGCAATGAGAAATATAATCCTGTGCCACCGCCATCAGGAGCTGCACACGTGGGCATAGCAATGGGGAACCTATGTGCCACACACTATTCATTCTGTCAAGGTGTCTACATGCCCCAGTCAGACCGGGGTTTTTAATTCATAGACACAGGCAGGTACAAATCCCTATTGTGAAGTCCCTGTGGACCGACAGCATGGGTGGCTCCCTGGAACCCACCGGCGATACACAAAAATATCCCATTGCATTGCCCAACACAGCTGAGGTAGTAATGCCGTGCTTAATGCAGGTGGGCTTCGGCCAACACTGCATGCCCCAGTCTGACTGGGGTCCTTTACAAGTGGAAACAGATGCATTTATAATTCCCTGTGGACCCACAGCATGGGTGGGTGCCAGGAAGCCACCGGCGGTACATAAATATATCCCATTGCATTGCCCAACACAGCGGAGGTAACGTCAGCTGTAATGCAGGTGGGCTAAAAATTCATTTGATTACACTGTAGGCGAGGGCCCCAAAAAATCGCTGTATCAACAGTACTAATGTACCTCAGTAAACATTGGCCATGCCCAACCAAGAGGGCAGGTGAAACCCATTAATCGCTTTGGTTAATGTGGCTTAAGTGGTAACTAGGCCTGGAGGCAGCCCAGTTTAACGAAAAAAATTTTTCAAGTTAAAGTTTCAACGCTTTAATGAGCATTGAAACTTATAAAAATTTTTAAGAAAAATTATATGAGTGAGCCTTGTGGGCCTAAGAAAAATTGCCCGTTCAGCGTGATTACATGAGGTTTCAGGAGGAGGAGGAGGAGGAGGAATATTAGACACAGATTGATGAAGCTAAAAGGTCCCCGTTTTGGATGGTGAGAGAGAACGTAGCTTCCATCCGCGGGTGCAGCCTACGTATTGCTTACGTATCGCTGCTGTCCGCTGGTGAAGAAGAGAAGTCTGGGGAAATCCAGGCTTTGTTCATCTTGATGAGTGTAAGCCTGTCGGCACTGTCGGTTGACAGGCGGGTACGCTTATCTGTGATGATTCCCCCAGCCGCACTAAACACCCTCTCTGACAAGACGCTAGCCGCAGGACAAGCAAGCACCTCCAGGGTATACAGCGCGAGTTCAGGCCACGTGTCCAGCTTCGACACCCAGTAGTTGTAGGGGGCAGAGGCGTCACGGAGGACGGTCGTGCGATCGGCTACGTACTCCCTCACCATCCTTTTACAGTGCTCCCGCCGACTCAGCCGTGACTGGGGAGCGGTGACACAGTCTTGCTGGGGAGCCAGAAAGCTGTCAAGGGCCTTAAAGAGTGTTGTATTGCCTGTGCTGTACATGCTGCTCGATCTCCGCACCTCCCCTGCTACCTTGCCCTCGGTACTGCGCCTTCTGCCACTAGCGCTGTCGGATGGGAATTTTACCATCAGCTTGTCCGCCAGGGTCCTGTGGTATAGCATCACTCTCGAACCCCTTTCCTCTTCGGGAATGAGAGTGGGAAGGTTCTCCTTATACCGTGGGTCGAGCAGTGTGTACACCCAGTAATCCGTAGTGGCCAGAATGCGTGTAACGTGAGGGTCACGAGAAAGGCATCCTAACATGAAGTCAGCCATGTGTGCCAGGGTACCTGTACGCAACACATGGCTGTCCTCACTAGGAAGATCACTTTCAGGATCCTCCTCCTCCTCCTCCTCCTCCTCCCCCTCCCCCTCCTCCCCCTCCTCAGGCCATACACGCTGAAAGCATGACAGGCAAGCAGCATGGGTACCCTCAGCAGTGGGCCAAGCTGTCTCTTCCCCCTCCTCCTCATCCTCCTCATGCTCCTCCTCAACGTGCTGAGATATAGACAGGAGGTTGCTCTGACTATCCAGCGGCATACTGTCTTCCCCCGGCTCCGTTTCCGAGCGCAAAGCGTCTGCCTTTATGCTTTGCAGGGAACTTCTCAAGATGCATAGCAGAGGAATGGTGACGCTAATGATTGCAGCATCGCCGCTCACCATCTGGGTAGACTGCTCAAAGTTTCGAAGGACCTGGCAGATGTCTGCCAACCAGGCCCACTCTTCTGTAAAGAATTGAGGAGGCTGACTCCCACTGCGCCGCCCATGTTAGAGTTGGTATTCCACTATAGCTCTACGCTGCTCATAGAGTCTGGCCAACATGTGGAGCGTAGAGTTCCACCGTGTGGGCACGTCGCACAGCAGTCGGTGCACTGGCAGATTAAACCGATGTTGCAGGGTCCGCAGGGTGGCAGCGTCCGTGTGGGACTTGCGGAAATGTGCGCAGAGCCGGCGCGCCTTTACGAGCAGGTCTGACAAGCGTGGGTAGCTTTTCAGAAAGCGCTGAACCACCAAATTGAAGATGTGGGCCAGGCATGGCACGTGCGTGAGGCTGCCGAGCTGCAGAGCCGCCACCAGGTTACGGCCGTTGTCACACACGACCATGCCCGGTTGGAGGCTCAGCGGCGCAAGCCAGCGGTCGGTCTGCTCTGTCAGACCCTGCAGCAGTTCGTGGGCCGTGTGCCTCTTATCTCCTAAGCTGAGTAGTTTCAGCACGGCCTGCTGACGCTTGCCCACCGCTGTGCTGCCACGCCGCGCGACACCGACTGCTGGCGACATGCTGCTGCTGACACATCTTGATTGCGAGACAGAGGTTGCGGAGGAGGAGGAGGAGGGTGGTTTAGTGGAGGAAGCATACACCGCCGCAGATACCACCACCGAGCTGGGGCCTGCAATTCTGGGGGTGGGTAGGACGTGAGCGGTCCCAGGCTCTGACTCTGTCCCAGCCTCCACTAAATTCACCCAATGTGCCGTCAGGGAGATGTAGTGGCCCTGCCCGCCTGTGCTTGTCCACGTGTCCGTTGTTAAGTGGACCTTGGCAGTAACCGCGTTGGTGAGGGCGCGTACAATGTTGCGGGAGACGTGGTCGTGCAGGGCTGGGACGGCACATCGGGAAAAGTAGTGGCGACTGGGAACGGAGTAGCGCGGGGCCGCCGCCGCCATCATAGCTTTGAAAGCCTCCGTTTCCACAACCCTATACGGCAGCATCTCAAGGCTGATAAATTTGGCTATGTGGACGGTTAACACTTGAGCGTGCGGGTGCGTGGTGGCGTACTTGCGCTTGCGCTCAAACACTTGCGCTAGCGACGGCTGGACGGTGCGCTGAGAGACATTGGTGGATGGGGCCGAGGACAGCGGAGGTGTGGGTGCAGGCCAGGAGACGGTAGTGCCTGTGTCCTCAGAGGGGGGTTGGATCTCAGTGGCAGGTTGGGGCACAGGGGGAGAGGCAGCGGTGCAAACCGGAGGCGGTGAACGGCCTTCGTCCCACCTTGTGGGGTGCTTGGCCATCATATGTCTGCGCATGCTGGTGGTGGTGAGGCTGTTGGTGGTGGCTCCCCGGCTGAGCTTTGCGCAACAAAGGTTGCACACCACTGTTCGTCGGTCGTCAGGCGTCTATGTGAAAAACTGCCAGACCTTAGAGCACCTCGGCCTCTGCAGGGTGGCATGGCGCGAGGGTGCGCTTTGGGAAACAGTTGGTGGATTATTCAGTCTGGCCCTGCCTCTACCCCTGGCCACCGCACTGCCTCTTGCAACCTGCCCTGCTGATGCCCTTGACTCCACCTCTGAAGACCTGTCCTGAGTAGGCGTTGCACACCAGGTGGGGTCAGTCACCTCATCGTCCTGCTGCTCTTCCTCCGAATCCTCTGTGCGCTGCTCCCTTGGACTTACTGCCCTTACTACTACCTCACTGATAGACAACTGTGTCTCATCGTCATCGTCCTCCTCACCCACTGAAAGTTCTTGAGACAGTTGGCGGAAGTCCCCAGCCTCATCCCCCGGACCCCGGGAACTTTGCAATGGTTGTGCATCAGTGACGATAAACTCCTCTAGTGGGAGAGGAACCACTGCTGCCCAATCCGAGCAGGGGCCCGAGAACAGTTCCTGGGAGTCTTCCCGCTCCTGAGCATGTGTCATTGTAGTGGAGTGAGGAGGCTGGGAGGAAGGAGGAGCAGCAGCCAGAGGATTCAGAGTTGCAGCACTGGACGGCGCAGAACTCTGGGTGGATGATAGCTTGCTCGAAGCACTTTCTGCCATCCACGACAGGACCTGCTCACACTGCTCATTTTCTAATAACGGTCTCCCGTGTGGACCCATTAATTGGGCGATGAATGTGGGGACGCCAGAAACGTGCCTCTCTCCTAATCGCGCAGCAGTCGGCTGCGACACACCTGGATCAGGAGCTCGGCCTGTGCCCACACCCTCACTTGGCCCTCCGCGTCCTCGGCCACGTCCGCGTCCTCTAGGCCTACCCCTACCCCTCTGCATGCTGTATTACCAGTGATTTCCCAGGCAGGAAATAAATTGGCGCAAGCCTGCAGGACAAATAGAATTTTTCCCTTTTTTTTAAAGAAAAGGCCCCACTGACTATATTCAATCAGATAAGAAATGTGTTCCACAGAAATGCAGTTATATGAAGTGCAGCAGAGCGGTGATTTTTCCCAGGCAGGAAATAAATTGGCGCAAGACTGCTGTTAAACGTAGCTGGCTGCGTATGATTTTTTTACGTTCTCCACCCACCACACACGTACACAGAACGCTGAGGACTGACAGAGGCAGGCCACATAGAATTTTTCCCTTTTTTTTTTAAAGAAAAGGCCCACTGACTATATTCAATCAATAATGTATGTCTTCTGGCCCTGCCTACACAATTCTATCCCTGTAGTATTACTGCAGGGTGCAATGCTCTGCACAGCCGATTTTGAAAAAAAAAAAAATGCAACACTGCTAACAGCAGCCTGGACAGTACTGCACACGGTTAGATGTGGCCCTAAGAAGGACCGTTGGGGTTCTTGAAGCCTACACTCACTCCTAACGCTCTCCCTATAGCAGCACCAGCAGCAGCACTTTCCCTCAGCTAACTCACAAGGCATCTGAGGCGAGCCGCGGGAGGGGCCGACTTTTATACTCGGGTGTCACCTGATCTCCCCAGCCACTCACTGCAGGGGGGTGGTATAGGGCTTGAACGTCACAGGGGGAAGTTGTAATGCCTTCCCTGTCTTTCAATTGGCCAGAAAAGCGCGCTAACGTCTCAGAGAGGAAACTGAAAGTAACCCGAACACCGCGTGGTACTCGTTAAGAGTAACGAGCATCCCGAACACCCTAATATTCGCCCGAGCATCAAGCTCGGACGAGTACGTTCGCTCATCACTACTCCTTAGCAATTTTGATATTTTCTTTCCATATTTTGTCTTTTTCCCTGTATGATTTTACCGCTTCTTCGCCGCCTTCTTGCTTTAGTAGTTTAAACGCTTTCTTTTTTTCGCTTATGGCCCCCCTTACCGTCCTGTCAAGCCACATTGGTTTCCTTCTACTTGTAGTTCTTTTAGTTTTAAAGGGTATGAACCAAAGGCGTAACTTGAAGCTTCCGGGCCCCAATGTAAAACCTGTAACAGGGCCCCCAACTATAATGCTTTATTCATAGTACTGGGCTCCCTATATTGAAAAGAGAGGCCTTATGGGCCCCCTGAGGCTTTTGGGCCCAAGTGCAACCGCATCCCCTACATCGTCTATAGTTACGCCCCTGGTATGAACTGCTCACATGAGGTGATTAGGATCCTTTTAAACTCCTCCCATTTGTCCTCTGTACTGATATTTTTGAGGATGTTGTCCCAATTAGTGTTACCGATAGTAGTTCCCAGCTGATCAAATTTGGCTTTGCTAAAGTTTAGCTTTCTTTTCACTCCCTGATGAGGCTTCTTATTGAATGACAGCTGGAATTAATTATATAGCGTCCACTACATCCTAGATCATCCAACCTATATAATCCTTCCATCACACATCATACATGCTTTCCGTCATCCAAGCATCCACCACACATCTCTCTCACCATCCAACCTATATCATCCATACATCCCACGTCCATCCAACGTTGTTCCGGCTCCCGCAGGGTTTTGAGCGATAATCGTCCCGTGGAAAAGCATGCAGAGACTGAATGACTGGAGGAGAGTCTTCCAGTCGTTCACCATTAAGCAGCTTACAATCCGAACGACACACCGTTCAGTGTAAACAGCAGCCGTCAGTACTGACCGACCGCTACTTACAGTGAATGGAGGCGTTTGCCCGACACTCGTTATATGTAAAAGGACCCTTAGTTCTCTTCCATAAACTCTTATCAGCTCATCTTTGACCACAAGAGACAAACTTTCATCTGGTCATGAATGAGCTGAGAAGAAGGTGCAGGAGAGGCGTGAGCGGAGGGAAACTAATCCATCAGTCCAGCACACTGATGGATCTCCTATTGGTGCTTGCGGTACTTTTACATGAGACCATCCCCAGACACTTAAGTGCCCGACAGCTAACTCAAGAATTATTGGTCTTGTGCTTTCTCACAGGAGCGATAATCACTAAGTGAATAGAGGAGGAGCTTGCTGGCGATCTCTTCCAGCCTGTCCACCTCCATTAGCAGTAAACAAACAGTGGTTTATGCCTTCTAACAAACACACCCTAAAAACTAAGCTGAGCATCTAAAGCGTAGTCGGACATATAGTGAATAGAATACAAATGAAGAGCATGCTCTGCCCAGACACTGAACCAGTGGGGAAGGTTGTGAAACATGAAAAATAAGGAGTGCAAATGCAGGATACATAAAAGAGAAGTAACTGTTTCATCATCTCTTGTCTACTCGTCTGTTGTTGGGGGAGTTGCTGATCCATTAGAGTGGGTCAGCTGACCATTCTACTGCAACTCAGGCTTGTTGGGAGCAGAGTTTCTATTGGCTAGTCTCTTGCTTCTACAGTGTGTTGCTGGTTATAGCGTTTGTAATGCACATTAAAATCCAGTATTCTTTGTCTAGTTATAAGAAAGTTAAACTTGAGACAATGTATAAAATAAACTGCGACCAGAACTTTCAGGCCTTTTCAACAGATTTTGCTCTGTTAAGCTACAATAAATAGTTGCAGCAGTTCTCGGTTAGGCTTTCCTGCATCTGTATACTTCGACTATTTTATTGCCAGTCTAGCTTTGTTCCTTGTCAGTGTAGTTTCACTCCTGTACTGATTTCTAGTCCAAGCCTTGCTTCTAAGCCGTGTGGATTCTGCTTGCTCTTTTTCTGTTTGTATCTGTTTTTTCTTGCATTTTAGTTCTGCAGCGTCTGAGGATCCCAGCCGAGGAGACAGTGGGGTAGAGAAGTTCACTTGTCACGGTGGCTCTACCATCTCCGACCCGGAGAGTAACCAGTGACACGTCCAAGGGGCGCGGGCAGACTATATTAAATAAGGAAACCCACAAGTGGATTACCTTGGTTCTTCCGGTCACTAGTGACGCCACCATTCCTTGCTCTGCGGTGATCTCTCCGGAAAATAAATAAGAGTCCACACACTGGGTAGAATTCAATAGGCCAAACTGGGAAGGTCGGTAAAGCCGTTTACTGAGAAACTTAAAGCAACAATTCCCAACAGCCTTCTTTACAACCACCGGCACGTTAGTGAGGGTTCAGAACACGTGAAGCCACAGGGAGGGAAGACGGGAGAAACAGGGTGACTTACAAAGGCCACGTTATCTGTGGTCCCTGGTCCTGGACACTGACTCTTGACCAACTCCACCAACACCCCACTGGCACACACTCACGGAACTGGAGACACGCTTCACCTCACGGCGGGCACACTCCACAAAACAAGGGGGAGTAGAAGAAGGGGTTTGCGGCATTAGAGTGGTATCCACTCAGCTTCTTTCATCTCTTCTTGTACTCAGATTAAGGGTGTCCGAGCACAGGTCAGGCACTCTCCCAGAATGACAACCTTGCAGCTGGCAGAAAAGACTAGAAGACCAGAAGACCTCACTCAAGCATCGTGCACCCACATAAATAAAACAAGGTCACATGACATTAATTGCTACTTTCCCAGACATATCTCAGACAGTAACCCATTCAGTGCTGCAAAGGTGCAATACACATCATATTCATACACATAGAAGACAGTGGAAAAATACAGAACACAGAACTACATAGACCATCCAGAAACTTCCAGAGCACGTCAACTTCTGTACACTACAGTTCCACTTGGACCAGTTAGGATTTCTTCTCTCTGAGTTTTGGTGCCTTTTCATTGTTTCTCAGGGTCAGTATTTTAGATGGGGTTTCCATTAGGGACATCACTAAGGATAGTCAGAGACAGTGATATCTGGTGTTAGGGCCAGCTGAAGGGATAGATTGGAGAAAGAAATATCGAAAACTGAAGTCAGGGTCAGTTATTGTCAGTATCTGGCCACCATCAACCATCTGCTCCATTATTTGATAGCATTACCATGAGATTCCCATCACCATTGGATTTTTGCTGTTACGTGTTACTTAACATTTCTGATAAGCGCTTCGCATTATTGTTCATTTCACACTCGGTTGTTACATACTGTGGTCCTACTGTAAGAACTGGGGGTATAAGACTACTAGGACCGACCTTAGTACCCAGGAAAAGCGAAAGCTAGAGGTAAAGTCCAGTTCTGCCATCTTGTGTCCAACTAGCACCATTATAAAGTGTATTTACATAGCAAAATGGAAGAGCGATCCCCTTAATGGCAAGACCTGACACCACCCAACCTTCTAGATATAGCATGTTCAAACTAACCACCATACAAGCTGCCATCCAATACCAGAATAAGTGAGATACCTGTACACAATCCTGAAGAAGGCAGAAAGGGGTAGAAAAAAAGTACACAAAAACCATTACCTCTGGCTATATGGCCATTCTATACACTCAATATGTATCATTAATAACGAACCTTCCAGCACTACTAGCACATAATCCTGGGCTGACATCCGGTCCTTTCGTACAAAGCACTGATAAGCGCCATTATCACTTTTCGCCATTGCATCCATTATGAGGGTTTCACGGTTGATGCCAGTGATTCTAACATTATTCCCAGCATTGATGATGTCACCATTCCGATACCAGGTAATGTCAGGGTCATCTGTACCCGACACACTACAAGATAACGACACTTGGCTTCCCACGCTGGTCTTCACTTTCCGTGGACTGATTGTAGCTTTAAGGGGCTCTGAAAAACAGGGAGAAAAATATCATCATGAGATCAATAAGACATTAGAATAATAGTAAAAAAAGGAAAATGAGCCGGTAAATATTTACTTGTATTTCAAAGTCAATGTACGATTTTATTATTCTATTTATTATTTATCTTATTCGTTGCTCAAAGTCAGAAATTTACTTTATGTTGCCTTAAAAGAGAAGAAAGAACGGGGAATTATTAGCTATTCAAAGCTTGTTTCTTTCAGGAAAACAAGGAGCTACTCCTCAAGAATAACATTACTACTATAATACTGCCCCCTATATACAAGAATATAACTACTATAATACTGCCCCCTATGTACAAGAATATAACTACTATAATACTGCTTCCTATGTACAAGTATATAACTACTATAATACTGCTCCTATGTACAAGAATATAACTACTATAATACTGCCCCCTATGTACAAGAATATAACTACTATAATACTGCCCCCTATGTACAAGAATATAACTACTATAATACTGCCTCCTATGTACAAGAATATAACTACTATAATACTGCCTCCTATGTACAAGAATATAACTACTATAATACTGCTCCCTATGTACAAGAATATAACTACTATAATTCTGCCCCCTATGTACAAGAATATAACTACTATATTACTGCTCCCTATGTACAAGAATATAACTACTATAATACTGCCTCCTATGTACAAGAATATAACTACTATAATACTGCCCCCTATGTACAAGAATATAACTACTATAATACTGCCTCCTATGTACAAGAATATAACTACAATAATACTGCCCCCTATGTACAAGAATATAACTAGTATAATACTGCCCCATATGTACAAGAATATAACTACTATAATACTGCCCCCTATGTACAAGAATATAACTACTATAATACTGCCACCTATGTACAAGAATATAACTACTATAATACCGCACCCTATGTACAAGAATATAACTACTATAATACTGCCTCCTATGTACAAGAACATAACTACTATAATACTGCCCCCTATGTACAAGAATATAACTACTATAATACTGCCCCCTATGTACAAGAATATAACTACAATAATACTGCCCCCTATGTACAAGAATATAACTAGTATAATACTGCCCCATATGTACAAGAATATAACTACTATAATACTGCCCCCTATGTACAAGAATATAACTACTATAATACTGCCACCTATGTACAAGAATATAACTACTATAATACTGCCACCTATGTACAAGAATATAACTACTATAATACCGCACCCTATGTACAAGAATATAACTACTATAATACTGCCTCCTATGTACAAGAACATAACTACTATAATACTGCCCCCTATGTACAAGAATATAACTACTATAATACTGCCCCCTATGTACAAGAATATAACTACTATAATACTGCCCCCTATGTACAAGAATATAACTACTATAATACTGCCCCCTATGTACAAGAATATAACTACTATAATACTATTCCTATGTACAAGAATATAACTACTATAATACTGCCCCCTATGTACAAGAATATAACTACTATAATACTGCTCCCTATGTAGAAGAATATGACTACTATAATACTGCTCCTATGTACAAGAATATAACTACTATAATACTGCCCCCTATGTACAAGAATATAACTACTATAATACTGCCCCTATGTACAAGAATATAACTACTATAATACTGCCTCCTATGTACAAGAATATAACTATTATAATACTGCCTCCTATGTACAAGAATATAACTACTATAGTACTGCTCCCTATGTACAAGAATATAACTACTATAATACTGCCCCTATGTATAAGAATATAACTACTATAATACTGCCTCCTATGTACAAGAATATAACTACTATAATACTGCCCCCTATGTATAAGAATATACCTACTATAATACTGCCCCCTATGTACAAGAATATAACTACTATAATACTGCCTCCTATGTACAAGAATATACCTACAATAATACTGCCCCCTATGTACAAGAATATAACTACTATAATACTGCCTCCTATGTACAAGAATATAACTACTATAATACTGCTCCCTATGTACAAGAATATAACTCCTATAATACTGCCCCCTATGTACAAGAATATACCTACTATAATACTGCCCCCTATGTACAAGAATATAACTACTATAATACTGCCTCCTATGTACAAGAATATAACTACTATAATACTGCCTCCTATGTACAAGAATATAACTATTATAATACTGCCTCCTATGTACAAGAATATAACTACTATAGTACTGCCCCTATGTACAAGAATATAACTACTATAATACTGCTCCCTATGTACAAAAATATTACTACTATAATTCTGCTCCTATGTACTAGAATATAACTACAATAATACTGCTCCCTATGTACTAGAATATAACTACTATAATACTGCCCCTATGTACAAGAATATAACTACTATAGTACTGCTCCCTATGTACAAGAATATAACTACTATAATACTGCCCCTATGTATAAGACTATAACTACTATAATACTGCCTCCTATGTACAAGAATATAACTACTATAATACTGCCCCTATGTACAAGAATATAACTACTATAATACTGCTCCCTATGTACAAAAATATTACTACTATAATTCTGCCTCCTATGTACAAGAATATAACTACTATAATACTGCCCCCTATGTACAAGAATATAACTACTATAATACTGCCTCCTATGTACAAGAATATAACTACTATAATACTGCCCCCTATGTACAAGAATATAACTACTATAATACTGCCCCCTATGTACAAGAATATAACTGCTATAATACTGCCCCCTATGTACAAGAATATAACTACTATAATACAGCCCCTATGTACAAGAATATAACTACTATAATACTGCCCCCTATATACAAGAATATAACTATTATAATACTGCCTCCTCTGTACAAGAATATAACTACTATAATACTGCCCCCTATGTACAAGAATATAACTCCTATAATTCTGCTCCTATGTACTAGAATATAACTACAATAATACTGCTCCCTATGTACAAGAATATAACTACTATAATACTGCCCCCTATGTACAGGAATATAACTTCTTGTACATAGGGGCAGTATTATAGTAGTTATATTCTTGTACATAGAGGCAGTATTATAGTAGTTATATTCTTGTACATAGGAGCAGTATTATGGTAGTTATATTCTTGTACATAGGGGGCAGTATTATAGTAGTTATATTCTTGTACATAGGAGCAGTATTATAGTAGTTATATTCTTGTACATAGGAGGCAGTATTATAGTAGTTATATTCTTGTACATAGGGGGCAGTATTATAGTAGTTATATTCTTGTACATAGGGGGCAGTATTATAGTAGTTATATTCTTGTACATAGGGGGCAGTATTATAGCAGTTATATTCTTGTACATATGGGAGCGGTATTATAGTAGTTATATTCTTGTACATAGGGGCAGTATTATAGTAGTTATATTCTTGTACATAGGAGCAGTATTATAGTAGTTATATTCTTGTACATAGAGGCAGTATTATAGTAGTTATATTCTTGTACATAGGAGCAGTATTATGGTAGTTATATTCTTGTACATAGGGGGCAGTATTATAGTAGTTATATTCTTGTACATAGGGGGCAGTATTATAGTAGTTATATTCTTGTACATAGGAGCAGTATTATAGTAGTTATATTCTTGTACATAGGAGGCAGTATTAGAGTAGTTATATTCTTGTACATAGGGGCAGTATTATAGTAGTTATATTCTTGTACATAGGAGCAGTATTATAGTAGTTATATTCTTGTACATAGAGGCAGTATTATAGTAGTTATATTCTTGTACATAGGAGCAGTATTATGGTAGTTATATTCTTGTACATAGGGGGCAGTATTATAGTAGTTATATTCTTGTACATAGGGGGCAGTATTATAGTAGTTATATTCTTGTACATAGGAGCAGTATTATAGTAGTTATATTCTTGTACATAGGAGGCAGTATTAGAGTAGTTATATTCTTGTACATAGGGGGCAGTATTATAGTAGTTATATTCTTGTACATAAGGGGCAGTATTATAGTAGTTATATTCTTGTACATAGGGGCAGTATTATAGTAGTTATATTCTTGTACATAGGGGGCAGTATTATAGTAGTTATATTCTTGTACATAGGGGGCAGTATTATAGTAGTTATATTCTTGTACATAGGGGGCAGTATTATAGCAGTTATATTCTTGTACATATGGGAGCGGTATTATAGTAGTTATATTCTTGTACATAGGGGCAGTATTATAGTAGTTATATTCTTGTACATAGGAGCAGTATTATAGTAGTTATATTCTTGTACATAGGGGGCAGTATTATAGTAGTTATATTCTTGCACATAGAGGGCAGTATTATAGTAGTTATATTCTTGCACATAGGGGGCAGTATTATAGTAGTTATATTCTTGTACATAGGGGGCAGTATTATAGTAGTTATATTCTTGTACATTGGTGGCAGCATTATAGTAGTTATATTCTTGTACATAGCAGCAGTATTATAGGAGTTATATTCTTGTACATAGGGGGCAGTATTAAAGTAGTTATATTCTTGTACATAGGAGATAGTATTATAGTAATTATATTCTTGAACATAGGGGGCAGTATTATAGTAGTTATATTCTTGTACATAGGGGCAGTATTATAGTAGTTATATTCTTGTACATAGGGGGCAGTATTATAGTAGTTATATTCTTGTACATGGGGGCAGTATTATAGTAGTTATATTCTTGTACATAGCAGCAGTATTATAGTAGTTATATTCTTGTACATAGCAGCAGTATTATAGTAGTTATATTCTTGTACATAGCAGCAGTATTATAGTAGTTATATTCTTGTACATAGGGGGCAGTATTATAGTAGTTATATTCTTGCACATAGGGAGCAGTATTATAGTAGTTATATTCTTGTACATATAGGCAGTATTATAGTAGTTATATTCTTGTACATAGGGGGCAGTATTATAGTAGTTATATTCTTGTACATAGGAGCAGTATTATAGTAGTTATATTCTTGTACATAGGGGGCAGTATTATAGTAGTTATATTCTTGTACATTGGTGGCAGCATTATAGTAGTTATATTCTTGTACATAGTGGGCAGTATTATAGTAGTTATATTCTTGTACATAGGAGGCAGTATTATAGGAGTTATATTCTTGTACATAGGGGGCAGTATTATAGTAGTTATATTCTTGTACATAGTGGCAGTATTATAGTAGGTATATTCTGTACATAGGAGGCAGTATTATAGTAGTTATAGTCTTGTACATAGGGGGCAGTATTATAATAGTTATATTCTTGTACATAGGGGGCAGTATTATAGTAGTTATATTCTTGTACATAGGGGGCAGTATTATAGTAGTTATATTCTTGTACATAAGGGGCAGTATTATTGTAGTTATATTCTTGTACATAAGAGGCAGCATTATAGTAGTTATATTCCTGTACATAGGGGGCAGTATTATAGTAGTTATATTCTTGTACATAGGAGCAGTATTATAATAGTTATATTCTTGTACATAGGGGGCGGTATTATAGTAGTTATATTTTTGTACATAGGGGGCAGTATTATAGTAGTTATATTCTTGTACATAGGGGGCAGTATTATAGTAGTTATATTCTTGTACATAGGGGGCAGTAATATAGTAGTTATATTCTTGTACATAGGGGGCAGTATTATAGTAGTTATATTCTTGTACATAAGGGGCAGTATTATTGTAGTTATATTCTTGTACATAAGAGGCAGCATTATAGTAGTTATATTCCTGTACATAGGGGGCAGTATTATAGTAGTTATATTCTTGTACATAGAGGGCAGTATTATAGTAGTTATATTCTTGTACATAGGGAGCAGTATTATAGTAGTTATATTCTTGTATATAGTAGCAGTATTATAGTAGTTATATTCTTGTACATAGGGGGCAGTATTATAGTAGTTATTTTCTAGTCCATAGGGAGCAGTATTGTAGTAGTTATATTCTTGTACATAGGGGGCAGTATTATAGTAGTTATATTCTTGTACATAGGAGGCAGTATTATAGCAGTTATATTCTTGTACACGGGGAGCAGTATTATAGTAGTTATATTCTTGTACATAGGGAGCAGTATTATAGTAGTTATATTCTTGTACATAGGGAGCAGTATTATAGTAGTTATATTCTTGTACATAGGGGGCAGTATTATAGTAGTTATATTCTTGTACATAGGGAGCAGAATTATAGGAGTTATATTCTTGTACATAGGGGGCAGTATTATAGTAGTTATATTCTTGTACATAAGGGTCAGTATTATAGTAGTTATATTCTTGTACTTAGGGGGCAGTATTATAGTAGTTATATTCTTGTACATAGGGGCAGTATTATAGTAGTTATATTCTTGTACATAGGGGCAGTATTATAGTAGTTATATTCTTGTACATAGGGGGCAGTATTATAGTAGTTATATTCTTGTACATAGGGGCAGTATTATAGTAGTTATATTCTTGTACTTAGGGGGCAGTATTATAGTAGTTATATTCTTGTACATAGGGGGCAGTATTATAGTAGTTATAGTAGTTATAATATAGTCAGGTTGGATGTCCCCTTTCCGTCTCTGTCCCCCACAGTGTAACGGTTGATTTTCCTACTTCCGGTAATGTCACTATTTGGGTAATTGGAGGCCCCTGTGTAGGTTATTATCCCCCCTCAGCAGATGGAAGGACCTCCTGGATGCCCGCTCTCAGGTCTGTGGAGGCAGATTGGCCCCCGCTCGTCACCTTTGTTACTTTTCTTTTCAGTTAGAATTTCAATTATTTCTTCCACGAAAAATCGGAAAGTGTAAAAACATTAATAACCGTTTAATAGGAGCCTATTTATGGGACGCTGGAGCGGTAATAGTGGTTGGCTGCCTGTCCGTTACTTACGCTTTACATAGAGGGATCCTATCACCTCCGCGTTGCCGTAGGCGTTCCAGACCTCGCAGACATAAGTCCCGGAATCTGAAGGCCTGGTGTTCTCAATCAGCAAGCCCACCACGGTGTTCCTGAAGCGGTTGTCCATCTCCAGCTGGACGTTATCCTTCAGCCAGCGGGTGCTGGGGATGGGGTAACCCGACGCCTTGCATGGCAGCTCCACCCTCTGTCCGGCCATAACGGTCAGCTGTTCAAACTTATCAATAATGGTTGGCGACGAATTCACTTGATCTACAAGAAGAAAATGTAAAGAAGACGATCTGTGAGAATATCAGGGGTCAGTACAGAGATCTCTGCCATCATCTATTATACCCAGGACTATAACAAGGGGGTGCTCTAATAACTATGTATAGATATATCAGGGGTCAGTACAGAGATCTCTCCCATCATCTGTTATACCCGGGACTGTAACAAGGGGGTGCTCTAATAACTATGTATAATATATCAGGGGTCAGTACAGAGATCTCTCCCATCATCTATTATACCCAGGACTGTAACAAGGGGGCGCTCTAATAACTGTGTATAGATATATCAGGGGTCAGTACAGAGATCTCTCCCATCATCTATTCTACCCAGGAGTGCAACAAGAGGGCGCTCTAATAACTATGTATAATATATCAGGGTCAGTACAGAGATCTCTCCCATCACCTATTATACCCCGGACTGTGACAAGGGGGCGCTCTAATAACTGTGTATAGATATATCAGAGGTTAGTACAGAGATCTCTACCATCATCTATTATACCCAGGACTGTAACAAGGGGGCGCTCCAATAACTATATATAGATATATCAGGGGTCAGTACAGAGATCTCTCCCACCATCTATTATACGCAGGACTGTAACAAGGGGGCGCTCTAATAACTATATATAGATATATCAGGGATCAGTACAGAGATCTCTCCATCATCTATTATACCCCGGACTGTGACAAGGGGGCGCTCTAATAACTATATATAGATATATCAGGGATCAGTACAGAGATCTCTCCATCATCCATTATACCCCGGACTGTAACACGGGGGCGCTCTAATAACTGTGTATAGATATATCAGAGGTTAGTACAGAGATCTCTACCATCATCTATTATACCCAGGACTGTAACAAGGGGGCGCTCCAATAACTATATATAGATATATCAGGGGTCAGTACAGAGATCTCTCCCACCATCTATTATACGCAGGGCTGTAACAAGGGGGCGCTCTAATAACTATATATAGATATATCAGGGATCAGTACAGAGATCTCTCCATCATCTATTATACCCCGGACTGTGACAAGGGGGCGCTCTAATAACTATATATAGATATATCAGGGATCAGTACAGAGATCTCTCCATCATCCATTATACCCCGGACTGTAACACGGGGGCGCTCTAATAACTGTGTATAGATATATCAGAGGTTAGTACAGAGATCTCTACCATCATCTATTATACCCAGGACTGTAACAAGGGGGCGCTCCAATAACTATATATAGATATATCAGGGGTCAGTACAGAGATCTCTCCCACCATCTATTATACGCAGGACTGTAACAAGGGGGCGCTCCAATAACTATGTATAATATATCAGGGGTCAGTACAGAGATCTCTCCCATCACCTATTATACCCCGGACTGTAACAAGGGGGCGCTCCAATAACTATATATAGATATATCAGGGGTCAGTACAGAGATCTCTCCGACCATCTATTATACCCAGGACTGTAACAAGGGGGCGCTCTAATAACTATATATAGATATATCAGGGATCAGTACAGAGATCTCTCCATCATCTATTATACCCCGGACTGTGACAAGGGGGCGCTCTAATAACTATGTATAGATATATCAGAGGTCAGTACAGGGATCTCTTCCATCATCTATTATACCCAGGACTGTAACAAGGGGGCGCTCTAATAACTATGTATAATATATCAGGTGTCAGTACAGAGATCTCTCCCATCATCTATTATACCCAGGACTATAACAAGGGGGCGCTCTAATAACTATGTATAATATATCAGGGGTCAGTACAGAGATCTCTCCCATCATCTATTATACCCAGGACTATATTAAGGGGGCGCTCTAATAACTGTGTATAGATATATCAGGGATCAGTACAGAGATCTCTCCATCATCCATTATACCCCGGACTGTAACAAGGGGGCGCTCTAATAACTATGTATGGATATATCAGGGGTCAGTACAGAGATCTCTCCCATCATCTATTATACCCAGGACTGTAACAAGGGGGCGCTCTAATACCTGTGTATAGATATATCAGGGATCAGTACAGAGATCTCTCCATCATCCATTATACCCCGGACTGTAACACGGGGGCGCTCTAATAACTGTGTATAGATATATCAGAGATTAGTACAGAGATCTCTCCATCATCTATTATACCCAGGACTGTAACAAGGGGGCGCTCTAATAACTATGTATAATATATCAGGGGTCAGTACAGAGATCTCTGCCATCATCTATTATACCCAGGACTGTAACAAGGGGGCGCTCTAATAACTATGTATAGATATATCAGGGTCAGTACAGAGATCTCTCCATCATCCATTATACCCCGGACTGTAACAAGGGGGCGCTCTAATAACTATGTATAGATATATCAGGGGTCAGTACAGAGATCTCTACCATCATCTATTATACCCAGGACTGTAACAAAGGGGGCGCTCTAATAACTATATATAGATATAAGGGATCAGTACAGAGATCTCTCCATCATCCATTATACCCCGGACTGTAACAAGGGGGCGCTCTAATAACTGTGTATAGATATATCAGGGGTCAGTACAGAGATCTCTCCATCGTCCATTATACCCCGGACTGTGGGCGGTTTCTGTAGCGGATCTACTGTGAATATTAACCCTTGTATTTACAATCTAGTGGTTTGCCAGTTCCATGTGCCGGAGATTCTAGAAGCTTCCTCCATGCGGCTCGTATTGCACTTATGTCCTGTGTGAAGGTGTACCCAACAAGGTAGAACTAGCTGATTGGCGGACGGCAGGATCCTATTGAGTGCCACGGTCCGCCATCCCAACCGCGCATGCAGAAACTCTGGTATTTGTGGATCTCTGAAGCCGGGGACATTGATTTCTGGGGGTTCATCACTGAGAAATACATCTTGGAATGTGAAGGGAGAACATGTAGCCAAGTGGCCCCGTGCGGCAGGTCAGCGCTCCGCAGCCCACCAGGACATTACCTAGCACCGTCAGCCGGGCGCTGTTGCTCTGGCGCGTTTCTCCGGTGTATTTGTGCCGCGTGGTGCAGCGGTAATTATTTAATCCATCCTCATTCTGTACATCTGTTATATACAAGGCTCCCGATGATGTGATGAGAAATCTAGATCCTAGAAGGAAGCAAAGACAGGCGATCAGACGATCAGCTCCAAGGTGAAGACATTCAATGAGACGCAAGAGGGGACCCCAATCCTAGGGGCAGGTGCATGTAACAGTGGCCCCTAGAGAGAGGGAGCCCACCCCCTATCGGCCCTAAATCTATTTTGCATTGGGTGCTGAGAAGAGACATAAACGGAAGCGGCTGGCGCAAACTGTAATGAGGGCGCCACTTATTTATAATACTAGTGTCTTCCTATGTGGCAGGGCGGATATTGGGCGCCTCCAGCAGTAGGCCCAGGTGCGACTGCTACTTCTACCCCCTCCACAATGTTTCTGCATTGGCTCGTGTGAACAGGAAGTTGTACCTCTGTGACCGATCCCCGCCGCACCGCTCACTAGCGATGATCCTCCTCCTGGGATGGCCATAGGGTGTAAAAGTGCCCTTCCTCTCCTCGCACATACGTACATCTGCCTGAACCCTCGGGGGCAGCACTTTAAAGACCTCTGTGGGCCGCTTGTACACTTTCTTACCAACACGTGAATCCCGGGAGCCGCCCTCCTTCGGCCCCACAAATGGCCATTTTATTTGCAAACATTCACAATCCATTGGCAGTCGGAGATGTTTGACATCCCTGCGGACGGTGGCGTCTCTGCGCTTACGTGGCGAGGGCGTTATTGGGCCATGAAACTCAGATAAAGGCAGTGGCCGAGGATCGGCAAGTGCTTCCAATGGGAAATACCACATCGCCATGCCATGCTTTGCCCCATTGAAAACAGTGGGCAATGCGTGCCAAGGGAATGCCCGTAGACAGGATGTGCCACCTTGTGATGCGGGAACAAATCACTCATGTAGATGACCCCCTTCAAGAGAATGCGCTTCGTACGACTGTGAGATTTGTGCGTCTCGCCACATACACATCTCACACGATTTTCTCGGTCTTGTGGAAGCAGCCTTAGGATCGTCTTAGGTGCTCAAGTAGCGTCAATCAATGAGATCTGCGCTCGTCTGCGGGGCGCAGTCATTGGTCAGTGTTTACACGGGAAAACGAGACGCCGACCAGGAAGTACTTCTCTGCTCACATGGTCATTGGTCGGTCGACCGTTTGTGCTTTTACACCATGACTGGGCGGCGGCCCATAAAGTAACATCATTAACATCAGATCTGCCATTCAGCATCCGGGAAATGTTGGGTGACAAGCCATCGATTCGCTGTAATGGCGGCCGTATGGGAGCAGGTAAAAGTAAGATTCATCACGAACTGCTGAAGACCGGAAGCATTGCATCAACGGGCGGAAATGCTTCAAGTAACGCATTACGATTGGTTGAACTGGGCAACTAGGCGGCCCTGATCGTTAAGCATCTGCGGTCAAGCATGGCTCATTTGGGAAGGGGCTGTGCGATCTGTAAGCTTCGCCAAACTGCGCCCGCTCTCAGAACCTGCACAGCCCCTCTTTTAGGGATTGCAGGTCAAATGCAGGTTAGATGGAAGGATTCCTACCTCTGGGCATCCCCTGATGTTAACTCTACCCAAACATTCCCCATGAAAAAGGGATTCAAGCCAGTCACCATTTTTTGGCGCATAAGCCCCCCCCCCCCCCTCAAAAAAGATTTATCCTTGATACTATTAGATTTATTTTAGCAAATAATTTTTACCTTCAAATCAAGGGTACCGCCACGGGCACGAAGTTCGCACCCAGCCACGGGCACGAGGTTCCCACCCAGCCACGGGCACGAGGTTCCCACCCAGCCACGGGCACAAAGTTCGCACCCAACCACGGGCACGAGGTTCGCACCCAGCCACGGGCACGAAGTTCGCACCCAGCCACGGGCACGAGGTTCCCACCCAGCCACGGGCACAAAGTTCGCACCCAACCACGGGCACGAGGTTCGCACCCAGCCACGGGCACGAGGTTCCCACCCAGCCACGGGCACAAGGTTCCCACCCAGCCACGGGCACAAGGTTCCCACCCAGCCACGGGCACAAGGTTCCCACCCAGCCACGGGCACAAGGTTCCCACCCAGCCACGGGCACAAGGTTCCCACCCAGCCACGGGCACGAGGTTCGCACCCAGCCACGGGCACGAGGTTCCCACCCAGCCACGGGCACGAGGTTCCCACCCAGCCACGGGCACGAAGTTCGCACCCAGCCACGGGCACGAGGTTCCCACCCAGCCACGGGCACGAGGTTCCCACCCAGCCACGGGCACAAAGTTCGCACCCAACCACGGGCACAAAGTTCGCACCCAACCACGGGCACGAGGTTCGCACCCAGCCACGGGCACGAAGTTCGCACCCAGCCACGGGCACGAGGTTCCCACCCAGCCACGGGCACAAGGTTCGCACCCAACCACGGGCACGAGGTTCGCACCCAGCCACGGGCACGAGGTTCGCACCCAGCCACGGGCACGAGGTTCCCACCCAGCCACGGGCACAAGGTTCCCACCCAGCCACGGGCACAAGGTTCCCACCCAGCCACGGGCACAAGGTTCCCACCCAGCCACGGGCACGAGGTTCCCACCCAGCCACGGGCACGAGGTTCGCACCCAGCCACGGGCACGAGGTTCCCACCCAGCCACGGGCACGAGGTTCCCACCCAGCCACGGGCACGAAGTTCGCATCCAGCCACGGGCACGAGGTTCCCACCCAGCCACGGGCACGAGGTTCCCACCCAGCCACGGGCACGAGGTTCCCACCCAGCCACGGGCACGAGGTTCCCACCCAGCCACGGGCACGAGGTTTCCACCCAGCCACGGGCACGAGGTTCCCATCAAGCCACAGGCACGAGGTTCCCATCAAGCCATGGGCACGAGGTTCGCACCGAGCCATGCGAATCTCTACATGGGGAGGTTTGAAGAGGCTCACATGAAGGCCTCACACAGATTCATGGATGATTGGTTGATAATATGGGACGTCCTCTGAGCATTGGGCCTACAGGTTTGGGGTGACGCTGATGATGATCACACGGGGCTTTTAGACCTGAAGCTTTTCATATTTGAGCTTTTCATCATTCCAAAAACTCATTTTAAGAAGTCGATTTTAACAACTTCTGAGAGTTGATACTAAATGTTCTGCTTGGTCAGTTTTGTCAGATCAGGAGAAACTGTTTAACCCCTTAGTGACCAAGCCTGTTTGCGCCTTAATGACCAGGCCAAATTTTGCAAATCTGACATGTGTCACTTTAACATGGAAAAACACCAGAAAGGTTTTGCATATCCAAGCGATTCTGACATTGTTTTTTCGCCACATGTTGTGCTTCATTTAGGCGGAAAAAATAGACCGCTAGAAATTGTGTTTATTTATTAAAAGCGCCAAAATTGGGAAAATTTTGAAAAAATCGTCATTTTTTCACATTTCCAACTGCAATATCTTAAATATGTGCAAACATAATATAGAAATTTTTGGCTAAGATTTATATTTCCACCCGTTTACTTTATTTTGGGTGCACATTGGAAAAACTTTCGTTTTTTTTTAACCATTTAGGAGACGTACAAATTTAACATTACTTTTTAGCATTTTGAGGAACACTTTGTTTTCCTATACCAAGCCGAGATTGGAAAGGCTCATGAGTGTCAGAATAATAGATACCCCCCCAAATGACCTCATTTTAAAAACTACACCCCTTAATGTATTCACTGAGGGGTGTCATGAGTATTTTGACCCCACAGTTTTTTTTCAGGAATTAATTCAATTTAGAGGAGAAAAAGTAAAATTTCATATTTTTGCAAATCTGTCATTTTAAAGACATATTTTTTTCCTATAGTTTACATGAAAATCAGGATTTACACCCCAACATGGATACCCCTATTTCTCCCGTGTTCAGAAATATACCCATTGTGGCCCTATTGTTATATCTGAGTCCACAACGGGGCCCAAAATGAAAGGAGTAGTCAGTGTCTTTCAAAACAGAAATTTTGCTTGAAGTTCTTTTAGGCCCCATAGCACACATGTAGAGTTCTTGAGCGCCCAAAACCATAGAAAACCCCCACAAATGACCCCATTTTGAAAACTAGACCCCTTAAGGAATTTATCTAGGGGTGTACTGCATATTTTGACCCCACAGTTTTTGAATGAATTCAAACCAAGCAAAAGGAAAAAATTGTGATTTTCGTTTTTTCGGCAATTCTGTCATTTTAAAAACAGCTTTTTTTGTACAGCACACATATGAAGGAAGACTTGCACCCAAAAATGGATACCCCTGTTTGTCCCGTGTTCAGAGACATACCCATTGTGGCCCTAATCTTATGTCTGGATACACAACGGAGCCCAAAATGAAAGGAGCGACCGGTGGCTTTCGGAACACAAATTTTGCTTGAAGTCCTTTTAGGCCCCATTGCCCACTTGTAGAGTTCTTGAGCGTCCAAAACCATAGAGAACCCCCACAAATGACCCCATTTTGAAAACTAGACTCCTTAACGAATCTATCTAGGGGTGTACTGCGCATTTTGACCCCACAGTTTTTGAATAAATTCAAGCAAAGCAAAAGGAAAACATTTGGATTTTTGTTTTTTTGGCAATTCTGTCATTTTAAAAACAGCTTTTTTTGTACAGCACACATATAAATGAAGGCTTTCACCCCAAAATGGATACCCCTGTTTGTCCCGTGTTCAGAAACATACCCATTGTGGCCCTAATAGACTTACAGGACCCATGGCAAGGCCTACAATGAAAGGAATACCCGTTGGATTTCAGGGTACCACTGAATAAATTTCAGGCCCCATTGCCCACTTATAGAGCCATTGAGCGGCCAAAACTATAAAGAACCCCCTCAAATGACCCCATTTTGAAAACTAGACCCCTTAACGAATTCATATAGGGGTGTACTGCGTATTTTGACCCCACAGTATTTGAATGAATCTAAGCAAAGCAGAAGGAAAAAGTTACGATTTTCAATTTTTTTGGCAATTTTTTCAATTTAAAAACAGTTTTTTTGTACAGTGCACATAGGAATGAAGACGGTCACCCCAAAATGGATACCCCCGTTTGTCCCGAGTTCAGAAACATACCCATTGTGGCCCTAATCTACTTACAGGACGCATGGCAAGGCCTATAAAGGACAGAACACCTGTTGGATTTTAGGGCACAACTGAATAAATTCCAGGCCCCATTGCTTATTTGTACAGAATAAAGATTGACTCCCTAAAAATTCCCCCCCTCCCCCTCCGCGCCCTTTTTGGCGTTCGCAAATCTTAGATAAAAGTAAAAATGTGAACTGTGTAGTATTTCCGAAGACAGGGGTAATTACGGAGGCTGGTTGGAATGGGCCCATGGGGCAATAAAACCGGGTATCCCCCCCCCCTCCTCTAATGCTTTTTGGGGGTATTTCATGACCTCAGTAGCGGGTATGGGGTGTAAAAAGTGGCGTTCCGTGAGTCTCCGTAATCTCGCTGCGGTGCGGCGGTCTCACACAGAAGGCGCTCAACAAGGTGCTCCTGGAACTGCAGGAAAGCGAGCGTTCCCGGGGCTTCTTGTAAAATACGTATCACAGGTAGCGGTCTGAATAATGCCGGGCTCACGCGGGTGCAGGCGGAATCCGCTTGCGGAGGCCCACAGTGGATCCCATCTGTGAGCCCGGCTGTGACCCTGCGTACGGCTGCGTAATGTACTGCGCATAACTGCCTACTCTCACAGGCGGTCATGCACAGTACACCTTTGTTTGTATTTCCCGCACCGTCGCTTAGCGATGACGCGGGTACCCGCAGCCAGTATACAACGTAGTTGCGTATGGGCTACAGGTATATCCATGACCATGGAGCACAATGGGCTCTATGTTGCCGATATCCGCAGTAAAATAGAACCTGCTGCGTTCTCTTTTCTGCGAGTGGATTGCGCAATTCCGACCCGCTAATGTGAGCGGAATTGTGTAATTCAATGCGATTGATCTGCGTATTACCGCGGATCAGACGCATGCGGAATCCGTAATTCCTATCCGGTCATGTGAGACCGGCCTAAGGTAGATCGCTACCTTTTTATCACGTGACCGGGGACCGCTCAACGAGGCCACTGGTCACTGCTCCAGGCTCTCGGTGACCGTTGGTCGCTGGGAGCAAGGAGATTTTAAGTTTCCTGGGCTCCCTGACTCCTGCGCATGTGTCCGGTGTTTTGCCGGCGGTCGCATGTGCAGAATCCTGGAAGGTCCACGGAGGAAGATCGCGTCGGGGTTCAAATACGCAGGCCTCCGGTAAAAAGATTCATCTCCTCTCACCGATCGCATCAGTGAGGGGAGATGAAACTTAAAATTTTTTTTTTTACTTTTACGTGATCGCCATTATTGGATAATGGCGAACACGTGACCAGGAACCGCTCACCGCGGACCCCCATTAAATCTCCAGGCTCTTGGCTACGTTTTGTAGCCAGGAGCAGGGAGAATTTAAATTATCCTGGCAATCCACAGCTTTTGCGCATGCGCCCGCCATTTTGGCGACGGGCGCGTGTGCAGAAGCTGTGGTAAGGTCCGCGGATAAATCTGGGGGCCTTAGGTACGTACTTTCATCCTCCCTCACGGATATGATCCATGAGGGGAGATGAAACGTACGCTTTTTAAACTTTTTTTTACTTTTTTTTTTTTTTACTTTTTTACACTTTTTTCTCACTTTACATGATCACTGTCATCCATTGGATGACAGTGATCATGTCCCCGGTATAATCTCTCTGCTCCTAGCTACACATGGCAGCCAGGAGCAGAGGGATTTTAAATTTCCCCGGGCTCGAGCCCCTCTGTGCACGCGCCCGATGTCAATCATCGGGCGCGCATGCGCAGACGGGGATTCGGGTCCCGGGACATCGGGACACCGCTGAGGACTGGGGGTGAGTATTTTCACCTCCCCTCATGGATCCGATCCATGAGGGGAGGTGAAACTGACTTTTTTAAAACTTTTTTTTAACTTTTTCGCGATCGCCGCTAACCATTGGATAACGGCGATCGCGGTACCGGGGACCGCTCACCGCAGTCCCCGCTGACATCTCCTGCCTCCCGGCTACCTACAGGAGCCGGGAGCCAGGAGATTTTAAATCTCCCGCGCCGCTGGGCCTTCTGCGCATGCGGCTGACGTAATGCCGCCTGGCGCGCATGCGCAGAAGACCGGCTTCGGGCCCCGGAGCGGCAGGAGAGCGGGGAGCAGCGTGCCGGACCTCGGTGAGTAATTTCAGCTGCTCCGATGGATCCGATCCATCAGAGCAGCTGAATCTTTAACTTTTATGTATTTTTATTTACTTTTTTTGCGATCGGCGCTATCCATTGCATAGCGCCGATCGCAATGCCGGGGGGGGCTCCGAACAGCCCGGGATGACAGCTCCATGCTGTCAGCTACCTGCAGACACCGACAGCATGGAGCTGTCACGTCCACAGCCCGAGGGGCACTATTCTCTGCAGGAAGCATGTTTTTACGTCCTCGGAGAATAAAGCCCACTTCGGGAGGACGTAAAAACACTATGGGCTGGTCGTTAAGGGGTTAAAAGGTTCTAATTTTATCGAACGGCCGGTTATTTGAGACAAACAAAAAGGTTATTCGGAGCCCTTCTTGACACCAGCCATGACAGAAGCGCAAAACCAAACGCAAATCTCAGAATAAGAAGGAAAGCGATGAAAAAAGGAAAAACCATTTATTACACATTTTAGTATGCATCATATGTCTATAGGGGGATCCTGGCGGAACGCTGAAATACAACCCGGGGTAACAGACTGGCAGCGGCGATGCCGGGGAATCACCATGGGCCCTGGCTGGTACCTGCGGCAGACGTGTCTGCGGGACGTCAAGAACTGCTGTATGAATATTTGTCATAAAAGAGAGGAGACGCCTCGAGGCGGCAGGAGGGTAACGAACACAGAAGAACTCAATCGTGGGGCCAAATATCTTCTAGATTTGTTGGAACGCCCATGGGCCTGAAATACATGGGCACACCATCAGAATGGGTAGGCATCCCTAATACACGGGCGCACCGTCAGAATGGGCAGGCATCCCTAATACATGGGCGCACCGTCAAAATGGGCAGGCATCCCTAATACATGGGCGCACCGTCAGAACGGGCAGGCATCCCTAATACATGGGCGCACCGTCAGAATGGGCAGGCATCCCTAATACATGGGCGCACCGTCAGAATGGGCAGGCATCCCTAATACATGGGCGCACCGTCAGAATGGGCAGGCATCCCTAATACATGGGCGCACCGTCAGAACGGGCAGGCATCCCTAATACATGGGCGCACCGTCAGAACGGGCAGGCATCCCTAATACATGGGCGCACCGTCAGAATGGGCAGGCATCCCTAATACATGGGCGCACCGTCAGAATGGGCAGGCATCCCTAATACATGGGCGCACCGTCAAAATGGGCAGGCATCCCTAATACATGGGCGCACCGTCAGAATGGGCAGGCATCCCTAATACATGGGCGCACCGTCAGAATGGGCAGGCATCCCTAATACATGGGCGCACCGTCAGAATGGGCAGGCATCCCTAATACACGGGCGCACCGTCAGAATGGGCAGGCATCCCTAATACACGGGCGCACCGTCAGAATGGGCAGGCATCCCTAATACACGGGCGCACCGTCAGAATGGGCAGGCATCCCTAATACATGGGCGCACCGTCAGAATGGGCAGGCATCCCTAATACACGGGCGCACCGTCAGAATGGGCAGGCATCCCTAATGCGTCCAACTCCAGAAGGGGAGTGTCATAAATGACACAAAAAGGGAATGTGTCGGATCTTCCGCCTGGATACTTTATTCCCCAAAGGACTAAATGAGGTCCTTGAAGATTCCTAAACACTCCCAAAAGGATATAAATCTCCGCCATCTCCTCCTCTGACTGTTAGTATGAGGCCACCACTAATGGCGATCGCCAGCGTTTCTTCACCATCCTGAAAGATGCCTGAATTATTCAACACGATTAGTAATAATACATAAAGAATGATGATGCTTATCTGATTGGTCAGTGCCGCCAGCCAATCACGCATCTTCACTTCCTTCTACTATGTTCTATAAATTGTTCTAATATTGATATGATAGCTGCGAGAAAAAGGCAGCAAGTGGGTGGAGCCTCTGAAATGTGTTTCCTGGCTATTTGTTTGTCATTTTTATTTATGTACTAGCTTACCCGCCGCGCGTTGCTGCGTAGACAGACAGACAGACATTCGTTTTTATATATCTAGATAACAACCAATAACAGCGCAGCTTTCATGTTACCTCAGTATAATATATACCAACCAATCACAGCACAGCTTTCATGTTACCTCAGTATAATATATAACAACCAATCACAGCACAGCTTTCATGTTACCTCAGTATAATATATAACAACCAATCACAGAGCAGCTTTCATGTTACCTCAGTATAATATATAACAACCAATCACAGAGCAGCTTTCATGTTACCTCAGTATAATATATAACAACCAATCACAGCACAGCTTTCATGTTACCTCAGTATAATATATAACAACCAATCACAGCACAGCTTTCATGTTACCTCAGTATAATATATAACAACCAATCACAGAGCAGCTTTCATGTTACCTCAGTATAATATATAACAACCAATCACAGCGCAGCTTTCATGTTACCTCAGTATAATATATAACAACCAATCACAGCGCAGCTTTCATGTTACCTCAGCAGTATAATATATAACAACCAATCACAGCGCAGCTTTCATGTTACCTCAGTATAATATATAACAACCAATCACAGCACAGCTTTCATGTTACCTCAGTATAATATATAACAACCAATCACAGCCCAGCTTTCATGTTACCTCAGCAGTATAATATATAACAACCAATCACAGCGCAGCTTTCATGTTACCTCAGTATAATATATACCAACCAATCACAGAGCAGCTTTCATGTTACCTCAGTATAATATATAACAACCAATCACAGCACAGCTTTCATGTTACCTCAGTATAATATATAACAACCAATCACAGCACAGCTTTCATGTTACCTCAGTATAATATATAACAACCAATCACAGCCCAGCTTTCATGTTACCTCAGCAGTATAATATATAACAACCAATCACAGCGCATCATTCATGTTACCTCAGTACAATATATTACAGCCAATCACAGCGCAGATTTCATGTTATCTCAGTATAATATATATCAACCAATCACATCACAGTTTTCATGTTGCCTCAGTATAATATATAACAACCAATCACAGCGCAGCATTCATGTTACCTCAGTATAATATATAACAACCAATCACATCACAGTTTTCATGTTGCCTCAGTATAATATATAACAACCAATCACAGCGCAGCTTTCATGTTACCTCAGTATAATATATAACAACCAATCACAGCGCAGCATTCATGTTACCTCAGTATAATATATAACAACCAATCACAGCGCAGCTTTCATGTTACCTCAGCAGTATAATAAGTAACAACCAATCACAGCACAGCTTTCATGTTACCTCAGCAGTATAATATATAACAACCAATCACAGCGCAGCTTTCATGTTACTTCACCAGTATAATATATAACACCCAATCACAGAGCAGCTTTCATGTTACCTCAGTATAATATATAACAACCAATCACAACACAGCTTTCATGTTACCTCAGCAGTATAATATATAACAACCAATCACAGCACAGCTTTCATGTTACCTCAGTATAATATATAACAACCAATCACAGCGCAGCTTTCATGTTACATCAGCAGTATAATATATAACAACTAATCACAGCACAGCTTTCATGTTACATCAGCAGTATAATATATAACAACCAATCACAGCACAGCTTTCATGTAACCTCAGTATATTATATAACAACCAATCACAGCACAGCTTTCATGTTACCTCAGTATAATATATAACAACCAATCACAGCGCAGCATTCATGTTACCTCAGTATAATATATAACAACCAATCACAGCGCAGCTTTCATGTAACCTCAGTATATTATATAACAACCAATCACAGCACAGCTTTCATGTTACCTCAGTATAATATATAACAACCAATCACAGCGCAGCTTTCATGTTACCTCAGTATAATATATAACAACCAATCACAGCGCAGCTTTCATGTTACCTCAGCAGTATAATATATAACAACCAATCACAGCGCAGCTTTCATGTTACCTCAGTATAATATATAACAACCAATCACAGCACAGCTTTCATGTTACCTCAGCAGTATAATATATAACAACCAATCACAGCACAGCTTTCATGTTACCTCAGTATAATATCTAACAACCAATCACAGCGCAGCTTTCATGTTACCTCAGTATAATATATAACAGCCAATCACAGCGCAGCTTTCATGTTACCTCAGTATAATATATAACAGCCAATGACAGCGCAGCTTTCATGTTACCTCAGTATAATATATAACAGCCAATCACAGCACAGCTTTCATGTTACCTCAGCGGTATAATATAAAACAACCAATCACAGCGCAGCTTTCATGTTACCTCAGTATAATATATAACAACCAATCACAGCGCAGCTTTCATGTTACCTCACTATAATATATAACAACCAATCACAGCGCAGCTTTCATGTTACCTCAGCAGTATAATATATAACAACCAATCACAGCGCAGCTTTCATGTTACCTCAGTATAATATATAACAGCCAATCACAGCACAGCTTTCATGTTACCTCAGTATATTATCTAACAACCAATCACAGCGCAGCTTTCATGTTACCTCAGCGGTATAATATAAAACAACCAATCACAGAGCAGCTTTCATGTTACCTCAGTATAATATATAACAACCAATCACAGCGCAGCTTTCATGTTACCTCACTATAATATATAACAACCAATCACAGCACAGCTTTCATGTTACCTCAGTATAATATATAACAACCAATCACAGCGCAGCTTTCATGTTACCTCAGTATAATATATAACAACCAATCACAGCGCAGCTTTCATGTTACCTCAGTATAATATATAACAACCAATCACAGCCCAGCTTTCATGTTACCTCAGTATAATATATAACAACCAATCACAGCACAGCTTTCATGTTACCTCAGAGGTATAATATAGAACAACCAATCACCGCGCAGGTTTCATGTTACCTCAGTATAATATATAACAACCAATCACAGCGCAGCTTTCATGGTACCTCAGCAGTATAATATCTAACAACCAATCACAGCACAGCTTTCATGTTACCTCAGCAGTATAACATATAACAACCAATCACAGCGCAGCTTTCATGTTACCTCAGTATAATATATAACAACCAATCACAGCGCAGCTTTCCTGTTACCTCAGTATAATATATAACAACCAATCACAGCGCAGCTTTCATGTTACCTCAGCGGTATAATATAAAACAACCAATCACAGCACAGCTTTCATGTTACCTCAGCAGTATAACATATAACAACCAATCACAGCGCAGCTTTCATGTTACCTCAGTATAATATATAACAACCAATCACAGCGCAGCTTTCATGTTACCTCAGTATAATATATACCAACCAATCACAGCACAGCTTTCATGTTACCTCAGCAGTATAATATATAACAACCAATCACAGCACAGCTTTCCTTTTACCTCAGCAGTATAATATATACCAACCAATCACAGCACAGCTTTCATGTTACCTCATCAGTATAATATATAACAACCAATCACAGCGCAGCTTTCATGTTACCTCAGCAGTATAATATATAACAACCAATCACAGCGCAGCTTTCATGTTACCTCAGTATAATATATAACAACCAATCACAGCGCAGCTTTCATGTTACCTCAGTATAATATATAACAACCAATCACAGCGCAGCTTTCATGTTACCTCAGTATAATATATAACAACCAATCACAGCGCAGCTTTCATTTTA